>NW_028225262.1:600000-900471 GCF_052327205.1 Somniosus microcephalus
GGAGGGTGAATCAGAAGAAGCAGAAGAAGGAGAAGGATAAGGTGAAGTCTGGAGGGTGAATCAGAAGAAGCCGAAGAAGGAGAAGGAGAAGATGAAGTCTGGAGGGTGAATCAGAAGAATTAGAAGAAGGAGAAGGAGAAGGTAAGGTCTGGATGGTGAATCAGAAGAAGCAGAACAAGGAGAAGGAGAAGGTGAAGTCTGGAGGGTGAATCAGAAGAAGCAGAAGAAGGAGAAGGAGAAGGTGAAGTCTGGAGGGTGAATCAGAAGAAGCAGAAGAAGGAGAAGGAGAAGGTGAAGTCAGGGAGGTGAATCAGAAGAAGCAGAAGAAGGAGAAGGAGAAGGTGAAGTCAGGGGGGTGAAGCAGAAGAAGTAGAAAAAGGAGAAGGAGAAGGTGAAGGCAGGAGGGTGAAGCAGAAGAAGCAGAAGAAGGAGAAGGAGAAGGTGAAGTCTGGAGGGCGCAGCAGAAGAAGCAGAAGAAGGAGAAGGAGAAGGTGAAGTCTGGAGGGTGAAGCAGAAGAAGCAGAAGAAGGAGAAGGAGAAGGTGAAGTCTGGAGGGTGAATCAGAAGAAGTAGAAGAAGGAGAAGGAGAAGGTGAAGTCAGGAGGGTGAAGCAGAAGAAGCAGAAGGAGAAGGAGAATGTGAAGTCTGGAGGGTGAAGCAGAAGAAGCAGAAGAAGGAGAAGGAGAAGGTAAAGTCTGGAGGGCGAAGCAGAAGAAGCAGAAGAAGGAGAAGGCGAAGGTGAAGTCTGGAGGGTGAAGCAGAAGAAGCAGAAGAAGGAGAAGGAGAAGGTGAAGTCTGGAGGTGAATCAGAAGAAGTAGAAGAAGGAGAAGGAGAAGGTGAAGTCAGGAGGGTGAAGCAGAAGAAGCAGAAGAAGGAGAAGGAGAAGGTGAAGTCTGGAGGGTGAAGCAGAAGAAGCAGAAGAAGGAGAAGGAGAAGGTGAAGTCTGGAGGGTGAAGCAGAAGAAGCAGAAGAAGGAGAAGGAGAAGGTGAAGTCAGGAGGGTGAATCAGAAGAAGTAGAAGAAGGAGAAGGAGAAGGTGAAGTCTGGAGGGTGAATCAGAATAAGTAGAAGAAGGAAAAGGAGAAGGTGAAGTCTGGAGGGTGAATCAGAAGAAGTAGAAGAAGGAGAAGGAGAAGGTGAAGTCTGTAGGGTGAATCAGAAGAAGCAGAAGAAGGAGAAGGAGAACGTGAATTCTGGAGGGAGAAGCAGAAGAAGTAGAAGAAGGAGAAGGAGAAGGTGAAGTCTGGAGGGTGAATCAGAAGAAGTAGATGAAGGAAAAGGAGAAGTTGAAGTCTGGAGGGTGAATCAGAAGAAGCAGAAGAAGGAGAAGGAGACGGTGAAGACTGGAGGGTGAATCAGAAGAAGCAGAAGAAGGAGAAGAAGAAGGTGAAGTCTGGAGGGTGAATCAGAAGAAGCAGAAGAAGGAGAAGGAGAAGGTGAAGTCTGGAGGGTGAATCAGAGGAAGTAGAAGAAGTAGAAGGAGAAGGTGATCTCTGGAGGGTGGATCAGAAGAAGTAGAAGAAGGAGAAGGAGAAGGTGAAGTCTGGAGGGTGAATCAGTAGAAGCAGAAGAAGGAGAAGGAGAAGGTGAAGTCAGGAGGGTGAATCAGAAGAAGCAGAAGAGGGAGAAGGAGAAGGTGAAGTCTGGAGGGTGAATCAGAAGAAGCAGAAGAAGGAGAAGGAGAAGGTGAAGACTGGAGGGTGAATCAGAAGAAGTAGAAGAAGGGGAAGGAGAAGGTGAAGTCTGGAGGGTGAATCAGAAGAAGTAGAAGAAGGAGAAGGAGAAGGCGAAGTCTGGAGGGTGAAACAGAAGAAGCAGAAGAAGGAGAAGGAGAAGGTGAAGTCTGGAGGGTGAATGAGAAGAAGCAGAAGAAGGAGAAGGAGAAGATGAAGTCTGGAGGGTGAATCAGAAGAAGTAGAAGAAGGAGAAGGAGAAGGTGAGGTCTGGAGTTGAATCAGCAGAAGCAGAAGAAGGAGAAGGAGAAGGTGACGTCTGAATGGTGAATCAGAAGAAGCAGAAGAAGGAGAAGGAGAAGGTGAAGTCTGGAGGGTTAATCAGAAGAAGCAGAAGAAGGAGAAGGAGAAGGTGAAGTCTGGAGGGTGAATCAGAAGAAGTAGAAGAAGGAGAAGGAGAAGGTGAAGTCTGGAGGGTGAATCAGAAGAAGTAGAAGAAGGAGAAGGAGAAGGTGAAGTCTGGAGGGTGAATCAGAAGAAGCAGAAGAAGGAGAAGGAGAAGGTGAAGTCTGGAGGGTATATCAGAAGAAGCAGAAGAAGGAGAAGGAGAAGATGAAGTCTGGAGGGTGAATCAGAAGAAGTAGAAGAAGCAGAAGGAGAAGGTGAAGTCTGGAGGGTGAATCAGAAGAAGCAGAAGAAGGAGAAGGAGAAGGTGAAGTCTGGAGCGTGAATCAGAAGAAGCAGAATAAGGAGAAGGAGAAGGTGAAGTCTGGAGGGTGAATCAGAAGAAGCAGAAGAAGGAGAAGGAGAAGGTGAAGTCTGGAGGGTGAATCAGAAGAAGTAGAAGAAGGAGAAGGAGAAGTTGAAGTCTGGAGGGTGAAGCAGAAGAAGTAGAAGAAGGAGAAGGAGAAGGTGAAGTCAGGAGGGTGAATCAGAAGAAGTAGAAGAAGGAGAAGTAGAAGGTGAAGTCAGGAGGGTGAATCAGAAGAAGCAGAAGAAGGAGAAGGAGAAGGTGAAGTCTGGAGGGTGAATCAGAAGAATCAGAAGAAGGAGAAGGAGAAGGTGAAGTCTGGAGGGTGAATCAGAAGAAGCAGAAGAAAGAGAAGAAGAAGGTGAATTCTGGAGGGTGAAGCAGAAGAAGCAGAAGAAGGAGAAGGAGAAGGTGAAGACTGGAGGGTGAATCAGAAGAAGTAGAAGAAGGAGAAGGAGAAGGTGAAGTCTGGAGGGTGAATCAGAAGAAGTAGAAGAAGGAGAAGGAGAAGGTAAAGTCTGGAGGGTGAATCAGAAGAAGCAGAAGAAGGAGAAGGAGAAGGTGAAGTCTGGAGGGTGAATCAGAAGAAGCAGAAGAAGGAGAAGGAGAAGGTGAAGTCAGGAGGGTGAATCAGAAGAAGTAGAAGAAGGAGAAGTAGAAGGTGAAGTCAGGAGGGTGAATCAGAAGAAGCAGAAGAAGGAGAAGGAGAAGGTGAAGTCTGGAGGGTGAATCAGAAGAATCAGAAGAAGGAGAAGGAGAAGGTGAAGTCTGGAGGGTGAATCAGAAGAAGCAGAAGAAAGAGAAGGAGAAGGTGAAGTCTGGAGGGTGAAGCAGAAGAAGCAGAAGAAGGAGAAGGAGAAGGTGAAGACTGGAGGGTGAATCAGAAGAAGTAGAAGAAGGAGAAGGAGAAGGTGAAGTCTGGAGGGTGAATCAGAAGAAGTAGAAGAAGGAGAAGGAGAAGGTAAAGTCTGGAGGGTGAATCAGAAGAAGCAGAAGAAGGAGAAGGAGAAGGTGAAGTCTGGAGGGTGAATCAGAAGAAGCAGAAGAAGGAGAAGGAGAAGATGAAGTCTGGAGGGTGAATCAGATGAAGTAGAAGAAGGAGAAGGAGAAGGTGAGGTCTGGAGGGTGAATCAGATGAAGCAGAAGAAGGAGAAGGAGAAGGTGAAGTCTGGAGGGTGAATCAGAAGAAGCAGAAGAAGGAGAAGGAGAAGGTGAAGTCTGGAGGGTGAATCAGAAGAAGCAGAAGAAGGAGAAGGAGAAGGGGAAGTCAGGAGGGTGAATCAGAAGAAGCAGATGAAGGAGAAGGAGAAGGTGAAGTTAGGAGGGTGAATCAGAAGAAGCAGAAGAAGGAGAAGGAGAAGGTGAAGTCAGGGGGGTGAAGCAGAAGAAGCAGAAGAAGGAGAAGGAGAAGTGAAGTCAGGAGGGTGAAGCAGAAGAAGCAGAAGAAGGAGAAGGAGAAGGTGAAGTCTGGAGGGTGACTCAGAAGAAGTAGAAGAAGGAGAAGGAGAAGGTGAAGTCTGGAGGGTGAAGCAGAAGAAGTAGAAGAAGGAGAAGGAGAAGGTGTAGTCAGGAGGGTGAATCAGAAGAAGTAGAAGAAGAAGGAGAAGGTGAAGTCAGGAGGGTGAATCAGAAGAAGCAGAAGAAGGAGAAGGAGAAGGTGAAGTCTGGAGGGTGAATCAGAAGAATCAGAAGAAGGAGAAGGAGAAGGTGAAGTCTGGAGGGTGAATCAGAAGAAGCAGAAGAAAGAGAAGGAGAAGGTGAAGTCTGGAGGGTGAAGCAGAAGAAGCAGAAGAAGGAGAAGGAGAAGGTGAAGGCTGGAGGGTGAATCAGAAGAAGTAGAAGAAGGAGAAGGAGAAGGTGAAGTCTGGAGGGTGAATCAGAAGAAGTAGAAGAAGGAGAAGGAGAAGGTGAAGTCTGGAGGGTGAATCAGAAGAAGCAGAAGAAGGAGAAGGTGAAGTCTGGAGTGTGAATCAGAAGAAGCCGAAGAAGGAGAAGGAGAAGATGAAGTCTGGAGGGTGAATCAGAAGAAGTAGAAGGAGAAGGAGAAGATGAAGTCAGGAAAGTGAATCAGAAGAAGCAGAAGAAGGAGAAGGAGAAGGTGAAGTTAGGAGGGTGAATCAGAAGAAGCAGAAGAAGGAGAAGGAGGAGGTGAAGTCAGGGGGGTGAAGCAGAAGAAGTAGAAAAAGGAGAAGGATAAGGTGAAGGCAGGAGGGTGAAGCAGAAGAAGCAGAAGAAGGAGAAGGAGAAGGTGAAGTCTGGAGGGCGCAGCAGAAGAAGCAGAAGAAGGAGAAGGAGAAGGTGAAGTCTGGAGGGTGAAGCAGAAGAAGCAGAAGAAGGAGAAGGAGAAGGTGAAGTCTGGAGGGTGAATCAGAAGAAGTAGAAGAAGGAGAAGGAGAAGGTGAAGTCAGGAGGGTGAAGCAGAAGAAGCAGAAGAAGGAGAAGGAGAAGGTGACGTCTGGAGGGTGAAGCAGAAGAAGCAGAAGAAGGAGAAGGAAAAGGTAAAGTCTGGAGGGCGAAGCAGAAGAAGCAGAAGGAGGAGAAGGCGAAGGTGAAGTCTGGAGGGTGAAGCAGAAGAAGCAGAAGAAGGAGAAGGAGAAGGTGAAGTCTGGAGGGTGAATCAGAAGAAGTAGAAGAAGGAGAAGGAGAAGGTGAAGTCAGGAGGGTGAAGCAGAAGAAGCAGAATAAGGAGAAGGAGAACGTGAAGTCTGGAGGGTGAAGCAGAAGAAGCAGAAGAAGGAGAAGGAGAAGGTGAAGTCTGGAAGGTGAAGCAGAAGAAGCAGAAGAAGGAGAAGGAGAAGGTGAAGTCAGGAGGGTGAATCAGAAGAAGTAGAAGAAGGAGAAGGAGAAGGTGAAGTCTGGAGGGTGAATCAGAAGAAGTAGAAGAAGGAGAAGGAGAAGGTGAAGTCTGGAGGGTGAATCAGAAGAAGTAGAAGAAGGAGAAGGAGAAGGTGAAGTCTGGAGGGTGAATCAGAAGAAGCAGAAGAAGGAGAAGGAGAAGGTGAATTCTGGAGGGAGAAGCAGAAGAAGTAGAAGAAGGAGAAGGAGAAGGTGAAGTCTGGAGGGTGAATCAGAAGAAGTAGATGAAGGAGAAGGAGAAGTTGATGTCTGGAGGGTGAATCAGAAGAAGCAGAAGAAGGAGAAGGAGACGGTGAAGTCTGGAGGGTGAATCAGAAGAAGCAGAAGAAGGAGAAGAAGAAGGTGAAGTCTGGAGGGTGAATCAGAAGAAGCAGAAGAAGGAGAAGGAGAAGATGAAGTCTGGAGGGTGAATCAGAGGAAGCAGAAGAAGTAGAAGGAGAAGGTGAAGTCTGGAGGGTGAATCAGAAGAAGCAGAAGAAGGAGAAGGAGAAGGTGAATTCTGGAGGGAGAAGCAGAAGAAGTAGAAGAAGGAGAAGGTGAAGTCTGGAGGGTGAATCAGAAGAAGTAGATGAAGGAGAAGGAGAAGTTGAAGTCTGGAGGGTGAATCAGAAGAAGCAGAAGAAGGAGAAGGAGACGGTGAAGTCTGGAGGGTGAATCAGAAGAAGCAGAAGAAGGAGAAGAAGAAGGTGAAGTCTGGAGGGTGAATCAAAAGAAGCAGAAGAAGGAGAAGGAGAAGGTGAAGTCTGGAGGGTCAATCAGAGGAGCAGAAGAAGTAGAAGGAGAAGGTGAAGTCTGGAGGGTGAATCAGAAGAAGTAGAAGAAGGAGAAGGAGAAGGTGAAGTCTGGAGGGTGAAGCAGAAGAAGGAGAAGGAGAAGGTGAAGTCTGGAGCGTGAATCAGAAGAAGTAGAAGAAGGAGAAGGAGAAGGTGAAGTCAGGAGGGTGAAGCAGACGAAGCAGAAGAAGGAGAAGGAGAAGGTGACGTCTGGAGGGTGAAGCAGAAGAAGCAGAAGAAGGAGAAGGAGAAGGTAAAGTCTGGAGGGCGAAGCAGAAGAAGCAGAAGGAGGAGAAGGCGAAGGTGAAGTCTGGAGGGTGAAGCAGAAGAAGCAGAAGAAGGAGAAGGAGAAGGTGAAGTCTGGAGGGTGAATCAGAAGAGGTAGAAGAAGGAGAAGGAGAAGGTGAAGTCAGGAGGGTGAAGCAGAAGAAGCAGAAGAAGGAGAAGGAGAACGTGAAGTCTGGAGGGTGAAGCAGAAGAAGCAGAAGAAGGAGAAGGAGAAGGTGAAGTCTGGAGGGTGAAGCAGAAGACGCAGAAGAAGGAGAAGGAGAAGGTGAAGTCAGGAGGGTGAATCAGAAGAAGTAGAAGAAGGAGAAGGAGAAGGTGAAGTCTGGAGGGTGAATCAGAAGAAGTAGAAGAAGGAGAAGGAGAAGGTGAAGTCTGGAGGGTGAATCAGAAGAAGTAGAAGAAGGAGAAGGAGAAGGTGAAGTCTGGAGGGTGAATCAGAAGAAGCAGAAGAAGGAGAAGGAGAAGGTGAATTCTGGAGGGAGAAGCAGAAGAAGTAGAAGAAGGAGAAGGAGAAGGTGAAGTCTGGAGGGTGAATCAGAAGAAGTAGATGAAGGAGAAGGAGAAGTTGAAGTCTGGAGGGTGAATCAGAAGAAGCAGAAGAAGGAGAAGGAGACGGTGAAGTCTGGAGGTGAATCAGAAGAAGCAGAAGAAGGAGAAGGAGAAGGTGAAGTCTGGAGGGTGAATCAGAGGAAGCAGAAGAAGTAGAAGGAGAAGGTGAAGTCTGGAGGGTGAATCAGAAGAAGTAGAAGAAGGAGAAGGAGAAGGTGAAGTCTGGAGGGTGAATCAGAAGAAGGAGAAGAAGGAGAAGGAGAAGGTGAAGTCACGAGGGTGAATCAGAAGAAGCAGAAGAAGGAGAAGGAGAAGGTGAAGTCTGGAGGGTGAATCAGAGGAAGCAGAAGAAGTAGAAGGAGAAGGTGAAGTCTGGAGGGTGAATCAGAAGAAGTAGAAGAAGGAGAAGGAGAAGGTGAAGTCTGGAGGGTGAATCAGAAGAAGGAGAAGAAGGAGAAGGAGAAGGTGAAGTCACGAGGGTGAATCAGAAGAAGCAGAAGAGGGAGAAGGAGAAGGTGAAGTCTGGAGGGTGAATCAGAAGAAGCAGAAGAAGGAGAAGGAGAAGGTGAAGACTGGAGGGTGAATCAGAAGAAGTAGATGAAGGAGAAGGAGAAGGTGAAGTCTGGAGGGTGAATCAGAAGAAGTAGAAGAAGGAGAAGGAGAAGGCGAAGTCTGGAGGGTGAATCAGAAGAAGCAGAAGAAGGAGAAGGAGAAGGTGAAGTCTGGAGGGTGAATCAGAAGAAGCAGAAGAAGGAGAAGGAGAAGATGAAGTCTGGAGGGTGAATCAGAAGAAGTAGAAGAAGGAGAAGGAGAAGGTGAGGTCTGGAGGGTGAATCAGCAGAAGCAGAAGAAGGAGAAGGAGAAGGTGACGTATGAATGGTGAATCAGAAGAAGCAGAAGAAGGAGAAGGAGAAGGTGAAGTCTGGAGGGTGAATCGGAAGAAGCAGAAGAAGGAGAAGGAGAAGGTGAAGTCTGGAGGGTGAATCAGAAGAAGTAGAAGAAGGAGAAGGAGAAGGTGAAGTCTGGAGGGTCAATCAGAAGAAGTAGAAGAAGGAGAAGGAGAATGTGAAGTCTGGAGGGTGAATCAGAAGAAGCAGAAGAAGGAGAAGGAGAAGGTGAAGTCTGGAGGGTGTATCAGAAGAAGCAGAAGAAGGAGAAGGAGAAGATGAAGCCTGGAGGGTGAATCAGAAGAAGTAGAAGAAGCAGAAGGAGAAGGTGAAGTCTGGAGGGTGAATCAGAAGAAGCAGAAGAAGGAGATGGAGAAGGTGAAGTCTGGAGGGTGAATCAGAAGAAGCAGAAGAAGGAGAAGGAGAAGGTGAAGTCTGGAGGGTGAATCAGAAGAAGCAGAAGAAGGAGAAGGAGAAGGTGAAGTCTGGAGGGTGAATCAGAAGAAGTAGAAGAAGGAGAAGGAGAAGTTGAAGTCTGGAGGGTGAAGCAGAAGAAGTAGAAGAAGGAGAAGGAGAAGGTGAAGTCTGGAGGGTGAATCAGAAGAAGTAGAAGAAGGAGAAGGAGAAGGTGAAGTCTGGAGGGTGAAGCAGAAGAAGTAGAAGAAGGAGAAGGAGAAGGTGAAGTCAAGAGGGTGAATCAGAACAAGTAGAAGAAGGAGAAGGAGAAGGTGAAGTCAGGAGGGTGAATCAGAAGAAGCAGAAGAAGGAGAAGGAGAAGGTGAAGTCTGGAGGGTGAATCAGAAGAATCAGAAGAAGGAGAAGGAGAAGGTGAAGTCTGGAGGGTGAATCAGAAGAAGCAGAAGAAAGAGAAGGAGAAGGTGAAGTCTGGAGGGTGAAGCAGAAGAAGCAGAAGAAGGAGAAGGAGTAGGTGAAGACTGTAGGGTGAATCAGAAGAAGTAGAAGAAGGAGAAGGAGAAGGTGAAGTCTGGAGGGTGAATCAGAAGAAGTAGAAGAAGGAGAAGGAGAAGGTGAAGTCTGGAGGGTGAATGAGAAGAAGCAGAAGAAGGAGAAGGAGAAGGTGAATTCTGGAGGGTGAATCAAAAGAAGTAGAAGAAGGAGAAGGAGAAGGTGAGGTCTGGAGGGTGAATCTGAAGAAGCAGAAGAAGGAGAAGGAGAAGGTGAAGTCTGGAGGGTGAATCAGAAGAAGCAGAAGAAGGAGAAGGAGAAGGTGAAGTCTGGAGGGTGAATCAGAAGAAGCAGAAGAAGGAGAAGGAGAAGGTGAAGTCAGGAGGGTGAATCAGAAGAAGCAGAAGAAGGAGAAGGAGAAGGTGAAGTTAGGAGGGTGAATCAGAAGAAGCAGAAGAAGGAGAAGGAGAAGGTGAAGTCAGGGGGGTGAAGCAGAAGAAGTAGAAGAAGGAGAAGGAGAAGGTGAAGTCAGGAGGGTGAAGCAGAAGAAGGAGAAGAAGGAGAAGGTGAAGTCTGGAGGGCGCAGCAGAAGAAGCAGAAGAAGGAGAAGGAGAAGGTGAACTCTGGAGGGTGAAGCAGAAGAAGCAGAAGAAGGAGAAGGTGAAGTCTGGAGGGTGAATCAGAAGAAGCAGAAGAAGGAGAAGGAGAAGGTGAAGCCTGGATGGTGAATCAGAAGAAGCAGAAGAAGGAGAAGGAGAAGGTGAAGTCTGGAGGGTGAATCAGAAGAAGCAGAAGAAGGAGAAGGAGAAGATGAAGTCTGGAGTGTGAATCAGAAGAAGTAGAAGAAGGAGAAGGAGAAGGTGAAGTCTGGAGGGTGAATCAGAAGAAGCAGAAGAAGGAGAAGGAGAAGGTGAAGTCTGGAGGGTGAATCAGAAGAAGCAGAAGAAGGAGAAGGAGAAGGTGAAGTCTGGGGGGTGAATCAGAAGAAGTAGAAGAAGGAGAAGGAGAAGGTGAAGTCTGGAGGGTGAATCAGAAGAAGTAGAAGAAGGAGAAGGAGAAGGTGAAGTCAGGAGGGTGAATCAGAAGAAGCAGAAGAAGGAGAAGGAGAAGGTGAAGTCTGGAGGGTGAATCAGAAGAAGTAGAAGAAGGAGAAGGAGAAGGTGAAGTGTGGAGGGTGAAGCAGAAGAAGCAGAAGAAGGAGAAGGAGAAGGTGAAGACTGGAGGGTGAATCAGAAGAAGTAGAAGAAGGAGAAGTAGAAGGTCAAGTCTCGAGGGTGAATCAGAAGAAGTAGAAGAAGGAGAAGGAGAAGGTGAAGTCTGGAGGGTGAATCAGAAGAAGCAGAAGAAGGAGAAGGAGAAGGTAAATCTGGAGGGCGAATCAGAAGTAGAAGAAGGAGAAGGAGAAGGTGAGGTCTGGAGGGTGAATCAGAAGAAGCAGAAGAAGGAGAAGGAGAAGGTGAAGTCTGGAGGGTGAATCAGAAGAAGCAGAAGAAGGAGAAGGAGAAGGTGAAGTCTGGAGGTTGAATCAGAAGAAGCAGAAGAAGGAGAAGGAGAAGGTGAAGTCTGGATGGCGCAGCAGAAGAAGCAGAAGAAGGAGAAGGAGAAGGTTAAGTCTGGAGGGTGAATCAGAAGAAGCAGAAGAAGGAGAAGGAGAAGGTGAAGTTAGGAGGGTGAATCAGACGAAGCAGAAGAAGGAGAAGGAGAAGGTGAAGTCAGGGGGGTGAAGCAGAAGAAGTAGAAGAAGGAGAAAGGGAAGGTGAAGTCAGGAGGGTGAAGCAGAAGAAGGAGAAGAAGGAGAAGGAGAAGGTGAAGTCTGGATGGCGCAGCAGAAGAAGCAGAAGAAGGAGAAGGAGAAGGTTAAGTCTGGAGGGTGAAGCAGAAGAAGCAGAATTAGGAGAAGGAGAAGGTGAAGTCTGGAGGGTGAATCAGAAGAGGTAGAAGAAGGAGAAGGAGAAGGTGAAGTCAGGAGGGTGAAGCAGAAGAAGCAGAAGAAGGAGAAGGTGAAGTCTGGAGGGTGAAGCAGAAGAAGCAGAAGAAGGAGAAGGAGAAGGTGAAGTCTGGAGGGCGAAGCAGAAGAAGCAGAAGAAGGAGAAGGAGAAGGTGAAGTCTGGAGGGTGAAGCAGAAGAAGCAGAAGAAGGAGAAGGAGAAGGTGAAGTCTGGAGGGTGAATCAGAAGAAGCAGAAGAAGGAGAAGGAGAAGATGAAGTCTGGAGTGTGAATCAGAAGAAGTAGAAGAAGGAGAAGGAGAAGGTGAAGTCTGGAGGGTGAATCAGAAGAAGCAGAAGAAGGAGAAGGAGAAGGTGAAGTCTGGAGGGTGAATCAGAAGAAGCAGAAGAAGGAGAAGGAGAAGGTGAAGTCTGGAGGCTGAATCAGAAGAAGCAGAAGAAGGAGAAGGAGAAGGTGAAGTCTTGAGGGTGAATCAGAAGAAGCAGAAGAAGTAGAAGGAGAAGGTGAAGTCAGGAGGGTGAATCAGACGAAGTAGAAGAAGGAGAAGGAGAAGGTGAAGTCTGGAGGGTGAATCAGAAGAAGTAGAAGAAGGAGAAGGAGAAGGTGAAGTCTGGAGGGTGAATCAGAAGAAGTAGAAGAAGGAGAAGGAGAAGGTGAAGTCTGGAGGGTGAATCAGAAGAAGCAGAAGAAGGAGAAGGAGAAGGTGAAGTCTGCAGGGTGAATCAGAAGAAGTAGAAGAAGGAGAAAGAGAAGGTGAGGTCTGGAGAGTGAATCAGAAGAAGCAGAAGAAGGAGAAGGAGAAGGTGAAGTCTGAAGGGTGAATCAGAAGAGCAGAAGAAGGAGAAGGAGAAGGTGAAGTCTGGAGGGTGAATCAGAAGAAGCAGAAGAAGGAGAAGGAGAAGGTGAAGTCTGGAGGGTGAATCAGAAGAAGCAGAAGAAGGAGAAGGAGAAGGTGAAGTCTGGAGGGTGAATCAGAAGAAGTAGAAGAAGGAGAAGGAGAAGGTGAAGTCTGGAGGGTGAATCAGAAGAAGTAGAAGAAGGAGAAGGAGAAGGTGAAGTCTGGAGGGTGAATCAGAAGAAGCAGAAGAAGGAGAAGGAGAAGGTGAAGTCTGGAGGGTGAATCAGAAGAAGCAGAAGAAGGACAAGGAGAAGATGAAGACTGGAGGGTGAATCAGAAGAAGTAGAAGAAGGAGAAGGAGAAGGTGAAGTCTGGAGGATGAATCAGAAGAAGCAGAAGATGGAGAAGCAGAAGGTGAAGTCTGGAGGGTGAATCAGAAGAAGCAGAAGAAGGGGAAGGAGAAGGTGAAGTCTGCAGGGTGAATCAGAAGAAGCAGAATAAGGAGGAGGAGAAGGTGAAGTCTGGAGGGTGAATCAGAACAAGCAGAAGAAGGAGAAGGAGAAGGTGAAGTCTGGAGGGTGAATCAGAAGAAGTAGAAGAAGGAGAAGGAGAAGGTGAAGTCTGGAGGGTGAAGCAGAAGAAGTAGAAGAAGGAGAAGGAGAAGGTGAGGTCTGGAGGGTGAATCAGAAGAAGCAGAAGAAGGAGAAGGAGAAGGTGAAGTCTGGAGGGTGAATCAGAAGAAGCAGAACAAGGAGAAGGAGAAGGTGAAGTCTGGAGGGTGAATCAGAAGAAGCAGAAGAAGGAGATGGAGAAGGTGAAGTCAGGAGGGTGAATCAGAAGAAGCAGAAGAAGGAGAAGGAGAAGATGAAGTTAGGAGGGTGAATCAGAAGAAGCAGAAGAAGGAGAAGGAGAAGGTGAAGTCAGGGGGGTGAAGCAGAAGAAGTAGAAGAAGGAGAAGGAGAAGGTGAAGTCAGGAGGGTGAAGCAGAAGAAGGAGAAGAAGGAGAAGGTGAAGTCTGGAGGGCGCAGCAGAAGAAGTAGAAGAAGGAGAAGGAGAAGGTGAACTCTGGAGGGTGAAGCAGAAGAAGCAGAAGAAGGAGAAGGAGAAGGTGAAGTCTGGAGGGTGAATCAGAAGAGGTAGAAGAAGGAGAAGGAGAAGATGAAGTCAGGAGGTTGAAGCAGAAGAAGCAGAAGAAGGAGAAGGAGAAGGTGAAGTCTGGAGGGTGAAGCAGAAGAAGCAGAAGAAGGAGAAGGTGAAGTCTGGAGGGCGAAGCAGAAGAAGCAGAAGAAGGAGAAGGAGAAGGTGAAGTCTGGAGGGTGAAGCAGAAGAAGCAGAAGACGGAGAAGGAGAAGGTGAAGTCTGGAGGGTGAATCAGAAGAAGTGGAAGAAGGAGAAGGAGAAGGTGAAGTCAGGAGGGTGAAGCAGAAGAAGCAGAAGAAGGAGAAGGAGAAGGTGAAGTCTGGAGGGTGAAGCAGAAGAAGCAGAAGAAGGAGAAGGAGAAGGTGAAGTCTGGAGGGTGAAGCAGAAGAAGCAGAAGAAGGAGAAGGAGAAGATGAAGTCTGGAGTGTGAATCAGAAGAAGTAGAAGAAGGAGAAGGAGAAGGTGAAGTCAGGAGGGTGAATCAGAAGACGCAGAAAAAGGAGAAGGAGAAGGTGAAGTCTGGAGGGTAATTCAGAAGAAGTGGAAGAAGAAGAAGGAGAAGGTGAAGTCTGGAGGGTGAATCAGAGGAAACAGAAGAAGGAGAAGGCGAAGGTGAAGTCTGGAGGGTGAATCAGAAGAAGCAGAAGAAGGAGAAGGAGAAGGTGAAGTCTGGAGGGTGAAGCAGAACAAGTAGAAGAAGGAGAAGGAGAAGGTGAAGTCTGGAGGGTGAAGCAGAGGAAGCAGAAAAAGGAGAAGGAGAAGGTGAAGCCAGGAGGGTGAAGCAGAAGAAGTAGAAGAAGGAGAAGGAGAAGGTGAAGTCAGGGGGGTGAATGAGAAGAAGTAGAAGAAGAAGGAGAAGGTGAAGTCTGGAGGGTGAATCAGAAGAAGCAAGAGAAGGAGAAGGTGAAGTCAGGAGGGTGAATCAGAAGAAGCAGAAGAAGGAGAAGGAGAAGGTGAAGCCTGGAGGGTGAATCAGAAGAAGTAGAAGAAGGAGTTGGAGAAGGTGAAGTCAGGAGGGTGAATCAGAAGAAGTAGAAGAAGGAGAAGGCGAGGTGAAGTCTGGAGGGTGAATCAGAAGAAGCAGAAGAAGGAGAAGGGGAAGGTGAAGTCTGGAGGGTGAATCAGAGGAAGCAGAAGAAGGAGAAGGAGAAGGTGAAGTCTGGAGGGTGAATCAGAAGAAGTAGAAGAAGGAGAAGGAGAAGGTGAAGTCTGGAGGGTAAATCAGAGGAAGCAGAAGAAGGAGAAGGCGAAGGTGAAGTCTGGAGGGTGAATCAGAAGAATCAGAAGAAGGAGAAGGAGAAGGTGAAGTCTGGAGGGTGAAGCAGAAGAAGTAGAAGAAGGAGAAGGAGAAGGTGAAGTCAGGAGGGTGAATCAGAAGAAGTAGAAGAAGGAGAAGGAGAAGGTGAAGTCTGGAGAGTGAATCAGAAGAAGCAGAAGAAGGAGAAGGAGAAGGTGAAGTCAGGATGGTGAATCAGAAGAAACAGAAGAAGGAGAAGGAGAAGGTGAAGTCTGGAGGGTGAAGCAGAAGAAGCAGAAGAAGGAGAAGGAGAAGGTGAAGTCTGGAGGGTGAAGCAGAAGAAGCAGAAGAAGGAGAAGGAGAAGATGAAGTCCGGAGTGTGAATCAGAAGAAGTAGAAGAAGGAGAAGGAGAAGGTGAAGTCAGGAGGGTGAATCAGAAGACGCAGAAGAAGGAGAAGGAGAAGGTGAAGTCTGGAGGGTAATTCAGAAGAAGTGGAAGAAGAAGAAGGAGAAGGTGAAGTCTGCAGGGTGAATCAGAAGAAGCAGAATAAGGAGGAGGAGAAGGTGAAGTCTGGAGGGTGAATCAGAACAAGCAGAAGAAGGAGAAGGAGAAGGTGAAGTCTGGAGGGTGAATCAGAAGAAGTAGAAGAAGGAGAAGGAGAAGGTGAAGTCTGGAGGGTGAAGCAGAAGAAGTAGAAGAAGGAGAAGGAGAAGGTGAGGTCTGGAGGGTGAATCAGAAGAAGCAGAAGAAGGAGAAGGAGAAGGTGAAGTCTGGAGGGTGAATCAGAAGAAGCAGAACAAGGAGAAGGAGAAGGTGAAGTCTGGAGGGTGAATCAGAAGAAGCAGAAGAAGGAGATGGAGAAGGTGAAGTCAGGAGGGTGAATCAGAAGAAGCAGAAGAAGGAGAAGGAGAAGATGAAGTTAGGAGGGTGAATCAGAAGAAGCAGAAGAAGGAGAAGGAGAAGGTGAAGTCAGGGGGGTGAAGCAGAAGAAGTAGAAGAAGGAGAAGGAGAAGGTGAAGTCAGGAGGGTGAAGCAGAAGAAGGAGAAGAAGGAGAAGGTGAAGTCTGGAGGGCGCAGCAGAAGAAGTAGAAGAAGGAGAAGGAGAAGGTGAACTCTGGAGGGTGAAGCAGAAGAAGCAGAAGAAGGAGAAGGAGAAGGTGAAGTCTGGAGGGTGAATCAGAAGAGGTAGAAGAAGGAGAAGGAGAAGATGAAGTCAGGAGGTTGAAGCAGAAGAAGCAGAAGAAGGAGAAGGAGAAGGTGAAGTCTGGAGGGTGAAGCAGAAGAAGCAGAAGAAGGAGAAGGTGAAGTCTGGAGGGCGAAGCAGAAGAAGCAGAAGAAGGAGAAGGAGAAGGTGAAGTCTGGAGGGTGAAGCAGAAGAAGCAGAAGACGGAGAAGGAGAAGGTGAAGTCTGGAGGGTGAATCAGAAGAAGTGGAAGAAGGAGAAGGAGAAGGTGAAGTCAGGAGGGTGAAGCAGAAGAAGCAGAAGAAGGAGAAGGAGAAGGTGAAGTCTGGAGGGTGAAGCAGAAGAAGCAGAAGAAGGAGAAGGAGAAGGTGAAGTCTGGAGGGTGAAGCAGAAGAAGCAGAAGAAGGAGAAGGAGAAGATGAAGTCTGGAGTGTGAATCAGAAGAAGTAGAAGAAGGAGAAGGAGAAGGTGAAGTCAGGAGGGTGAATCAGAAGACGCAGAAAAAGGAGAAGGAGAAGGTGAAGTCTGGAGGGTAATTCAGAAGAAGTGGAAGAAGAAGAAGGAGAAGGTGAAGTCTGGAGGGTGAATCAGAGGAAACAGAAGAAGGAGAAGGCGAAGGTGAAGTCTGGAGGGTGAATCAGAAGAAGCAGAAGAAGGAGAAGGAGAAGGTGAAGTCTGGAGGGTGAAGCAGAACAAGTAGAAGAAGGAGAAGGAGAAGGTGAAGTCTGGAGGGTGAAGCAGAGGAAGCAGAAAAAGGAGAAGGAGAAGGTGAAGCCAGGAGGGTGAAGCAGAAGAAGTAGAAGAAGGAGAAGGAGAAGGTGAAGTCAGGGGGGTGAATGAGAAGAAGTAGAAGAAGAAGGAGAAGGTGAAGTCTGGAGGGTGAATCAGAAGAAGCAAGAGAAGGAGAAGGTGAAGTCAGGAGGGTGAATCAGAAGAAGCAGAAGAAGGAGAAGGAGAAGGTGAAGCCTGGAGGGTGAATCAGAAGAAGTAGAAGAAGGAGTTGGAGAAGGTGAAGTCAGGAGGGTGAATCAGAAGAAGTAGAAGAAGGAGAAGGCGAGGTGAAGTCTGGAGGGTGAATCAGAAGAAGGAGAAGAAGGAGAAGGAGAAAGTGAAGTCTGGAGGGTGAATCAGAAGAAGTAGAAGAAGGAGAAGGAGAAGGTGAAGTCTGGAGGGTGAATCAGAAGAAGCAGAAGAAGGAGAAGGGGAAGGTGAAGTCTGGAGGGTGAATCAGAGGAAGCAGAAGAAGGAGAAGGAGAAGGTGAAGTCTGGAGGGTGAATCAGAAGAAGTAGAAGAAGGAGAAGGAGAAGGTGAAGTCTGGAGGGTAAATCAGAGGAAGCAGAAGAAGGAGAAGGCGAAGGTGAAGTCTGGAGGGTGAATCAGAAGAATCAGAAGAAGGAGAAGGAGAAGGTGAAGTCTGGAGGGTGAAGCAGAAGAAGTAGAAGAAGGAGAAGGAGAAGGTGAAGTCAGGAGGGTGAATCAGAAGAAGTAGAAGAAGGAGAAGGAGAAGGTGAAGTCTGGAGAGTGAATCAGAAGAAGCAGAAGAAGGAGAAGGAGAAGGTGAAGTCAGGATGGTGAATCAGAAGAAACAGAAGAAGGAGAAGGAGAAGGTGAAGTCTGGAGGGTGAAGCAGAAGAAGCAGAAGAAGGAGAAGGAGAAGGTGAAGTCTGGAGGGTGAAGCAGAAGAAGCAGAAGAAGGAGAAGGAGAAGATGAAGTCCGGAGTGTGAATCAGAAGAAGTAGAAGAAGGAGAAGGAGAAGGTGAAGTCAGGAGGGTGAATCAGAAGACGCAGAAGAAGGAGAAGGAGAAGGTGAAGTCTGGAGGGTAATTCAGAAGAAGTGGAAGAAGAAGAAGGAGAAGGTGAAGTCTGGAGGGTGAATCAGAGGAAACAGAAGAAGGAGAAGGCGAAGGTGAAGTCTGGAGGGTGAATCAGAAGAAGTAGAAGAAGGAGAAGGAGAAGGTGAAGTCTGGAGGGTGAATCAGAAGAAGTAGAAGAAGGAGAAGGAGAAGGTGAAGTCTGGAGGGTGAATCAGAAGAAGCAGAAGAAGGAGAAGGAGAAGGTGAAGTCTGGAGGGTAATTCAGAAGAAGTGGAAGAAGAAGAAGGAGAAGGTGAAGTCTGGAGGGTGGAGCAGAAGAAGCAGAAGAAGGAGAAGGAGAAGCTGGAGTCAGGAGGGTGAATCAGAAGAAGTAGAAGAAGGAGAAGGAGAAGGTGAAGTCTGGAGGGTGAATCAGAAGAAGTAGAAGAAGGAGAAGGAGAAGGTGAAGTCTGGAGGGTGAATCAGAAGAAGCAGAAGAAGGAGAAGGAGAAGGTGAAGTCTGGAGGGAGAAGCAGAAGAAGTAGAAGAAGGAGAAGGAGAAGGTGAAGTCTGGAGGGTGAATCAGAAGAAGTAGAAGAAGGAGAAGGAGAAGGTGAAGTCTGGAGGGTGAATCAGAAGAAGTAGAAGAAGGAGAAGGAGAAGGTGAAGTCTGGAGGGTGAATCAGAAGAAGCAGAAGAAGGAGAAGGAGAAGGTGAAGTCTGGAGGGTGAATCAGAAGAAGTAGAAGAAGGAGAAGGAGAAGGTGTAGTCTGGAGGGTGAATCAGAAGAAGTAGACGAAGGAGAAGGAGAAGGTGAAGTCTGGAGGGTGAAGGAGAAGAAGCAGAAGAAGGAGAAGGAGAAGGTGAAGTCTGGAGGGTGAATCAGAGAAGTAGAAGAAGGAGAAGGAGAAGGTGAAGTCTGGAGGGTGAATCAGAAGAAGCAGAAGAAGGAGAAGGAGAAGGTGATGTCTGGAGGGTGAATCAGAAGAATCAGAAGAAGGAGAAGGAGAAGGTGAAGTCTGGAGGGTGAATCAGAAGAAGCAGAAGAAGGAGAAGGAGAAGGTGAAGCCTGGAGGGTGAATCAGAAGATGCAGAAGAAGTAGAAGGAGAAGGTGAAGTCTGGAGGGTGAATCAGAAGAAGTAGAAGAAGGAGAAGAAGAAGATGAAGTCTGGAGGGTGAATCAGAAGAAGCAGAAGAAGGAGAAGGAGAAGGTGAAGTCAGGAGGGTGAATCAGAAGAAGTAGAAGAAGGAGAAGGAGAAGATGAAGTCTGGAGGGTGAATCAGAAGAAGCAGAAGAAGAAGAAGGAGAAGGTGAAGTCTGGAGGGTGAATCAGAAGAAGTAGAAGAAGGAGAAGGAGAAGGTGTAGTCTGGAGGGTGAATCAGAAGAAGTAGAAGAAGGAGAAGGAGAAGGTGAAGTCTGGAGGGTGAAGCAGAAGAAGCAGAAGAAGGAGAAGGAGAAGGTGAAGTCTGGAGGGTGAATCAGAAGAAGTAGAAGTAGGAGAAGGAGAAGGTGAAGTCTGGAGGGTGAATCAGAAGAAGCAGAAGAAGGAGAAGGAGAAGGTGAAGTCTGGAGGGTGAATCAGAAGAAGCAGAAGAAGGAGAAGGAGAAGGTGAAGTCTGGAGGGTGAATCAGCAGAAGCAGAAGAAGGAGAAGGAGAAGGTGAAGTCTGGAGAGTGAATCAGAAGAAGCAGAAGAGGGAGAAGGAGAAGGTGAAGTCAGGAGGGTGAATCAGAAGAAGCAGAAGAAGGAGAAGGAGAAGGTCAAGTCTGGAGGGTGAATCAGAAGAAGCAGAAGAAGGAGAAGGAGAAGGTGAAGACTGGAGGGTGAATCAGAAGAAGTAGAAGAAGGAGAAGGAGAAGGTGAAGTCTGGAGGGTGAATCAGAAGAAGTAGAAGAAGGAGAAGGAGAAACCGAGTCTGGAGGGTGAAGCAGAAGAAGCAGAAGAAGGAGAAGGAGAAGGTGAAGTCTGGAGGGTGAATCAGAAGAAGCAGAAGAAGGAGAAGGAGAAGATGAAGTCTGGAGGGTGAATCAGAAGAAGTAGAAGAAGGAGAAGGAGAAGGTGAAGTCTGGAGGGTGAATCAGAAGAAGCAGAAGAAGGAGAAGGAGAAGGTGAAGACTGGAGGGTGAATCAGAAGAAGTAGAAGAAGGAGAAGGAGAAGGTGAAGTCTGGAGGGTGAATCAGAAGAAGTAGAAGAAGGAGAAGAAGAAAGCGAAGTCTGGAGGGTGAAGCAGAAGAAGCAGAAGAAGGAGAAGGAGAAGGTGAAGTCTGGAGGGTGAATCAGAAGAAGCAGAAGAAGGAGAAGGAGAAGATGAAGTCTGGAGGGTGAATCAGAAGAAGTAGAAGAAGGAGAAGGAGAAGGTGAAGTCTGGAGGGTGAATCAGAAGAAGCAGAAGAAGGAGAAGGAGAAGGTGAAGACTGGAGGGTGAATCAGAAGAAGTAGAAGAAGGAGAAGGAGAAGGTGAAGTCTGGAGGGTGTATCAGAAGAAGTAGAAGAAGGAGAAGGAACAGGTGAAGTCTGGAGGGTGAATCAGAAGAAGCAGAAGAAGGAGAAGGAGAAGGTGAAGTCTGGAGGTTGAATCAGAAGGAGCAGAAGAAGGAGAAGGAGAAGATGAAGTCTGGAGGGTGAATCAGAAGAAGTAGAAGAAGGAGAAGGAGATGGTGAGGTCTGGAGGGTGAATCAGAAGAAGCAGAAGAAGGAGAAGGAGAAGGTGAGGTCTGGAGGGTGAATCAGAAGAAGCAGAAGAAGGAGAAGGAGAAGGTGAAGTCTGGAGGGTGAATCAGAAGAAGCAGAAGAAGGAGAAGGAGAACGTGAAGTCAGGAGGGTGAATCAGAAGAAGCAGAAGAAGGAGAAGGAGAAGGTGAAGCTAGGAGGATGAATCAGAAGAAGCAGAAGAAGGAGAAGGAGAATGTGAAGTCAGGGGGGTGAAGCAGAAGAAGTAGAAGAAGGAGAAGGAGAAGGTGAAGTCAGGAGGGTGAAGCAGAAGAAGCAGAAGAAGGAGAAGGAGAAGGTGAAGTCTGGAGGGCGCAGCAGAAGAAGCAGAAGAAGGAGAAGGAGAAGGTGAAGTCCGGAGGGTGAAGCAGAAGAAGCAGAAGAAGGAGAAGGAGAAGGTGAAGTCTGGAGGGTGAATCAGAAGAAGGAGAAGAAGGAGAAGGAGAAGGTGAAGTCAGGAGGGTGAAGCAGAAGAAGCAGAAGAAGGAGAAGGAGAAGGAGAAGTCTGGAGGGTGAAGCAGAAGAAGCAGAAGAAGGAGAAGGAGAAGGTGAAGTCTGGAGGGCGAAGCAGAAGAAGCAGAAGAAGGAGAAGGAGAAGGTGAAGTCAGGAGGGTGAAGCAGAAGAAGCAGAAGTAGGAGAAGGAGAAGCTGAAGTCTGGAGGGTGAAGCAGAAGAAGCAGAAGAAGGAGAAGGAGAAGGTGAAGTCTGGAGGGTGAAGCAGAAGAAGCAGAAGAAGGAGAAGGAGAAGCTGGAGTCAGGAGGGTGAATCAGAAGAAGTAGAAGAAGGAGAAGGAGAAGGTGAAGTCTGGAGGGTGATTAAGAAGAAGCAGAAGAAGGAGAAGGAGAAGGTGAATTCTGGAGGGTGAATCAGAAGAAGTAGAAGTAGGAGAAGGAGAAGGTGAAGTCTGGAGGGTGAATCAGAAGAAGCAGAAGAAGGAGAAGGAGAAGGTGAAGTCTGGAGGGTGAATCAGAAGAAGCAGAAAAAGGAGAAGGAGAAGGTGAAGTCTGGAGGGTGAATCAGAAGAAGCAGAAGAAGGAGAAGGAGAAGGTGAAGTCTGGAGGGTGAATCAAAGAAGCAGAAGAAGTAGAAGGAGAAGGTGAAGTCTGGAGGGTGAATCAGAAGAAGTAGAAGAAAGAGAAGGAGAATGTGAAGTCTGGAGGGTGAATCAGAAGAAGCAGAAGAAGGAGAAGGAGAAGGTGAAGTCAGGAGGGTGAATCAGAAGAAGCAGAAGAAGGAGAAGGAGAAGGTCAAGTCTGGAGGGTGAATCAGAAGAAGCAGAAGAAGTAGAAGGAGAAGGTGAAGACTGGAGGGTGAATCAGAAGAAGTAGAAGAAGGAGAAGGAGAAGGTGAAGTCTGGAGGGTGAATCAGAAGAGGTAGAAGAAGGAGAAGGAGAAGGCGAAGTCTGGAGGGTGAAGCAGAAGATGCAGAAGAAGGAGAAGGAGAAGGTGAAGTCTGGAGGGTGAATAAGAAGAAGCAGAAGAAGGAGAAGGAGAAGATGAAGTCTGGAGGGTGAATCAGAAGAAGTAGAAGAAGGAGAAGGAGAAGGTGAGGTCTGGAGGGTGAATCAGAAGAAGCAGAAGAAGGAGAAGGAGAAGGTGAAGTCTGAAGGGTGAATCAGAAGAGGCAGAAGAAGCAGAAGGAGAAGGTGAAGTCTGGAGGGTGAATCAGAAGAAGCAGAAGAAGGAGAAGGAGAAGGTGAAGTCTGGAGGGTGAATCAGAAGAAGCAGAAGAAGGAGAAGGAGAAGGTGAAGTCTGGAGGGTGAATCAGAAGAAGTAGAAGAAGGAGAAGGAGAAGGTGATGTCTGGAGGGTGAATCAGAAGAAGTAGAAGAAAGAGAAGGAGACGGTGAAGTCTGGAGGGTGAAGCAGAAGAAGCAGAAGAAGGAGAAGGAGAAGGTGAAGACTGGAGGGTGAATCAGAAGAAGTAGAAGAAGGAGAAGGAGAAGGTGAAGTCTGGAGGGTGAATCAGAAGAAGTAGAAGAAGGAGAAGGAGAAGGTGAAGTATGGAGGGTGAATCAGAAGAAGTAGAAGAAGGAGAAGGAGAAGGTGTAGTCTGGAGGGTGAATCAGAAGAAGTAGACGAAGGAGAAGGAGAAGGTGAAGTCTGGAGGGTGAAGCAGAAGAAGCAGAAGAAGGAGAAGGAGAAGGTGAAGTCTGGAGGGTGAATCAGAAGAAGTAGAAGTAGGAGAAGGAGAAGGTGAAGTCTGGAGGGTGAATCAGAAGAAGCAGAAGAAGGAGAAGGAGAAGGTGAAGTCTGGAGGGTGAATCAGAAGAAGCAGAAGAAGGAGAAGGAGAAGGTGAAGTCTGGAGGGTGAATCAGCAGAAGCAGAAGAAGGAGAAGGAGAAGGTGAAGTCTGGAGGGTGAATCAGAAGAAGCAGAAGAGGGAGAAGGAGAAGGTGAAGTCTGGAGGGTGAATCAGAAGAAGTAGAAGAAGGAGAAGAAGAAAGCGAAGTCTGGAGGGTGAAGCAGAAGAAGCAGAAGAAGGAGAAGGAGAAGGTGAAGTCTGGAGGGTGAATCAGAAGAAGCAGAAGAAGGAGAAGGAGAAGATGAAGTCTGGAGGGTGAATCAGAAGAAGTAGAAGAAGGAGAAGGAGAAGGTGAAGTCTGGAGGGTGAATCAGAAGAAGCAGAAGAAGGAGAAGGAGAAGGTGAAGACTGGAGGGTGAATCAGAAGAAGTAGAAGAAGGAGAAGGAGAAGGTGAAGTCTGGAGGGTGTATCAGAAGAAGTAGAAGAAGGAGAAGGAACAGGTGAAGTCTGGAGGGTGAATCAGAAGAAGCAGAAGAAGGAGAAGGAGAAGGTGAAGTCTGGAGGTTGAATCAGAAGGAGCAGAAGAAGGAGAAGGAGAAGATGAAGTCTGGAGGGTGAATCAGAAGAAGTAGAAGAAGGAGAAGGAGATGGTGAGGTCTGGAGGGTGAATCAGAAGAAGCAGAAGAAGGAGAAGGAGAAGGTGAGGTCTGGAGGGTGAATCAGAAGAAGCAGAAGAAGGAGAAGGAGAAGGTGAAGTCTGGAGGGTGAATCAGAAGAAGCAGAAGAAGGAGAAGGAGAACGTGAAGTCAGGAGGGTGAATCAGAAGAAGCAGAAGAAGGAGAAGGAGAAGGTGAAGCTAGGAGGATGAATCAGAAGAAGCAGAAGAAGGAGAAGGAGAATGTGAAGTCAGGGGGGTGAAGCAGAAGAAGTAGAAGAAGGAGAAGGAGAAGGTGAAGTCAGGAGGGTGAAGCAGAAGAAGCAGAAGAAGGAGAAGGAGAAGGTGAAGTCTGGAGGGCGCAGCAGAAGAAGCAGAAGAAGGAGAAGGAGAAGGTGAAGTCCGGAGGGTGAAGCAGAAGAAGCAGAAGAAGGAGAAGGAGAAGGTGAAGTCTGGAGGGTGAATCAGAAGAAGGAGAAGAAGGAGAAGGAGAAGGTGAAGTCAGGAGGGTGAAGCAGAAGAAGCAGAAGAAGGAGAAGGAGAAGGAGAAGTCTGGAGGGTGAAGCAGAAGAAGCAGAAGAAGGAGAAGGAGAAGGTGAAGTCTGGAGGGCGAAGCAGAAGAAGCAGAAGAAGGAGAAGGAGAAGGTGAAGTCAGGAGGGTGAAGCAGAAGAAGCAGAAGTAGGAGAAGGAGAAGCTGAAGTCTGGAGGGTGAAGCAGAAGAAGCAGAAGAAGGAGAAGGAGAAGGTGAAGTCTGGAGGGTGAAGCAGAAGAAGCAGAAGAAGGAGAAGGAGAAGCTGGAGTCAGGAGGGTGAATCAGAAGAAGTAGAAGAAGGAGAAGGAGAAGGTGAAGTCTGGAGGGTGATTAAGAAGAAGCAGAAGAAGGAGAAGGAGAAGGTGAATTCTGGAGGGTGAAACAGAAGAAGTAGAAGTAGGAGAAGGAGAAGGTGAAGTCTGGAGGGTGAATCAGAAGAAGCAGAAGAAGGAGAAGGAGAAGGTGAAGTCTGGAGGGTGAATCAGAAGAAGCAGAAAAAGGAGAAGGAGAAGGTGAAGTCTGGAGGGTGAATCAGAAGAAGCAGAAGAAGGAGAAGGAGAAGGTGAAGTCTGGAGGGTGAATCAAAGAAGCAGAAGAAGTAGAAGGAGAAGGTGAAGTCTGGAGGGTGAATCAGAAGAAGTAGAAGAAAGAGAAGGAGAATGTGAAGTCTGGAGGGTGAATCAGAAGAAGCAGAAGAAGGAGAAGGAGAAGGTGAAGTCAGGAGGGTGAATCAGAAGAAGCAGAAGAAGGAGAAGGAGAAGGTCAAGTCTGGAGGGTGAATCAGAAGAAGCAGAAGAAGTAGAAGGAGAAGGTGAAGACTGGAGGGTGAATCAGAAGAAGTAGAAGAAGGAGAAGGAGAAGGTGAAGTCTGGAGGGTGAATCAGAAGAGGTAGAAGAAGGAGAAGGAGAAGGCGAAGTCTGGAGGGTGAAGCAGAAGATGCAGAAGAAGGAGAAGGAGAAGGTGAAGTCTGGAGGGTGAATAAGAAGAAGCAGAAGAAGGAGAAGGAGAAGATGAAGTCTGGAGGGTGAATCAGAAGAAGTAGAAGAAGGAGAAGGAGAAGGTGAGGTCTGGAGGGTGAATCAGAAGAAGCAGAAGAAGGAGAAGGAGAAGGTGAAGTCTGAAGGGTGAATCAGAAGAGGCAGAAGAAGCAGAAGGAGAAGGTGAAGTCTGGAGGGTGAATCAGAAGAAGCAGAAGAAGGAGAAGGAGAAGGTGAAGTCTGGAGGGTGAATCAGAAGAAGCAGAAGAAGGAGAAGGAGAAGGTGAAGTCTGGAGGGTGAATCAGAAGAAGTAGAAGAAGGAGAAGGAGAAGGTGATGTCTGGAGGGTGAATCAGAAGAAGTAGAAGAAAGAGAAGGAGACGGTGAAGTCTGGAGGGTGAAGCAGAAGAAGCAGAAGAAGGAGAAGGAGAAGGTGAAGACTGGAGGGTGAATCAGAAGAAGTAGAAGAAGGAGAAGGAGAAGGTGAAGTCTGGAGGGTGAATCAGAAGAAGTAGAAGAAGGAGAAGGAGAAGGTGAAGTATGGAGGGTGAATCAGAAGAAGTAGAAGAAGGAGAAGGAGAAGGTGTAGTCTGGAGGGTGAATCAGAAGAAGTAGACGAAGGAGAAGGAGAAGGTGAAGTCTGGAGGGTGAAGCAGAAGAAGCAGAAGAAGGAGAAGGAGAAGGTGAAGTCTGGAGGGTGAATCAGAAGAAGTAGAAGTAGGAGAAGGAGAAGGTGAAGTCTGGAGGGTGAATCAGAAGAAGCAGAAGAAGGAGAAGGAGAAGGTGAAGTCTGGAGGGTGAATCAGAAGAAGCAGAAGAAGGAGAAGGAGAAGGTGAAGTCTGGAGGGTGAATCAGCAGAAGCAGAAGAAGGAGAAGGAGAAGGTGAAGTCTGGAGGGTGAATCAGAAGAAGCAGAAGAGGGAGAAGGAGAAGGTGAAGTCAGGAGGGTGAATCAGAAGAAGCAGAAGAAGGAGAAGGAGAAGGTCAAGTCTGGAGGGTGAATCAGAAGAAGCAGAAGAAGGAGAAGGAGAAGGTGAAGACTGGAGGGTGAATCAGAAGAAGTAGAAGAAGGAGAAGGAGAAGGTGAAGTCTGGAGGGTGAATCAGAAGAAGTAGAAGAAGGAGAAGGAGAAACCGAAGTCTGGAGGGTGAAGCAGAAGAAGCAGAAGAAGGAGAAGGAGAAGGTGAAGTCTGGAGGGTGAATCAGAAGAAGCAGAAGAATGAGAAGGAGAAGATGAAGTCTGGAGGGTGAATCAGAAGAAGTAGAAGAAGGAGAAGGAGAAGGTGAAGTCTGGAGGGTGAAGCAGAAGAAGCAGAAGAAGGAGAAGGAGAAGGTGAAGACTGGAGGGTGAATCAGAAGAAGTAGAAGAAGGAGAAGGAGAAGGTGAAGTCTGGAGGGTGAATCAGAAGAAGTAGAAGAAGGAGAAGAAGAAAGCGAAGTCTGGAGGGTGAAGCAGAAGAAGCAGAAGAAGGAGAAGGAGAAGGTGAAGTCTGGAGGGTGAATCAGAAGAAGCAGAAGAAGGAGAAGGAGAAGATGAAGTCTGGAGGGTGAATCAGAAGAAGTAGAAGAAGGAGAAGGAGAAGGTGAAGTCTGGAGGGTGAATCAGAAGAAGCAGAAGAAGGAGAAGGAGAAGGTGAAGACTGGAGGGTGAATCAGAAGAAGTAGAAGAAGGAGAAGGAGAAGGTGAAGTCTGGAGGGTGTATCAGAAGAAGTAGAAGAAGGAGAAGGAACAGGTGAAGTCTGGAGGGTGAATCAGAAGAAGCAGAAGAAGGAGAAGGAGAAGGTGAAGTCTGGAGGTTGAATCAGAAGGAGCAGAAGAAGGAGAAGGAGAAGATGAAGTCTGGAGGGTGAATCAGAAGAAGTAGAAGAAGGAGAAGGAGATGGTGAGGTCTGGAGGGTGAATCAGAAGAAGCAGAAGAAGGAGAAGGAGAAGGTGAGTTCTGGAGGGTGAATCAGAAGAAGCAGAAGAAGGAGAAGGAGAAGGTGAAGTCTGGAGGGTGAATCAGAAGAAGCAGAAGAAGGAGAAGGAGAACGTGAAGTCAGGAGGGTGAATCAGAAGAAGCAGAAGAAGGAGAAGGAGAAGGTGAAGTCTGGAGGGTGAATCAGAAGAAGCAGAAGAAGGAGAAGGAGAAGGTGAAGTCTGGAGGGTGAATCAGAAGAAGTAGAAGAAGGAGAAGGAGAAGGTGAAGTCTGGAGGGTGAATCAGAAGAAGTAGAAGAAAGAGAAGGAGAAGGTGAAGTCTGGAGGGTGAAGCAGAAGAAGCAGAAGAAGGAGAAGGAGAAGGTGAAGACTGGAGGGTGAATCAGAAGAAGTAGAAGAAGGAGAAGGAGAAGGTGAAGTCTGGAGGGTGAATCAGAAGAAGTAGAAGAAGGAGAAGGAGAAGGTGAAGTATGGAGGGTGAATCAGAAGAAGTAGAAGAAGGAGAAGGAGAAGGTGTAGTCTGGAGGGTGAATCAGAAGAAGTAGACGAAGGAGAAGGAGAAGGTGAAGACTGGAGGGTGAAGCAGAAGAAGCAGAAGAAGGAGAAGGAGAAGGTGAAGTCTGGAGGGTGAATCAGAAGAAGTAGAAGTAGGAGAAGGAGAAGGTGAAGTCTGGAGGGTGAATCAGAAGAAGCAGAAGAAGGAGAAGGAGAAGGTGAAGTCTGGAGGGTGAATCAGAAGAAGCAGAAGAAGGAGAAGGAGAAGGTGAAGTCTGGAGGGTGAATCAGCAGAAGCAGAAGAAGGAGAAGGAGAAGGTGAAGTCTGGAGGGTGAATCAGAAGAAGCAGAAGAGGGAGAAGGAGAAGGTGAAGTCAGGAGGGTGAATCAGAAGAAGCAGAAGAAGGAGAAGGAGAAGGTCAAGTCTGGAGGGTGAATCAGAAGAAGCAGAAGAAGGAGAAGGAGAAGGTGAAGACTGGAGGGTGAATCAGAAGAAGTAGAAGAAGGAGAAGGAGAAGGTGAAGTCTGGAGGGTGAATCAGAAGAAGTAGAAGAAGGAGAAGGAGAAACCGAAGTCTGGAGGGTGAAGCAGAAGAAGCAGAAGAAGGAGAAGGAGAAGGTGAAGTCTGGAGGGTGAATCAGAAGAAGCAGAAGAAGGAGAAGGAGAAGATGAAGTCTGGAGGGTGAATCAGAAGAAGTAGAAGAAGGAGAAGGAGAAGGTGAAGTCTGGAGGGTGAATCAGAAGAAGCAGAAGAAGGAGAAGGAGAAGGTGAAGACTGGAGGGTGAATCAGAAGAAGTAGAAGAAGGAGAAGGAGAAGGTGAAGTTTGGAGGGTGAATCAGAAGAAGTAGAAGAAGGAGAAGAAGAAAGCGAAGTCTGGAGGGTGAAGCAGAAGAAGCAGAAGAAGGAGAAGGAGAAGGTGAAGTCTGGAGGGTGAATCAGAAGAAGCAGAAGAAGGAGAAGGAGAAGATGAAGTCTGGAGGGTGAATCAGAAGAAGTAGAAGAAGGAGAAGGAGAAGGTGAAGTCTGGAGGGTGAATCAGAAGAAGCAGAAGAAGGAGAAGGAGAAGGTGAAGACTGGAGGGTGAATCAGAAGAAGTAGAAGAAGGAGAAGGAGAAGGTGAAGTCTGGAGGGTGTATCAGAAGAAGTAGAAGAAGGAGAAGGAACAGGTGAAGTCTGGAGGGTGAATCAGAAGAAGCAGAAGAAGGAGAAGGAGAAGGTGAAGTCTGGAGGTTGAATCAGAAGGAGCAGAAGAAGGAGAAGGAGAAGATGAAGTCTGGAGGGTGAATCAGAAGAAGTAGAAGAAGGAGAAGGAGATGGTGAGGTCTGGAGGGTGAATCAGAAGAAGCAGAAGAAGGAGAAGGAGAAGGTGAGGTCTGGAGGGTGAATCAGAAGAAGCAGAAGAAGGAGAAGGAGAAGGTGAAGTCTGGAGGGTGAATCAGAAGAAGCAGAAGAAGGAGAAGGAGAACGTGAAGTCAGGAGGGTGAATCAGAAGAAGCAGAAGAAGGAGAAGGAGAAGGTGAAGCTAGGAGGATGAATCAGAAGAAGCAGAAGAAGGAGAAGGAGAAGGTGAAGTCAGGGGGGTGAAGCAGAAGAAGTAGAAGAAGGAGAAGGAGAAGGTGAAGTCAGGAGGGTGAAGCAGAAGAAGCAGAAGAAGGAGAAGGAGAAGGTGAAGTCTGGAGGGCGCAGCAGAAGAAGCAGAAGAAGGAGAAGGAGAAGGTGAAGTCCGGAGGGTGAAGCAGAAGAAGCAGAAGAAGGAGAAGGAGAAGGTGAAGTCTGGAGGGTGAATCAGAAGAAGGAGAAGAAGGAGAAGGAGAAGGTGAAGTCAGGAGGGTGAAGCAGAAGAAGCAGAAGAAGGAGAAGGAGAAGGTGAAGTCTGGAGGGTGAAGCAGAAGAAGCAGAAGAAGGAGAAGGAGAAGGTGAAGTCTGGAGGGCGAAGCAGAAGAAGCAGAAGAAGGAGAAGGAGAAGGTGAAGTCAGGAGGGTGAAGCAGAAGAAGCAGAAGAAGGAGAAGGAGAAGGTGAAGTCTGGAGGGTGAAGCAGAAGAAGCAGAAGAAGGAGAAGGAGAAGGTGAAGTCTGGAGGGTGAAGCAGAAGAAGCAGAAGAAGGAGAAGGAGAAGCTGGAGTCAGGAGGGTGAATCAGAAGAAGTAGAAGAAGGAGAAGGAGAAGGTGAAGTCTGGAGGGTGATTAAGAAGAAGCAGAAGAAGGAGAAGGAGAAGGTGAATTCTGGAGGGTGAATCAGAAGAAGTAGAAGTAGGAGAAGGAGAAGGTGAAGTCTGGAGGGTGAATCAGAAGAAGCAGAAGAAGGAGAAGGAGAAGGTGAAGTCTGGAGGGTGAATCAGAAGAAGCAGAAAAAGGAGAAGGAGAAGGTGAAGTCTGGAGGGTGAATCAGAAGAAGCAGAAGAAGGAGAAGGAGAAGGTGAAGTCTGGAGGGTGAATCAAAGAAGCAGAAGAAGTAGAAGGAGAAGGTGAAGTCTGGAGGGTGAATCAGAAGAAGTAGAAGAAAGAGAAGGAGAATGTGAAGTCTGGAGGGTGAATCAGAAGAAGCAGAAGAAGGAGAAGGAGAAGGTCAAGTCTGGAGGGTGAATCAGAAGAAACAGAAGAAGTAGAACGAGAAGGTGAAGACTGGAGGGTGAATCAGAAGAAGTAGAAGAAGGAGAAGGAGAAGGTGAAGTCTGGAGGGTGAATCAGAAGAGGTAGAAGAAGGAGAAGGAGAAGGCGAAGTCTGGAGGGTGAAGCAGAAGATGCAGAAGAAGGAGAAGGAGAAGGTGAAGTCTGGAGGGTGAATAAGAAGAAGCAGAAGAAGGAGAAGGAGAAGATGAAGTCTGGAGGGTGAATCAGAAGAAGTAGAAGAAGGAGAAGGAGAAGGTGAGGTCTGGAGGGTGAATCAGAAGAAGCAGAAGAAGGAGAAGGAGAAGGTGAAGTCTGAAGGGTGAATCAGAAGAGGCAGAAGAAGCAGAAGGAGAAGGTGAAGTCTGGAGGGTGAATCAGAAGAAGCAGAAGAAGGAGAAGGAGAAGGTGAAGTCTGGAGGGTGAATCAGAAGAAGCAGAAGAAGGAGAAGGAGAAGGTGAAGTCTGGAGGGTGAATCAGAAGAAGTAGAAGAAGGAGAAGGAGAAGGTGAAGTCTGGAGGGTGAATCAGAAGAAGTAGAAGAAAGAGAAGGAGAAGGTGAAGTCTGGAGGGTGAAGCAGAAGAAGCAGAAGAAGGAGAAGGAGAAGGTGAAGACTGGAGGGTGAATCAGAAGAAGTAGAAGAAGGAGAAGGAGAAGGTGAAGTCTGGAGGGTGAATCAGAAGAAGTAGAAGAAGGAGAAGGAGAAGGTGAAGTATGGAGGGTGAATCAGAAGAAGCAGAAGAAGGAGAAGGAGAAGTTGAAGTCTGGAGGGTGAATCAGGAGAAGCAGAAGAAGGAGAAGGAGAAGGTGAAGTCTGGAGGGTGAATCAGAAGAAGTAGAAGAAGGAGAAGGAGAAGGTGAAGTCAGGAGGGAGAAGCAGAAGAAGCAGAAGAAGGAGAAGGAGAAGGTGAAGTCTGGAGGGTGAAGCAGAAGAAGCAGAAGAAGGAGAAGGAGAAGATGAAGTCTGGAGGGTGGAGCAGAAGAAGCAGAAGAAGGAGAAGGAGAAGCTGGAGTCAGGAGGGTGAATCAGAAGAAGTAGAAGAAGGAGAAGGAGAAGGTGAAGTCTGGAGGGTGAATCAGAAGAAGTAGAAGAAGGAGAAGGAGATGGTGAAGTCTGGAGGGTGAATCAGAAGAAGCAGAAGAAGGAGAAGGAGAAGGTGAAGTCTGGAGGTAGAAGCAGAAGAAGTAGAAGAAGGAGAAGGAGAAGGTGATATCTGGAGGGTGAATCAGAAGAAGTAGAAGAAGGAGAAGGAGAAGGTGAAGTCTGGAGAGTGAATCAGAAGAAGTAGAAGAAGGAGAAGGAGAAGGTGAAGTCTGGAGGGTGAATCAGAAGAAGCAGAAGAAGGAGAAGGAGAAGGTGAAGTCTGGAGGGTGAATCAGAAGAAGTAGAAGAAGGAGAAGGAGAAGGTGTAGTCTGGAGGGTGAATCAGAAGAAGTAGACGAAGGAGAAGGAGAAGGTGAAGTCTGGAGGGTGAAGCAGAAGAAGCAGAAGAAGGAGAAGGAGAAGGTGAAGTCTGGAGGGTGAATCAGAGAAGTAGAAGAAGGAGAAGGAGAAGGTGAAGTCTGGAGGGTGAATCAGAAGAAGCAGAAGAAGGAGAAGGAGAAGGTGAAGTCTGGAGGGTGAATCAGAAGAAGCAGAAGAAGGAGAAGGAGAAGGCAAAGTCTGGAGGGTGAATCAGAAGAAGCAGAAGAAGGAGAAGGAGAAGGTGAAGTCTGGAGGGTGAATCAGAAGAAGTAGAAGAAGGAGAAGGAGAAGGTGAAGTCTGGAGGGTGAATCAGAAGAAGCAGAAGAAGGAGAAGGAGAAGGTGAAGTCAGGAGGGTGAAACAGAAGAAGTAGAAGAAGGAGAAGGAGAAGGTGAAGTCTGGAGGGTGAATCAGAAGAATCAGAAGAAGGAGAAGGAGAAGGTGAAGTCTGGAGGGTGAATCAGAAGAAGTAGAAGAAGGAGAAGGAGAAGGTGTAGTCTGGAGGGTGAATCAGAAGAAGTAGACGAAGGAGAAGGAGAAGGTGAAGTCTGGAGGGTGAAGCAGAAGAAGCAGAAGAAGGAGAAGGAGAAGGTGAAGTCTAGAGGGTGAATCAGAAGAAGTAGAGGTAGGAGAAGGAGAAGGTGAAGTCTGGAGGGTGAATCAGAAGAAGCAGAAGAAGGAGAAGGAGAAGGTTAAGTCTGGAGGGTGATTCAGAAGAAGCAGAAGAAGGAGAAGGAGAAGGTGAAGTCTGGAGGGTGAATCAGCAGAAGTAGAAGAAGGAGAAGGAGAAGATGAAGTCTGGAGGGTGAATCAGAAGAAGCAGAAGAAGTAGAAGGAGAAGGTCAAGTCTGGAGGGTGAATCAGAAGAAGTAGAAGAAAGAGAAGGAGAAGGTGAAGTCTGGAGGGTGAATCAGAAGAAGCAGAAGAAGGAGAAGGAGAAGGTGAAGTCAGGAGGGTGAATCAGAAGAAGCAGAAGAAGGAGAAGGAGAAGGTCAAGTCTGGAGGGTGAATCAGAAGAAGCAGAAGAAGGAGAAGGAGAAGGGGAAGACTGGTGGGTGAATCAGAAGAAGTAGAAGAAGGAGAAGGAGAAGGTGAAGTCTGGAGGGTGAATCAGAAGAAGTAGAAGAAGGAGAAGGAGAAAGCGAAGTCTGGAGGGTGAAGCAGAAGAAGCAGAAGAAGGAGAAGGAGAAGGTGAAGTCTGGAGGGTGAATCAGAAGAAGCAGAAGAAGGAGAAGGAGAAGATGAAGTCTGGAGGGTGAATCAGAAGAAGTAGAAGAAGGAGAAGGAGAAGGTGAAGTCTGGAGGGTGAATCAGAAGAAGTAGAAGAAGGAGAAGGAGAAGGTGGAGTCTGGAGGGTGAATCAGAAGAAGTAGAAGAAAGAGAAGGAGAAGGTGAAGTCTGGAGGGTGAAGCAGAAGAAGCAGAAGAAAGAGAAGGAGAAGGTGAAGACTGGAGGGTGAATCAGAAGAAGTAGAAGAAGGAGAAGGAGAAGGTGAGGTCTGGAGGGTGAATCAGAAGAGGTAGAAGAAGGAGAAGGAGAAGGCGAAGTCTGGAGGGTGAAGCAGAAGATGCAGAAGAAGGAGAAGGAGAAGGTGAAGTCTGGAGGGTGAATAAGAAGAAGCAGAAGAAGGAGAAGGAGAAGATGAAGTCTGGAGGGTGAATCAGAAGAAGTAGAAGAAGGAGAAGGAGAAGGTGAGGTCTGGAGGGTGAATCAGAAGAAGCAGAAGAAGGAGAAGGAGAAGGTGAAGTCTGAAGGGTGAATCAGAAGAGGCAGAAGAAGCAGAAGGAGAAGGTGAAGTCTGGAGGGTGAATCAGAAGAAGTAGAAAAAGGAGAAGGAGAAGGTGAAGTCTGGAGGGTGAATCAGAAGAAGCAGAAGAAGGAGAAGGAGAAGGTGAAGTCTGGAGGGTGAAGCAGAAGAAGCAGAAGAAGGAGAAGGAGAAGGTGAAGACTGGAGGGTGAATCAGAAGAAGTAGAAGAAGGAGAAGGAGAAGGTGAAGTCTGGAGGGTGAATCAGAAGAAGTAGAAGAAGGAGAAGGAGAAGGTGAAGTATGGAGGGTGAATCAGAAGAAGCAGAAGAAGGAGAAGGAGAAGGTGAAGTCTGGAGGGTGAATCAGGAGAAGCAGAAGAAGGAGAAGGAGAAGGTGAAGTCTGGAGGGTGAATCAGAAGAAGTAGCAGAAGGAGAAGGAGAAGGTGAAGTCAGGAGGGAGAAGCAGAAGAAGCAGAAGAAGGAGAAGGAGAAGGTGAAGTCTGGAGGGTGAAGCAGAAGAAGCAGAAGAAGGAGAAGGAGAAGATGAAGTCTGGAGGGTGGAGCAGAAGAAGCAGAAGAAGGAGAAGGAGAAGCTGGAGTCAGGAGGGTGAATCAGAAGAAGTAGAAGAAGGAGAAGGAGAAGGTGAAGTCTGGAGGGTGAATCAGAAGAAGTAGAAGAAGGAGAAGGAGAAGGTGAAGTCTGGAGGGTGAATCACAAGAAGCAGAAGAAGGAGAAGGAGAAGGTGAAGTCTGGAGGTAGAAGCAGAAGAAGTAGAAGAAGGAGAAGGAGAAGGTGATATCTGGAGGGTGAATCAGAAGAAGTAGAAGAAGGAGAAGGAGAAGGTGAAGTCTGGAGAGTGAATCAGAAGAAGTAGAAGAAGGAGAAGGAGAAGGTGAAGTCTGGAGGGTGAATCAGAAGAAGCAGAAGAAGGAGAAGGAGAAGGTGAAGTCTGGAGGGTGAATCAGAAGAAGTAGAAGAAGGAGAAGGAGAAGGTGTAGTCTGGAGGGTGAATCAGAAGAAGTAGACGAAGGAGAAGGAGAAGGTGAAGTCTGGAGGGTGAAGCAGAAGACGCAGAAGAAGGAGAAGGAGAAGGTGAAGTCTGGAGGGTGAATCAGAGAAGTAGAAGAAGGAGAAGGAGAAGGTGAAGTCTGGAGGGTGAATCAGAAGAAGCAGAAGAAGGAGAAGGAGAAGGTGAAGTCTGGAGGGTGAATCAGAAGAAGCAGAAGAAGGAGAAGGAGAAGGTGAAGTCTGGAGGGTGAATCAGAAGAAGCAGAAGAAGGAGAAGGAGAAGGTGAAGTCTGGAGGGTGAATCAGAAGATGCAGAAGAAGTAGAAGGAGAAGGTGAAGTCTGGAGGGTGAATCAGAAGAAGTAGAAGAAGGAGAAGGAGAAGGTGAAGTCTGGAGGGTGAATCAGAAGAAGCAGAAGAAGGAGAAGGAGAAGGTGAAGTCAGGAGGGTGAAACAGAAGATGTAGAAGAAGGAGAAGGAGAAGGTGAAGTCTGGAGGGTGAATCAGAAGAAGCAGAAGAAGGAGAAGGAGAAGGTGAAGTCTGGAGGGTGAATCAGAAGAAGTAGAAGAAGGAGAAGGAGAAGGTGTAGTCTGGAGGGTGAATCAGAAGAAGTAGACGAAGGAGAAGGAGAAGGTGAAGTCTGGAGGGTGAAGCAGAAGAAGCAGAAGAAGGAGAAGGAGAAGGTGAAGTCTGGAGGGTGAATCAGAAGAAGTAGAGGTAGGAGAAGGAGAAGGTGAAGTCTGGAGGGTGAATCAGAAGAAGCAGAAGAAGGAGAAGGAGAAGGTTAAGTCTGGAGGGTGAATCAGAAGAAGCAGAAGAAGGAGAAGGAGAAGGTGAAGTCTGGAGGGTGAATCAGCAGAAGTAGAAGAAGGAGAAGGAGAAGATGAAGTCTGGAGGGTGAATCAGAAGAAGCAGAAGAAGTAGAAGGAGAAGGTCAAGTCTGGAGGGTGAATCAGAAGAAGTAGAAGAAAGAGAAGGAGAAGGTGAAGTCTGGAGGGTGAATCAGAAGAAGCAGAAGAAGGAGAAGGAGAAGGTGAAGTCAGGAGGGTGAATCAGAAGAAGCAGAAGAAGGAGAAGGAGAAGGTCAAGTCTGGAGGGTGAATCAGAAGAAGCAGAAGAAGGAGAAGGAGAAGGGGAAGACTGGAGGGTGAATCAGAAGAAGTAGAAGAAGGAGAAGGAGAAGGTGAAGTCTGGAGGGTGAATCAGAAGAAGTAGAAGAAGGAGAAGGAGAAAGCGAAGTCTGGAGGGTGAAGCAGAAGAAGCAGAAGAAGGAGAAGGAGAAGGTGAAGTCTGGAGGGTGAATCAGAAGAAGCAGAAGAAGGAGAAGGAGAAGATGAAGTCTGGAGGGTGAATCAGAAGAAGTAGAAGAAGGAGAAGGAGAAGGTGAAGTCTGGAGGGTGAATCAGAAGAAGTAGAAGAAGGAGAAGGAGAAGGTGAAGTCTGGAGGGTGAATCAGAAGAAGTAGAAGAAAGAGAAGGAGAAGGTGAAGTCTGGAGGGTGAAGCAGAAGAAGCAGAAGAAAGAGAAGGAGAAGGTGAAGACTGGAGGGTGAATCAGAAGAAGTAGAAGAAGGAGAAGGAGAAGGTGAAGTCTGGAGGGTGAATCAGAAGAAGTAGAAGAAGGAGAAGGAGAAGGTGAAGTATGGAGGGTTAATCAGAAGAAGCAGAAGAAGGAGAAGGAGAATGTGAAGTCTGGAGGTTAATCAGGAGAAGCAGAAGAAGGAGAAGGAGAAGGTGAAGTCTGGAGGGTGAATCAGAAGAAGTAGAAGAAGGAGAAGGAGAAGGTGAAGTCAGGAGGGAGAAGCAGAAGAAGCAGAAGAAGGAGAAGGAGAAGGTGAAGTCTGGAGGGTGAAGCAGAAGAAGCAGAAGAAGGAGAAGGAGAAGATGAAGTCTGGAGGGTGGAGCAGAAGAAGCAGAAGAAGGAGAAGGAGAAGCTGGAGTCAGGAGGGTGAATCAGAAGAAGTAGAAGAAGGAGAAGGAGAAGGTGAAGTCTGGAGGGTGAATCAGAAGAAGTAGAAGAAGGAGAAGGAGAAGGTGAAGTCTGGAGGGTGAATCAGAAGAAGCAGAAGAAGGAGAAGGAGAAGGTGAAGTCTGGAGGTAGAAGCAGAAGAAGTAGAAGAAGGAGAAGGAGAAGGTGAAGTCTGGAGGGTGAATCAGAAGAAGTAGAAGAAGGAGAAGGAGAAGGTGAAGTCTGGAGGGTGAATCAGAAGAAGTAGAAGAAGGAGAAGGAGAAGGTGAAGTCTGGAGGGTGAATCAGAAGAAGCAGAAGAAGGAGAAGGAGAAGGTGAAGTCTGGAGGGTGAATCAGAAGAAGTAGAAGAAGGAGAAGGAGAAGGTGTAGTCTGGAGGGTGAATCAGAAGAAGTAGACGAAGGAGAAGGAGGAGGTGAAGTCTGGAGGGTGAAGCAGAAGAAGCAGAAGAAGGAGAAGGAGAAGGTGAAGTCTGGAGGGTGAATCAGAGAAGTAGAAGAAGGAGAAGGAGAAGGTGAAGTCTGGAGGGTGAATCAGAAGAAGCAGAAGAAGGAGAAGGAGAAGGTGAAGTCTGGAGGGTGAATCAGATGAAGCAGAAGAAGGAGAAGGAGAAGGTGAAGTCTGGAGGGTGAATCAGAAGAAGCAGAAGAAGGAGAAGGAGAAGGTGAAGTCTGGAGGGTGAATCAGAAGATGCAGAAGAAGTAGAAGGAGAAGGTGAAGTCATGAGGGTGAATCAGAAGAAGTAGAAGAAGGAGAAGGAGAAGGTGAAGTCTGGAGGGTGAATCAGAAGAAGCAGAAGAAGGAGAAGGAGAAGGTAAAGTCAGGAGGGTGAATCAGAAGAAGTAGAAGAAGGAGAAGGAGAAGGTGAAGTCTGGAGGGTGAATCAGAAGAAGCAGAAGAAGGAGAAGGAGAAGGTGAAGTCTGGAGGGTGAATCAGAAGAAGTAGAAGAAGGAGAAGGAGAAGGTGTAGTCTGGAGGGTGAATCAGAAGAAGTAGACGAAGGAGAAGGAGAAGGTGAAGTCTGGAGGGTGAAGCAGAAGAAGCAGAAGAAGGAGAAGGAGAAGGTGAAGTCTGGAGGGTGAATCAGAAGAAGTAGAAGTAGGAGAAGGAGAAGGTGAAGCCTGGAGGGTGAATCAGAAGAAGCAGAAGAAGGAGAAGGAGAAGGTTAAGTCTGGAGGGTGAATCAGAAGAAGCAGAAGAAGGAGAAGGAGAAGGTGAAGTCTGGAGGGTGAATCAGCAGAAGTAGAAGAAGGAGAAGGAGAAGGTGAAGTCTGGAGGGTGAATCAGAAGAAGCAGAAGAAGTAGAAGGAGAAGGTCAAGTCTGGAGGGTGAATCAGAAGAAGTAGAAGAAAGAGAAGGAGAAGGTGAAGTCTGGAGGGTGAATCAGAAGAAGCAGAAGAAGGAGAAGGAGAAGGTGAAGTCAGGAGGGTGAATCAGAAGAAGCAGAAGAAGGAGAAGGAGAAGGTCAAGTCTGGAGGATGAATCAGAAGAAGCAGAAGAAGGAGAAGGAGAAGGGGAAGACTGGAGGGTGAATCAGAAGAAGTAGAAGAAGGAGAAGGAGAAAGCGAAGTCCGGAGGGTGAAGCAGAAGAAGCAGAAGAAGGAGAAGGAGAAGGTGAAGTCTGGAGGGTGAATCAGAAGAAGCAGAAGAAGGAGAAGGAGAAGATGAAGTCTGGAGGGTGAATCAGAAGAAGTAGAAGAAGGAGAAGGAGAAGGTGAAGTCTGGAGGGTGAATCAGAAGAAGCAGAAGAAGGAGAAGGAGAAGGTGAAGACTGGAGGGTGAATCAGAAGAAGTAGAAGAAGGAGAAGGAGAAGGTGAAGTCTGGAGGGTGAATCAGAAGAAGTAGAAGAAGGAGAAGGAGAAAACGAAGTCTGGAGGGTGAAGCAGAAGAAGCAGAAGAAGGAGAAGGAGAAGGTGAAGTCTGGAGGGTGAATCAGAAGAAGCAGAAGAAGGAGAAGGAGAAGATGAAGTCTGGAGGGTGAATCAGAAGAAGTAGAAGAAGGAGAAGGAAAAGGTGAAGTCTGGAGGGTGAATCAGAAGAAGCAGAAGAAGGACAAGGAGAAGGTGAAGACTGGAGAGTGAATCAGAAGAAGTAGAAGAAGGAGAAGGAGAAGGTGAAGTCTGGAGGGTGAATCAGAAGAAGTAGAAGAAGGAGAAGGAACAGGTGAAGTCTGGAGGGTGAATCAGAAGAAGCAGAAGAAGGAGAAGGAGAAGGTGAAGTCTGGAGGTTGAATCAGAAGGAGCAGAAGAAGGAGAAGGAGAAGATGAAGTCTGGAGGGTGAATCAGAAGAAGTAGAAGAAGGAGAAGGAGATGCTGAGGTCTGGAGGGTGAATCAGAAGAAGCAGAAGAAGGAGAAGGAGAAGGTGAGGTCTGGAGGGTGAATCAGAAGAAGCAGAAGAAGGAGAAGGAGAAGGTGAAGTCTGGAGGGTGAATCAGAAGAAGCAGAAGAAGGAGAAGGAGAACGTGAAGTCAGGAGGGTGAATCAGAAGAAGCAGAAGAAGTAGAAGGAGAAGGTGAAGTTAGGAGGATGAATCAGAAGAAGCAGAAGAAGGAGAAGGAGAAGGTGAAGTCAGGGGGGTGAAGCAGAAGAAGTAGAAGAAGGAGAAGGAGAAGGTGAAGTCAGGAGGGTGAAGCAGAAGAAGCAGAAGAAGGAGAAGGAGAAGGTGAAGTCTGGAGGGCGCAGCAGAAGAAGCAGAAGAAGGAGAAGGAGAAGGTGAAGTCCGGAGGGTGAAGCAGAAGAAGCAGAAGAAGGAGAAGGAGAAGGTGAAGTCTGGAGGGTGAATCAGAAGAAGTAGAAGAAGGAGAAGGAGAAGGTGAAGTCAGGAGGGTGAAGCAGAAGAAGCAGAAGAAGGAGAAGGAGAAGGTGAAGTCTGGAGGGTGAAGCAGAAGAAGCAGAAGAAGGAGAAGGAGAAGGTGAAGTCTGGAGGGCGAAGCAGAAGAAGCAGAAGAAGGAGAAGGAGAAGGTGAAGTCTGGAGGGTGAAGCAGAAGAAGCAGAAGAAGGAGAAGGAGAAGGTGAAGTCTGGAGGGTGAATCAGAAGAAGTAGAAGAAGGAGAAGGAGAAGGTGAAGTCAGGAGGGTGAAGCAGAAGAAGCAGAAGAAGGAGAAGGAGAAGGTGAAGTCTGGAGGGTGAAGCAGAAGAAGCAGAAGAAGGAGAAGGAGAAGGTGAAGTCTGGAGGGTGAAGCAGAAGAAGCAGAAGAAGGAGAAGGAGAAGCTGGAGTCAGGAGCGTGAATCAGAAGAAGTAGAAGAAGGAGAAGGAGAAGGTGAAGTCTGGAGGGTGATTCAGAAGAAGCAGAAGAAGGAGATGGAGAAGGTGAAGTCTGGAGGGAGAAGCAGAAGAAGTAGAAGAAGGAGAAGGAGAAGGTGAAGTCTGGAGGGTGAATCAGAAGAAGTAGAAGAAGGAGAAGGAGAAGGTGAAGTCTGGAGGGTGAATCAGAAGAAGTAGAAGAAGGAGAAGGAGAAGGTGAAGTCTGGAGGGTGAATCAGAAGAAGCAGAAGAAGGAGAAGGAGAAGGTGAAGTCTGGAGGGTGAATCAGAAGAAGTAGAAGAAGGAGAAGGAGAAGGTGTAGTCTGGAGGGTGAATCAGAAGAAGTAGACGAAGGAGAAGGAGAAGGTGAAGTCTGGAGGGTGAAGCAGAAGAAGCAGAAGAAGGAGAAGGAGAAGGTGAAGTCTGGAGGGTGAATCAGAAGAAGTAGAAGAATGAGAAGGAGAAGGTGAAGTCTGGAGGGTAAATCAGAAGAAGCAGAAGAAGGAGAAGGAGAAGGTGAAGTCTGGAGGGTGAATCAGAAGAAGTAGAAGAAAGAGAAGGAGAAGGTGAAGTCTGGAGGGTGAATCAGAAGAAGCAGAAGAAGGAGAAGGAGAAGGTGAAGTCAGGAGGGTGAATCAGAAGAAGTAGAAGAAGGAGAAGGAGAAGGTGAAGTCTGGAGGGTGAATCAGAAGAAGCAGAAGAAGGAGAAGGAGAAGGTGAAGTCTGGAGGGTGAATCAGCAGAAGTAGAAGAAGGAGAAGGAGAAGGTGAAGTCTGGAGGGTGAATCAGAAGAAGCAGAAGAAGTAGAAGGAGAAGGTCAAGTCTGGAGGGTGAATCAGAAGAAGTAGAAGAAAGAGAAGGAGAAGGTGAAGTCTGGAGGGTGAATCAGAAGAAGCAGAAGAAGGAGAAGGAGAAGGTCAAGTCAGGAGGGTGAATCAGAAGAAGCAGAAGAAGGAGAAGGAGAAGGTCAAGTCTGGAGGGTGAATCAGAAGAAGCAGAAGAAGGAGAAGGAGAAGGGTAAGACTGGAGGGTGAATCAGAAGAAGTAGAAGAAGGAGAAGGAGAAGGTGAAGTCTGGAGGGTGAATCAGAAGAAGTAGAAGAAGGAGAAGGAGAAAGCGAAGTCTGGAGGGTGAAGCAGAAGAAGCAGAAGAAGGAGAAGGAGAAGGTGAAGTCTGGAGGGTGAATCAGAAGAAGCAGAAGAAGGAGAAGGAGAAGATGAAGTCTGGAGGGTGAATCAGAAGAAGTAGGAGAAGGAGAAGGAGAAGGTGAAGTCTGGAGGGTGAATCAGAAGAAGCAGAAGAAGGAGAAGGAGAAGGTGAAGACTGGAGGGTGAATCAGAAGAAGTAGAAGAAGGAGAAGGAGAAGGTGAAGTCTGGAGGGTGAATCAGAAGAAGTAGAAGAAGGAGAAGGAGAAACCGAAGTCTGGAGGGTGAAGCAGAAGAAGCAGAAGAAGGAGAAGGAGAAGGTGAAGTCTGGAGGGTGAATCAGAAGAAGCAGAAGAAGGAGAAGGAGAAGATGAAGTCTGGAGGGTGAATCAGAAGAAGTAGAAGAAGGAGAAGGAGAAGGTGAAGTCTGGAGGGTGAATCAGAAGAAGCAGAAGAAGGAGAAGGAGAAGGTGAAGACTGGAGGGTGAATCAGAAGAAGTAGAAGAAGGAGAAGGAGAAGGTGAAGTCTGGAGGGTGAATCAGAAGAAGTAGAAGAAGGAGAAGGAACAGGTGAAGTCTGGAGGGTGAATCAGAAGAAGCAGAAGAAGGAGAAGGAGAAGGTGAAGTCTGGAGGTTGAATCAGAAGTAGCAGAAGAAGGAGAAGGAGAAGATGAAGTCTGGAGGGTGAATCAGAAGAAGTAGAAGAAGGAGAAGGAGATGCTGAGGTCTGGAGGGTGAATCAGAAGAAGCAGAAGAAGGAGAAGGAGAAGGTGAGGTCTGGAGGGTGAATCAGAAGAAGCAGAAGAAGGAGAAGGAGAAGGTGAAGTCTGGAGGGTGAATCAGAAGAAGCAGAAGAAGGAGAAGGAGAACGTGAAGTCAGGAGGGTGAATCAGAAGAAGCAGAAGAAGTAGAAGGAGAAGGTGAAGTTAGGAGGATGAATCAGAAGAAGCAGAAGAAGGAGAAGGAGAAGGTGAAGTCAGGGGGGTGAAGCAGAAGAAGTAGAAGAAGGAGAAGGAGAAGGTGAAGTCAGGAGGGTGAAGCAGAAGAAGCAGAAGAAGGAGAAGGAGAAGGTGAAGTCTGGAGGGCGCAGCAGAAGAAGCAGAAGAAGTTGAAGGAGAAGGTGAAGTCCGGAGGGTGAAGCAGAAGAAGCAGAAGAAGGAGAAGGAGAAGGTGAATTCTGGAGGGTGAATCAGAAGAAGTAGAAGAAGGAGAAGGAGAGGGTGAAGTCAGGAGGGTGAAGCAGAAGAAGCAGAAGAAGGAGAAGGAGCAGGTGAAGTCTGGAGGGTGAAGCAGAAGAAGCAGAAGAAGGAGAAGGAGAAGGTGAAGTCTGGAGGGCGAAGCAGAAGAAGCAGAAGATGGAGAAGGAGAAGGTGAAGTCTGGAGGGTGAAGCAGAAGAAGCAGAAGAAGGAGAAGGAGAAGGTGAAGTCTGGAGGGTGAATCAGAAGAAGTAGAAGAAGGAGGAGGAGAAGGTGAAGTCAGGAGGGTGAAGCAGAAGAAGCAGAAGAAGGAGAAGGAGAAGGTGAAGTCTGGAGGGTGAAGCAGAAGAAGCAGAAGAAGGAGAAGGAGAAGGTGAAGTCTGGAGGGTGAAGCAGAAGAAGCAGAAGAAGGAGAAGGAGAAGCTGGAGTCAGGAGCGTGAATCAGAAGAAGTAGAAGAAGGAGAAGGAGAAGGTGAAGTCTGGAGGGTGATTCAGAAGAAGCAGAAGAAGGAGAAGGAGAAGGTGAAGTCTGGAGGGAGAAGCAGAAGAAGTAGAAGAAGGAGAAGCAGAAGGTGAAGTCTGGAGGGTGAATCAGAAGAAGTAGAAGAAGGAGAAGGAGAAGGTGAAGTCTGGAGGGTGAATCAGAAGAAGTAGAAGAAGGAGAAGGAGAAGGTGAAGTCTGGAGGGTGAATCAGAAGAAGCAGAAGAAGGAGAAGGAGAAGGTGAAGTCTGGAGGGTGAATCAGAAGAAGTAGAAGAAGGAGAAGGAGAAGGTGTAGTCTGGAGGGTGAATCAGAAGAAGTAGACGAAGGAGAAGGAGAAGGTTAAGTCTGGAGGGTGAAGCAGAAGAAGCAGAAGAAGGAGAAGGAGAAGGTGAAGTCTGGAGGGTGAATCAGAAGAAGTAGAAGAAGGAGAAGGAGAAGGTGAAGTCTGGAGGGTAAATCAGAAGAAGCAGAAGAAGGAGAAGGAGAAGGTGAAGTCTGGAGGGTGAATCAGAAGAAGTAGAAGAAAGAGAAGGAGAAGGTGAAGTCTGGAGGGTGAATCAGAAGAAGCAGAAGAAGGAGAAGGAGAAGGTGAAGTCTGGAGGGTGAATCAGAAGAAGTAGAAGAAGGAGAAGGAGAAGGTGTAGTCTGGAGGGTGAATCAGAAGAAGTAGACGAAGGAGAAGGAGAAGGTGAAGTCTGGAGGGTGAAGCAGAAGAAGCAGAAGAAGGAGAAGGAGAAGGTGAAGTCTGGAGGGTGAATCAGAGAAGTAGAAGAAGGAGAAGGAGAAGGTGAAGTCTGGAGGGTGAATCAGAAGAAGCAGAAGAAGGAGAAGGAGAAGGTGAAGTCTGGAGGGTGAATCAGATGAAGCAGAAGAAGGAGAAGGAGAAGGTGAAGTCTGGAGGGTGAATCAGAAGAAGCAGAAGAAGGAGAAGGAGAAGGTGAAGTCTGGAGGGTGAATCAGAAGATGCAGAAGAAGTAGAAGGAGAAGGTGAAGTCATGAGGGTGAATCAGAAGAAGTAGAAGAAGGAGAAGGAGAAGGTGAAGTCTGGAGGGTGAATCAGAAGAAGCAGAAGAAGGAGAAGGAGAAGGTAAAGTCAGGAGGGTGAATCAGAAGAAGTAGAAGAAGGAGAAGGAGAAGGTGAAGTCTGGAGGGTGAATCAGAAGAAGCAGAAGAAGGAGAAGGAGAAGGTGAAGTCTGGAGGGTGAATCAGAAGAAGTAGAAGAAGGAGAAGGAGAAGGTGTAGTCTGGAGGGTGAATCAGAAGAAGTAGACGAAGGAGAAGGAGAAGGTGAAGTCTGGAGGGTGAAGCAGAAGAAGCAGAAGAAGGAGAAGGAGAAGGTGAAGTCTGGAGGGTGAATCAGAAGAAGTAGAAGTAGGAGAAGGAGAAGGTGAAGCCTGGAGGGTGAATCAGAAGAAGCAGAAGAAGGAGAAGGAGAAGGTTAAGTCTGGAGGGTGAATCAGAAGAAGCAGAAGAAGGAGAAGGAGAAGGTGAAGTCTGGAGGGTGAATCAGCAGAAGTAGAAGAAGGAGAAGGAGAAGGTGAAGTCTGGAGGGTGAATCAGAAGAAGCAGAAGAAGTAGAAGGAGAAGGTCAAGTCTGGAGGGTGAATCAGAAGAAGTAGAAGAAAGAGAAGGAGAAGGTGAAGTCTGGAGGGTGAATCAGAAGAAGCAGAAGAAGGAGAAGGAGAAGGTGAAGTCAGGAGGGTGAATCAGAAGAAGCAGAAGAAGGAGAAGGAGAAGGTCAAGTCTGGAGGATGAATCAGAAGAAGCAGAAGAAGGAGAAGGAGAAGGGGAAGACTGGAGGGTGAATCAGAAGAAGTAGAAGAAGGAGAAGGAGAAAGCGAAGTCCGGAGGGTGAAGCAGAAGAAGCAGAAGAAGGAGAAGGAGAAGGTGAAGTCTGGAGGGTGAATCAGAAGAAGCAGAAGAAGGAGAAGGAGAAGATGAAGTCTGGAGGGTGAATCAGAAGAAGTAGAAGAAGGAGAAGGAGAAGGTGAAGTCTGGAGGGTGAATCAGAAGAAGCAGAAGAAGGAGAAGGAGAAGGTGAAGACTGGAGGGTGAATCAGAAGAAGTAGAAGAAGGAGAAGGAGAAGGTGAAGTCTGGAGGGTGAATCAGAAGAAGTAGAAGAAGGAGAAGGAGAAAACGAAGTCTGGAGGGTGAAGCAGAAGAAGCAGAAGAAGGAGAAGGAGAAGGTGAAGTCTGGAGGGTGAATCAGAAGAAGCAGAAGAAGGAGAAGGAGAAGATGAAGTCTGGAGGGTGAATCAGAAGAAGTAGAAGAAGGAGAAGGAGAAGGTGAAGTCTGGAGGGTGAATCAGAAGAAGCAGAAGAAGGACAAGGAGAAGGTGAAGACTGGAGAGTGAATCAGAAGAAGTAGAAGAAGGAGAAGGAGAAGGTGAAGTCTGGAGGGTGAATCAGAAGAAGTAGAAGAAGGAGAAGGAACAGGTGAAGTCTGGAGGGTGAATCAGAAGAAGCAGAAGAAGGAGAAGGAGAAGGTGAAGTCTAGAGGTTGAATCAGAAGGAGCAGAAGAAGGAGAAGGAGAAGATGAAGTCTGGAGGGTGAATCAGAAGAAGTAGAAGAAGGAGAAGGAGATGCTGAGGTCTGGAGGGTGAATCAGAAGAAGCAGAAGAAGGAGAAGGAGAAGGTGAGGTCTGGAGGGTGAATCAGAAGAAGCAGAAGAAGGAGAAGGAGAAGGTGAAGTCTGGAGGGTGAATCAGAAGAAGCAGAAGAAGGAGAAGGAGAACGTGAAGTCAGGAGGGTGAATCAGAAGAAGCAGAAGAAGTAGAAGGAGAAGGTGAAGTTAGGAGGATGAATCAGAAGAAGCAGAAGAAGGAGAAGGAGAAGGTGAAGTCAGGGGGGTGAAGCAGAAGAAGTAGAAGAAGGAGAAGGAGAAGGTGAAGTCAGGAGGGTGAAGCAGAAGAAGCAGAAGAAGGAGAAGGAGAAGGTGAAGTCTGGAGGGCGCAGCAGAAGAAGCAGAAGAAGGAGAAGGAGAAGGTGAAGTCCAGAGGGTGAAGCAGAAGAAGCAGAAGAAGGAGAAGGAGAAGGTGAAGTCTGGAGGGTGAATCAGAAGAAGTAGAAGAAGGAGAAGGAGAAGGTGAAGTCAGGAGGGTGAAGCAGAAGAAGCAGAAGAAGGAGAAGGAGAAGGTGAAGTCTGGAGGGTGAAGCAGAAGAAGCAGAAGAAGGAGAAGGAGAAGGTGAAGTCTGGAGGGCGAAGCAGAAGAAGCAGAAGAAGGAGAAGGAGAAGGTGAAGTCTGGAGGGTGAAGCAGAAGAAGCAGAAGAAGGAGAAGGAGAAGGTGAAGTCTGGAGGGTGAATCAGAAGAAGTAGAAGAAGGAGAAGGAGAAGGTGAAGTCAGGAGGGTGAAGCAGAAGAAGCAGAAGAAGGAGAAGGAGAAGGTGAAGTCTGGAGGGTGAAGCAGAAGAAGCAGAAGAAGGAGAAGGAGAAGGTGAAGTCTGGAGGGTGAAGCAGAAGAAGCAGAAGAAGGAGAAGGAGAAGCTGGAGTCAGGAGCGTGAATCAGAAGAAGTAGAAGAAGGAGAAGGAGAAGGTGAAGTCTGGAGGGTGATTCAGAAGAAGCAGAAGAAGGAGATGGAGAAGGTGAAGTCTGGAGGGAGAAGCAGAAGAAGTAGAAGAAGGAGAAGGAGAAGGTGAAGTCTGGAGGGTGAATCAGAAGAAGTAGAAGAAGGAGAAGGAGAAGGTGAAGTCTGGAGGGTGAATCAGAAGAAGTAGAAGAAGGAGAAGGAGAAGGTGAAGTCTGGAGGGTGAATCAGAAGAAGCAGAAGAAGGAGAAGGAGAAGGTGAAGTCTGGAGGGTGAATCAGAAGAAGTAGAAGAAGGAGAAGGAGAAGGTGTAGTCTGGAGGGTGAATCAGAAGAAGTAGACGAAGGAGAAGGAGAAGGTGAAGTCTGGAGGGTGAAGCAGAAGAAGCAGAAGAAGGAGAAGGAGAAGGTGAAGTCTGGAGGGTGAATCAGAAGAAGTAGAAGAATGAGAAGGAGAAGGTGAAGTCTGGAGGGTAAATCAGAAGAAGCAGAAGAAGGAGAAGGAGAAGGTGAAGTCTGGAGGGTGAATCAGAAGAAGTAGAAGAAAGAGAAGGAGAAGGTGAAGTCTGGAGGGTGAATCAGAAGAAGCAGAAGAAGGAGAAGGAGAAGGTGAAGTCAGGAGGGTGAATCAGAAGAAGTAGAAGAAGGAGAAGGAGAAGGTGAAGTCTGGAGGGTGAATCAGAAGAAGCAGAAGAAGGAGAAGGAGAAGGTGAAGTCTGGAGGGTGAATCAGCAGAAGTAGAAGAAGGAGAAGGAGAAGGTGAAGTCTGGAGGGTGAATCAGAAGAAGCAGAAGAAGTAGAAGGAGAAGGTCAAGTCTGGAGGGTGAATCAGAAGAAGTAGAAGAAAGAGAAGGAGAAGGTGAAGTCTGGAGGGTGAATCAGAAGAAGCAGAAGAAGGAGAAGGAGAAGGTCAAGTCAGGAGGGTGAATCAGAAGAAGCAGAAGAAGGAGAAGGAGAAGGTCAAGTCTGGAGGGTGAATCAGAAGAAGCAGAAGAAGGAGAAGGAGAAGGGTAAGACTGGAGGGTGAATCAGAAGAAGTAGAAGAAGGAGAAGGAGAAGGTGAAGTCTGGAGGGTGAATCAGAAGAAGTAGAAGAAGGAGAAGGAGAAAACGAAGTCTGGAGGGTGAAGCAGAAGAAGCAGAAGAAGGAGAAGGAGAAGGTGAAGTCTGGAGGGTGAATCAGAAGAAGCAGAAGAAGGAGAAGGAGAAGATGAAGTCTGGAGGGTGAATCAGAAGAAGTAGAAGAAGGAGAAGGAGAAGGTGAAGTCTGGAGGGTGAATCAGAAGAAGCAGAAGAAGGACAAGGAGAAGGTGAAGACTGGAGAGTGAATCAGAAGAAGTAGAAGAAGGAGAAGGAGAAGGTGAAGTCTGGAGGGTGAATCAGAAGAAGTAGAAGAAGGAGAAGGAACAGGTGAAGTCTGGAGGGTGAATCAGAAGAAGCAGAAGAAGGAGAAGGAGAAGGTGAAGTCTAGAGGTTGAATCAGAAGGAGCAGAAGAAGGAGAAGGAGAAGATGAAGTCTGGAGGGTGAATCAGAAGAAGTAGAAGAAGGAGAAGGAGATGCTGAGGTCTGGAGGGTGAATCAGAAGAAGCAGAAGAAGGAGAAGGAGAAGGTGAGGTCTGGAGGGTGAATCAGAAGAAGCAGAAGAAGGAGAAGGAGAAGGTGAAGTCTGGAGGGTGAATCAGAAGAAGCAGAAGAAGGAGAAGGAGAACGTGAAGTCAGGAGGGTGAATCAGAAGAAGCAGAAGAAGTAGAAGGAGAAGGTGAAGTTAGGAGGATGAATCAGAAGAAGCAGAAGAAGGAGAAGGAGAAGGTGAAGTCAGGGGGGTGAAGCAGAAGAAGTAGAAGAAGGAGAAGGAGAAGGTGAAGTCAGGAGGGTGAAGCAGAAGAAGCAGAAGAAGGAGAAGGAGAAGGTGAAGTCTGGAGGGCGCAGCAGAAGAAGCAGAAGAAGGAGAAGGAGAAGGTGAAGTCCAGAGGGTGAAGCAGAAGAAGCAGAAGAAGGAGAAGGAGAAGGTGAAGTCTGGAGGGTGAATCAGAAGAAGTAGAAGAAGGAGAAGGAGAAGGTGAAGTCAGGAGGGTGAAGCAGAAGAAGCAGAAGAAGGAGAAGGAGAAGGTGAAGTCTGGAGGGTGAAGCAGAAGAAGCAGAAGAAGGAGAAGGAGAAGGTGAAGTCTGGAGGGCGAAGCAGAAGAAGCAGAAGAAGGAGAAGGAGAAGGTGAAGTCTGGAGGGTGAAGCAGAAGAAGCAGAAGAAGGAGAAGGAGAAGGTGAAGTCTGGAGGGTGAATCAGAAGAAGTAGAAGAAGGAGAAGGAGAAGGTGAAGTCAGGAGGGTGAAGCAGAAGAAGCAGAAGAAGGAGAAGGAGAAGGTGAAGTCTGGAGGGTGAAGCAGAAGAAGCAGAAGAAGGAGAAGGAGAAGGTGAAGTCTGGAGGGTGAAGCAGAAGAAGCAGAAGAAGGAGAAGGAGAAGCTGGAGTCAGGAGCGTGAATCAGAAGAAGTAGAAGAAGGAGAAGGAGAAGGTGAAGTCTGGAGGGTGATTCAGAAGAAGCAGAAGAAGGAGATGGAGAAGGTGAAGTCTGGAGGGAGAAGCAGAAGAAGTAGAAGAAGGAGAAGGAGAAGGTGAAGTCTGGAGGGTGAATCAGAAGAAGTAGAAGAAGGAGAAGGAGAAGGTGAAGTCTGGAGGGTGAATCAGAAGAAGTAGAAGAAGGAGAAGGAGAAGGTGAAGTCTGGAGGGTGAATCAGAAGAAGCAGAAGAAGGAGAAGGAGAAGGTGAAGTCTGGAGGGTGAATCAGAAGAAGTAGAAGAAGGAGAAGGAGAAGGTGTAGTCTGGAGGGTGAATCAGAAGAAGTAGACGAAGGAGAAGGAGAAGGTGAAGTCTGGAGGGTGAAGCAGAAGAAGCAGAAGAAGGAGAAGGAGAAGGTGAAGTCTGGAGGGTGAATCAGAAGAAGTAGAAGAATGAGAAGGAGAAGGTGAAGTCTGGAGGGTAAATCAGAAGAAGCAGAAGAAGGAGAAGGAGAAGGTGAAGTCTGGAGGGTGAATCAGAAGAAGTAGAAGAAAGAGAAGGAGAAGGTGAAGTCTGGAGGGTGAATCAGAAGAAGCAGAAGAAGGAGAAGGAGAAGGTGAAGTCAGGAGGGTGAATCAGAAGAAGTAGAAGAAGGAGAAGGAGAAGGTGAAGTCTGGAGGGTGAATCAGAAGAAGCAGAAGAAGGAGAAGGAGAAGGTGAAGTCTGGAGGGTGAATCAGCAGAAGTAGAAGAAGGAGAAGGAGAAGGTGAAGTCTGGAGGGTGAATCAGAAGAAGCAGAAGAAGTAGAAGGAGAAGGTCAAGTCTGGAGGGTGAATCAGAAGAAGTAGAAGAAAGAGAAGGAGAAGGTGAAGTCTGGAGGGTGAATCAGAAGAAGCAGAAGAAGGAGAAGGAGAAGGTCAAGTCAGGAGGGTGAATCAGAAGAAGCAGAAGAAGGAGAAGGAGAAGGTCAAGTCTGGAGGGTGAATCAGAAGAAGCAGAAGAAGGAGAAGGAGAAGGGTAAGACTGGAGGGTGAATCAGAAGAAGTAGAAGAAGGAGAAGGAGAAGGTGAAGTCTGGAGGGTGAATCAGAAGAAGTAGAAGAAGGAGAAGGAGAAAGCGAAGTCTGGAGGGTGAAGCAGAAGAAGCAGAAGAAGGAGAAGGAGAAGGTGAAGTCTGGAGGGTGAATCAGAAGAAGCAGAAGAAGGAGAAGGAGAAGATGAAGTCTGGAGGGTGAATCAGAAGAAGTAGGAGAAGGAGAAGGAGAAGGTGAAGTCTGGAGGGTGAATCAGAAGAAGCAGAAGAAGGAGAAGGAGAAGGTGAAGACTGGAGGGTGAATCAGAAGAAGTAGAAGAAGGAGAAGGAGAAGGTGAAGTCTGGAGGGTGAATCAGAAGAAGTAGAAGAAGGAGAAGGAGAAACCGAAGTCTGGAGGGTGAAGCAGAAGAAGCAGAAGAAGGAGAAGGAGAAGGTGAAGTCTGGAGGGTGAATCAGAAGAAGCAGAAGAAGGAGAAGGAGAAGATGAAGTCTGGAGGGTGAATCAGAAGAAGTAGAAGAAGGAGAAGGAGAAGGTGAAGTCTGGAGGGTGAATCAGAAGAAGCAGAAGAAGGAGAAGGAGAAGGTGAAGACTGGAGGGTGAATCAGAAGAAGTAGAAGAAGGAGAAGGAGAAGGTGAAGTCTGGAGGGTGAATCAGAAGAAGTAGAAGAAGGAGAAGGAACAGGTGAAGTCTGGAGGGTGAATCAGAAGAAGCAGAAGAAGGAGAAGGAGAAGGTGAAGTCTGGAGGTTGAATCAGAAGTAGCAGAAGAAGGAGAAGGAGAAGATGAAGTCTGGAGGGTGAATCAGAAGAAGTAGAAGAAGGAGAAGGAGATGCTGAGGTCTGGAGGGTGAATCAGAAGAAGCAGAAGAAGGAGAAGGAGAAGGTGAGGTCTGGAGGGTGAATCAGAAGAAGCAGAAGAAGGAGAAGGAGAAGGTGAAGTCTGGAGGGTGAATCAGAAGAAGCAGAAGAAGGAGAAGGAGAACGTGAAGTCAGGAGGGTGAATCAGAAGAAGCAGAAGAAGTAGAAGGAGAAGGTGAAGTTAGGAGGATGAATCAGAAGAAGCAGAAGAAGGAGAAGGAGAAGGTGAAGTCAGGGGGGTGAAGCAGAAGAAGTAGAAGAAGGAGAAGGAGAAGGTGAAGTCAGGAGGGTGAAGCAGAAGAAGCAGAAGAAGGAGAAGGAGAAGGTGAAGTCTGGAGGGCGCAGCAGAAGAAGCAGAAGAAGTTGAAGGAGAAGGTGAAGTCCGGAGGGTGAAGCAGAAGAAGCAGAAGAAGGAGAAGGAGAAGGTGAATTCTGGAGGGTGAATCAGAAGAAGTAGAAGAAGGAGAAGGAGAGGGTGAAGTCAGGAGGGTGAAGCAGAAGAAGCAGAAGAAGGAGAAGGAGCAGGTGAAGTCTGGAGGGTGAAGCAGAAGAAGCAGAAGAAGGAGAAGGAGAAGGTGAAGTCTGGAGGGCGAAGCAGAAGAAGCAGAAGATGGAGAAGGAGAAGGTGAAGTCTGGAGGGTGAAGCAGAAGAAGCAGAAGAAGGAGAAGGAGAAGGTGAAGTCTGGAGGGTGAATCAGAAGAAGTAGAAGAAGGAGGAGGAGAAGGTGAAGTCAGGAGGGTGAAGCAGAAGAAGCAGAAGAAGGAGAAGGAGAAGGTGAAGTCTGGAGGGTGAAGCAGAAGAAGCAGAAGAAGGAGAAGGAGAAGGTGAAGTCTGGAGGGTGAAGCAGAAGAAGCAGAAGAAGGAGAAGGAGAAGCTGGAGTCAGGAGCGTGAATCAGAAGAAGTAGAAGAAGGAGAAGGAGAAGGTGAAGTCTGGAGGGTGATTCAGAAGAAGCAGAAGAAGGAGAAGGAGAAGGTGAAGTCTGGAGGGAGAAGCAGAAGAAGTAGAAGAAGGAGAAGCAGAAGGTGAAGTCTGGAGGGTGAATCAGAAGAAGTAGAAGAAGGAGAAGGAGAAGGTGAAGTCTGGAGGGTGAATCAGAAGAAGTAGAAGAAGGAGAAGGAGAAGGTGAAGTCTGGAGGGTGAATCAGAAGAAGCAGAAGAAGGAGAAGGAGAAGGTGAAGTCTGGAGGGTGAATCAGAAGAAGTAGAAGAAGGAGAAGGAGAAGGTGTAGTCTGGAGGGTGAATCAGAAGAAGTAGACGAAGGAGAAGGAGAAGGTGAAGTCTGGAGGGTGAAGCAGAAGAAGCAGAAGAAGGAGAAGGAGAAGGTGAAGTCTGGAGGGTGAATCAGAAGAAGTAGAAGAAGGAGAAGGAGAAGGTGAAGTCTGGAGGGTAAATCAGAAGAAGCAGAAGAAGGAGAAGGAGAAGGTGAAGTCTGGAGGGTGAATCAGAAGAAGTAGAAGAAAGAGAAGGAGAAGGTGAAGTCTGGAGGGTGAATCAGAAGAAGCAGAAGAAGGAGAAGGAGAAGGTGAAGTCAGGAGGGTGAATCAGAAGAAGTAGAAGAAGGAGAAGGAGAAGGTGAAGTCTGGAGGGTGAATCAGAAGAAGCAGAAGAAGGAGAAGGGGAAGGTGAAGTCTGGAGGGTGAATCAGAAGAAGTAGAAGAAGGAGAAGGAGAAGGTGTAGTCTGGAGGGTGAATCAGAAGAAGTAGACGAAGGAGAAGGAGAAGGTGAAGTCTGGAGGGTGAATCAGAAGAAGTAGAAGTAGGAGAAGGAGAAGGTGAAGTCTGGAGGGTGAATCAGAAGAAGCAGAAGAAGTAGAAGGAGAAGGTTAAGTCTGGAGGGTGAATCAGAAGAAGCAGAAGAAGGAGAAGGAGAAGGTGAAGTCTGGAGGGTGTATCAGCAGAAGTAGAAGAAGGAGAAGGAGAAGGTGAAGTCTGGAGGGTGAATCAGAAGAAGCAGAAGAAGTAGAAGGAGAAGGTCAAGTCTGGAGGGTGAATCAGAAGAAGTAGAAGAAAGAGAAGGAGAAGGTGAAGTCTGGAGGGTGAATCAGAAGAAGCAGAAGAAGGAGAAGGAGAAGGTGAAGTCTGGAGGGTGAATCAGAAGAAGCAGAAGAAGGAGAAGGGGAAGGTGATGTCTGGAGGGTGAATCAGAAGAAGTAGAAGAAGGAGAAGGAGAAGGTGTAGTCTGGAGGGTGAATCAGAAGAAGTAGACGAAGGAGAAGGAGAAGGTGAAGTCTGGAGGGTGAATCAGAAGAAGTAGAAGTAGGAGAAGGAGAAGGTGAAGTCTGGAGGGTGAATCAGAAGAAGCAGAAGAAGTAGAAGGAGAAGGTTAAGTCTGGAGGGTGAATCAGAAGAAGCAGAAGAAGGAGAAGGAGAAGGTGAAGTCTGGAGGGTGAATCAGCAGAAGTAGAAGAAGGAGAAGGAGAAGGTGAAGTCTGGAGGGTGAATCAGAAGAAGCAGAAGAAGTAGAAGGAGAAGGTCAAGTCTGGAGGGTGAATCAGAAGAAGTAGAAGAAAGAGAAGGAGAAGGTGAAGTCTGGAGGGTGAATCAGAAGAAGCAGAAGAAGGAGAAGGAGAAGGTGAAGTCAGGAGGGTGAATCAGAAGAAGCAGAAGAAGGAGAAGGAGAAGGTCAAGTCTGGAGGGTGAATCAGAAGAAGCAGAAGAAGGAGAAGGAGAAGGGGAAGACTGGAGGGTGAATCAGAAGAAGTAGAAGAAGGAGAAGGAGAAGGTGAAGTCTGGAGGGTGAATCAGAAGAAGTAGAAGAAGGAGAAGGAGAAAGCGAAGTCTGGAGGGTGAAGCAGAAGAAGCAGAAGAAGGAGAAGGAGAAGGTGAAGTCTGGAGGGTGAATCAGAAGAAGCAGAAGAAGGAGAAGGAGAAGATGAAGTCTGGAGGGTGAATCAGAAGAAGAAGGAGAAGGTGAAGTCTGGAGGGTGAATCAGAAGAAGCAGAAGAAGGAGAAGGAGAAGGTGAAGACTGGAGGGTGAATCAGAAGAAGTAGAAGAAGGAGAAGGAGAAGGTGAAGTCTGGAGGGTGAATCAGAAGAAGTAGAAGAAGGAGAAGGAGAAAGCGAAGTCTGGAGGGTGAAGCAGAAGAAGCAGAAGAAGGAGAAGGAGAAGGTGAAGTCTGGAGGGTGAATCAGAAGAAGCAGAAGAAGGAGAAGGAGAAGATGAAGTCTGGAGGGTGAATCAGAAGAAGTAGAAGAAGGAGAAGGAGAAGGTGAAGTCTGGAGGGTGAATCAGAAGAAGCAGAAGAAGGAGAAGGAGAAGGTGAAGACTGGAGGGTGAATCAGAAGAAGTAGAAGAAGGAGAAGGAGAAGGTGAAGTCTGGAGGGTGAATCAGAAGAAGTAGAAGAAGGAGAAGGAACAGGTGAAGTCTGGAGGGTGAATCAGAAGAAGCAGAAGAAGGAGAAGGAGAAGGTGAAGTCTGGAGGTTGAATCAGAAGGAGCAGAAGAAGGAGAAGGAGAAGATGAAGTCTGGAGGGTGAATCAGAAGAAGTAGAAGAAGGAGAAGGAGATGCTGAGGTCTGGAGGGTGAATCAGAAGAAGCAGAAGAAGGAGAAGGAGAAGGTGAGGTCTGGAGGGTGAATCAGAAGAAGCAGAAGAAGGAGAAGGAGAAGGTGAAGTCTGGAGGGTGAATCAGAAGAAGCAGAAGAAGGAGAAGGAGAACGTGAAGTCAGGAGGGTGAATCAGAAGAAGCAGAAGAAGTAGAAGGAGAAGGTGAAGTTAGGAGGATGAATCAGAAGAAGCAGAAGAAGGAGAAGGAGAAGGTGAAGTCAGGGGGGTGAAGCAGAAGAAGTAGAAGAAGGAGAAGGAGAAGGTGAAGTCAGGAGGGTGAAGCAGAAGAAGCAGAAGAAGGAGAAGGAGAAGGTGAAGTCTGGAGGGCGCAGCAGAAGAAGCAGAAGAAGGAGAAGGAGAAGGCGAAGTCTGGAGGGTGAAGCAGAAGAAGCAGAAGAAGGAGAAGGAGAAGGTGAAGTCTGGAGGGCGAAGCAGAAGAAGCAGAAGAAGGAGAAGGAGAAGGTGAAGTCTGGAGGGTGAAGCAGAAGAAGCAGAAGAAGGAGAAGGAGAAGTTGAAGTCTGGAGGGTGAATCAGAAGAAGTAGAAGAAGGAGAAGGAGAAGGTGAAGTCAGGAGGGTGAAGCAGAAGAAGCAGAAGAAGGAGAAGGAGAAGGTGAAGTCTGGAGGGTGAAGCAGAAGAAGAAGAAGAAGGAGAAGGAGAAGGTGAAGTCTGGAGGGTGAAGCAGAAGAAGTAGAAGAAGGAGAAGGAGAAGGTGAAGTCTGGAGGGTGAATCAGAAGAAGCAGAAGAAGGAGAAGGAGAAGGTGTAGTCTGGAGGGTGAATCAGAAGAAGTAGACGAAGGAGAAGGAGAAGGTGAAGTCTGGAGGGTGAAGCAGAAGAAGCAGAAGAAGGAGAAGGAGAAGGTGAAGTCTGGAGGTTGAATCAGAAGAAGTAGAAGAAGGAGAAGGAGAAGGTGAAGTCTGGAGGGTAAATCAGAAGAAGCAGAAGAAGGAGAAGGAGAAGGTGAAGTCTGGAGGGTGAATCAGAAGAAGTAGAAGAAAGAGAAGGAGAAGGTGAAGTCTGGAGGGTGAATCAGAAGAAGCAGAAGAAGGAGAAGGAGAAGGTGAAGTCAGGAGGGTGAATCAGAAGAAGCAGAAGAAGGAGAAGGAGAAGGTGAAGTCTGGAGGGTGAATCAGAAGAAGCAGAAGAAGGAGAAGGAGAAGGTGAAGACTGGAGGGTGAATCAGAAGAAGTAGAAGAAGGAGAAGGAGAAGGTGAAGTCTGGAGGGTGAATCAGAAGAAGTAGAAGAAGGAGAAGGAGAAGGCGAAGTCTGGAGGGTGAATCAGAAGAAGCAGAAGAAGGAGAAGGAGAAGGTGAAGTCTGGAGGGTGAATCAGAAGAAGCAGAAGAAGTAGAAGTAGAAGATGAAGTCTGGAGGGTGAATCAGAAGAAGTAGAAGAAGGAGAAGGAGAAGGTGAGGTCTGGAGGGTGAATCAGAAGAAGCAGAAGAAGGAGAAGGAGAAGGTGAAGACTGGAGGGTGAATCAGAAGAAGCAGAAGAAGTAGAAGTAGAAGATGAAGTCTGGAGGGTGAATCAGAAGAAGTAGAAGAAGGAGAAGGAGAAGGTGAGGTCTGGAGGGTGAATCAGAAGAAGCAGAAGAAGGAGAAGGAGAAGGTGAAGACTGCAGGGTGAATCAGAAGAAGTAGAAGAAGGAGAAGGAGAAGGTCAAGTCTCGAGGGTGAATCAGAAGAAGTAGAAGAAGGAGAAGGAGAAGGTGAAGTCTGGAGGGTGAATCAGAAGAAGCAGAAGAAGGAGAAGGAGAAGGTGAATTCTGGAGGGTGAATCAGAAGTAGAAGAAGGAGAAGGAGAAGGTGAGGTCTGGAGGGTGAATCAGAAGAAGCAGAAGAAGGAGAAGGAGAAGGTGAAGTTAGGAGGGTGAATCAGAAGAAGCAGAAGAAGGAGAAGGAGAAGGTGAAGTCAGGGGGGTGAAGCAGAAGAAGTAGAAGAAGGAGAAGGGGAAGGTGAAGTCAGGAGGGTGAAGCAGAAGAAGGAGAAGAAGGAGAAGGAGAAGGTGAAGTCTGGATGGCGCAGCAGAAGAAGCAGAAGAAGGAGAAGGAGAAGGTTAAGTCTGGAGGGTGAAGCAGAAGAAGCAGAAGAAGGAGAAGGAGAAGGTGAAGTCTGGAGGGTGAATCAGAAGAGGTAGAAGAAGGAGAAGGAGAAGGTGAAGTCAGGAGGGTGAAGCAGAAGAAGCAGAAGAAGGAGAAGGTGAAGTCTGGAGTGTGAAGCAGAAGAAGCAGAAGAAGGAGAAGGAGAAGGTGAAGTCTGGAGGGCGAAGCAGAAGAAGCAGAAGAAGGAGAAGGAGATGGTGAAGTCTGGAGGGTGAAGCAGAAGAAGCAGAAGAAGGAGAAGGAGAAGGTGAAGTCTGGAGGGTGAATCAGAAGAAGCAGAAGAAGGAGAAGGAGAAGATGAAGTCTGGAGTGTGAATCAGAAGAAGTAGAAGAAGGAGAAGGAGAAGGTGAAGTTTGGAGGGTGAATCAGAAGAAGCAGAAGAAGGAGAAGGAGAAGGTGAAGTCTGGAGGGTGACTCAGAAGAAGCAGAAGAAGGAGAAGGAGAAGGTGAAGTCTGGAGGCTGAATCAGAAGAAGCAGAAGAAGGAGAAGGAGAAGGTGAAGTCTTGAGGGTGAATCAGAAGAAGCAGAAGAAGTAGAAGGAGAAGGTGAAGTCAGGAGGGTGAATCAGACGAAGTAGAAGAAGGAGAAGGAGAAGGTGAAGTCTGGAGGGTGAATCAGAAGAAGTAGAAGAAGGAGAAGGAGAAGGTGAAGTCTGGAGGGTGAATCAGAAGAAGTAGAAGAAGGAGAAGGAGAAGGTGAAGTCTGGAGGGTGAATCAGAAGAAGCAGAAGAAGGAGAAGGAGAAGGTGAAGTCTGCAGGGTGAATCAGAAGAAGTAGAAGAAGGAGAAGGAGAGGGTGAGGTCTGGAGAGTGAATCAGAAGAAGCAGAAGAAGGAGAAGGAGAAGGTGAAGTCTGAAGGGTGAATCAGAAGAAGCAGAAGAAGGAGAAGGAGAAGGTGAAGTCTGGAGGGTGAATCAGAAGAAGCAGAAGAAGGAGAAGGAGAAGGTGAAGTCTGGAGGGTGAATCAGAAGAAGCAGAAGAAGGAGAAGGAGAAGGTGAAGTCTGGAGGGTGAATCAGAAGAAGTAGAAGAAGGAGAAGGAGAAGGTGAAGTCTGGAGGGTGAATCAGAAGAAGTAGAAGAAGGAGAAGGAGAAGGTGAAGTCTGGAGGGTGAATCAGAAGAAGCAGAAGAAGGAGAAGGAGAAGGTGAAGTCTGGAGGGTGAATCAGAAGAAGCAGAAGAAGGACAAGGAGAAGATGAAGACTGGAGGGTGAATCAGAAGAAGTAAAAGAAGGAGAAGGAGAAGGTGAAGTCTGGAGGATGAATCAGAAGAAGCAGAAGAAGGAGAAGCAGAAGGTGAAGTCTGGAGGGTGAATCAGAAGAAGCAGAAGAAGGGGAAGGAGAAGGTGAAGTCTGCAGGGTGAATCAGAAGAAGCAGAATAAGGAGGAGGAGAAGGTGAAGTCTGGAGGGTGAATCAGAAGAAGCAGAAGAAGGAGAAGGAGAAGGTGAAGTCTGGAGGGTGAATCAGAAGAAGTAGAAGAAGGAGAAGGAGAAGGTGAGGTCTGGAGGGTGAAGCAGAAGAAGTAGAAGAAGGAGAAGGAGAAGGTGAGGTCTGGAGGGTGAATCAGAAGAAGCAGAAGAAGGAGAAGGAGAAGGTGAAGTCTGGAGGGTGAATCAGAAGAAGCAGAACAAGGAGAAGGAGAAGGTGAAGTCTGGAGGGTGAATCAGAAGAAGCAGAAGAAGGAGAAGGAGAAGGTGAAGTCAGGAGGGTGAATCAGAAGAAGCAGAAGAAGGAGAAGGAGAAGGTGAAGTTAGGAGGGTGAATCAGAAGAAGCAGAAGAAGGAGAAGGAGAAGGTGAAGTCAGGGGGGTGAAGCAGAAGAAGTAGAAGAAGGAGAAGGAGAAGGTGAAGTCAGGAGGGTGAAGCAGAAGAAGGAGAAGGTGAAGTCTGGAGGGCGCAGCAGAAGAAGTAGAAGAAGGAGAAGGAGAAGGTGAACTCTGGAGGGTGAAGCAGAAGAAGCAGAAGAAGGAGAAGGAGAAGGTGAAGTCTGGAGGGTGAATCAGAAGAGGTAGAAGAAGGAGAAGGAGAAGATGAAGTCAGGAGGTTGAAGCAGAAGAAGCAGAAGAAGGAGAAGGAGAAGGTGAAGTCTGGAGGGTGAAGCAGAAGAAGCAGAAGAAGGAGAAGGTGAAGTCTGGAGGGCGAAGCAGAAGAAGCAGAAGAAGGAGAAGGAGAAGGTGAAGTCTGGAGGGTGAAGCAGAAGAAGCAGAAGACGGAGAAGGAGAAGGTGAAGTCTGGAGGGTGAATCAGAAGAAGTGGAAGAAGGAGAAGGAGAAGGTGAAATCAGGAGGGTGAAGCAGAAGACGCAGAAGAAGGAGAAGGAGAAGGTGAAGTCTGGAGGGTAATTCAGAAGAAGTGGAAGAAGAAGAAGGAGAAGGTGAAGTCTGGAGGGTGAATCAGAGGAAACAGAAGAAGGAGAAGGCGAAGGTGAAGTCTGGAGGGTGAATCAGAAGAAGCAGAAGAAGGAGAAGGAGAAGGTGAAGTCTGGAGGGTGAAGCAGAACAAGTAGAAGAAGGAGAAGGAGAAGGTGAAGTCTGGAGGGTGAAGCAGAGGAAGCAGAAAAAGGAGAAGGAGAAGGTGAAGCCAGGAGGGTGAAGCAGAAGAAGTAGAAGAAGGAGAAGCAGAAGGTGAAGTCAGGGGGGTGAATGAGAAGAAGTAGAAGAAGGAGGAGAAGGTGAAGTCTGGAGGGTGAATCAGAAGAAGCAAGAGAAGGAGAAGGTGAAGTCAGGAGGGTGAATCAGAAGAAGCAGAAGAAGGAGAAGGAGAAGGTGAAGCCTGGAGGGTGAATCAGAAGAAGTAGAAGAAGGAGTTGGAGAAGGTGAAGTCAGGAGGGTGAATCAGAAGAAGTAGAAGAAGGAGAAGGCGAGGTGAAGTCTGGAGGGTGAATCAGAAGAAGCAGAAGAAGGAGAAGGAGAAAGTGAAGTCTGGAGGGTGAATCAGAAGAAGTAGAAGAAGGAGAAGGAGAAGGTGAAGTCTGGAGGGTGAATCAGAAGAAGCAGAAGAAGGAGAAGGGGAAGGTGAAGTCTGGAGGGTGAATCAGAGGAAGCAGAAGAAGGAGAAGGAGAAGGTGAAGTCTGGAGGGTGAATCAGAAGAAGTAGAAGAAGGAGAAGGAGAAGGTGAAGTCTGGAGGGTGAATCAGAGGAAGCAGAAGAAGGAGAAGGCGAAGGTGAAGTCTGGAGGGTGAATCAGAAGAATCAGAAGAAGGAGAAGGAGAAGGTGAAGTCTGGAGGGTGAAGCAGAAGAAGTAGAAGAAGGAGAAGGAGAAGGTGAAGTCAGGAGGGTGAATCAGAAGAAGTAGAAGAAGGAGAAGGAGAAGGTGAAGTCTGGAGAGTGAATCAGAAGAAGCAGAAGAAGGAGAAGGAGAAGGTGAAGTCAGGATGGTGAATCAGAAGAAACAGAAGAAGGAGAAGGAGAAGGTGAAGTCTGGAGGGTGAAGCAGAAGAAGCAGAAGAAGGAGAAGGAGAAGGTGAAGTCTGGAGGGTGAAGCAGAAGAAGCAGAAGAAGGAGAAGGAGAAGATGAAGTCTGGAGTGTGAATCAGAAGAAGTCGAAGAAGAAGAAGGAGAAGGTGAAGTCAGGAGGGTGAATCAGAAGACGCAGAAGAAGGAGAAGGAGAAGGTGAAGTCTGGAGGGTAATTCAGAAGAAGTGGAAGAAGAAGAAGGAGAAGGTGAAGTCTGGAGGGTGAATCAGAGGAAACAGAAGAAGGAGAAGGAGAAGGTGAAGTCTGGAGGGTGAATCAGAAGAAGCAGAAGAAGGAGAAGGAGAAGGTGAAGTCTGGAGGGTGAATCAGAAGAAGTAGAAGAAGGAGAAGGAGAAGGTGTAGTCTGGAGGGTGAATCAGAAGAAGTAGACGAAGGAGAAGGAGAAGGTGAAGTCTGGAGGGTGAAGGAGAAGAAGCAGAAGAAGGAGAAGGAGAAGGTGAAGTCTGGAGGGTGAATCAGAGAAGTAGAAGAAGGAGAAGGAGAAGGTGAAGTCTGGAGGGTGAATCAGAAGAAGCAGAAGAAGGAGAAGGAGAAGGTGATGTCTGGAGGGTGAATCAGAAGAAGCAGAAGAAGGAGAAGGAGAAGGTGAAGTCTGGAGGGTGAATCAGAAGAAGCAGAAGAAGGAGAAGGAGAAGGTGAAGTCTGGAGGGTGAATCAGAAGATGCAGAAGAAGTAGAAGGAGAAGGTGAAGTCTGGAGGGTGAAGCAGAAGAAGCAGAAGAAGGAGAAGGAGAAGTTGAAGTCTGGAGGGTGAATCAGAAGAAGTAGAAGAAGGAGAAGGAGAAGGTGAAGTCAGGAGGGTGAAGCAGAAGAAGCAGAAGAAGGAGAAGGAGAAGGTGAAGTCTGGAGGGTGAAGCAGAAGAAGAAGAAGAAGGAGAAGGAGAAGGTGAAGTCTGGAGGGTGAAGCAGAAGAAGTAGAAGAAGGAGAAGGAGAAGGTGAAGTCTGGAGGGTGAATCAGAAGAAGCAGAAGAAGGAGAAGGAGAAGGTGTAGTCTGGAGGGTGAATCAGAAGAAGTAGACGAAGGAGAAGGAGAAGGTGAAGTCTGGAGGGTGAAGCAGAAGAAGCAGAAGAAGGAGAAGGAGAAGGTGAAGTCTGGAGGTTGAATCAGAAGAAGTAGAAGAAGGAGAAGGAGAAGGTGAAGTCTGGAGGGTAAATCAGAAGAAGCAGAAGAAGGAGAAGGAGAAGGTGAAGTCTGGAGGGTGAATCAGAAGAAGTAGAAGAAAGAGAAGGAGAAGGTGAAGTCTGGAGGGTGAATCAGAAGAAGCAGAAGAAGGAGAAGGAGAAGGTGAAGTCAGGAGGGTGAATCAGAAGAAGCAGAAGAAGGAGAAGGAGAAGGTGAAGTCTGGAGGGTGAATCAGAAGAAGCAGAAGAAGGAGAAGGAGAAGGTGAAGACTGGAGGGTGAATCAGAAGAAGTAGAAGAAGGAGAAGGAGAAGGTGAAGTCTGGAGGGTGAATCAGAAGAAGTAGAAGAAGGAGAAGGAGAAGGCGAAGTCTGGAGGGTGAATCAGAAGAAGCAGAAGAAGGAGAAGGAGAAGGTGAAGTCTGGAGGGTGAATCAGAAGAAGCAGAAGAAGTAGAAGTAGAAGATGAAGTCTGGAGGGTGAATCAGAAGAAGTAGAAGAAGGAGAAGGAGAAGGTGAGGTCTGGAGGGTGAATCAGAAGAAGCAGAAGAAGGAGAAGGAGAAGGTGAAGACTGGAGGGTGAATCAGAAGAAGCAGAAGAAGTAGAAGTAGAAGATGAAGTCTGGAGGGTGAATCAGAAGAAGTAGAAGAAGGAGAAGGAGAAGGTGAGGTCTGGAGGGTGAATCAGAAGAAGCAGAAGAAGGAGAAGGAGAAGGTGAAGACTGCAGGGTGAATCAGAAGAAGTAGAAGAAGGAGAAGGAGAAGGTCAAGTCTCGAGGGTGAATCAGAAGAAGTAGAAGAAGGAGAAGGAGAAGGTGAAGTCTGGAGGGTGAATCAGAAGAAGCAGAAGAAGGAGAAGGAGAAGGTGAATTCTGGAGGGTGAATCAGAAGTAGAAGAAGGAGAAGGAGAAGGTGAGGTCTGGAGGGTGAATCAGAAGAAGCAGAAGAAGGAGAAGGAGAAGGTGAAGTTAGGAGGGTGAATCAGAAGAAGCAGAAGAAGGAGAAGGAGAAGGTGAAGTCAGGGGGGTGAAGCAGAAGAAGTAGAAGAAGGAGAAGGGGAAGGTGAAGTCAGGAGGGTGAAGCAGAAGAAGGAGAAGAAGGAGAAGGAGAAGGTGAAGTCTGGATGGCGCAGCAGAAGAAGCAGAAGAAGGAGAAGGAGAAGGTTAAGTCTGGAGGGTGAAGCAGAAGAAGCAGAAGAAGGAGAAGGAGAAGGTGAAGTCTGGAGGGTGAATCAGAAGAGGTAGAAGAAGGAGAAGGAGAAGGTGAAGTCAGGAGGGTGAAGCAGAAGAAGCAGAAGAAGGAGAAGGTGAAGTCTGGAGTGTGAAGCAGAAGAAGCAGAAGAAGGAGAAGGAGAAGGTGAAGTCTGGAGGGCGAAGCAGAAGAAGCAGAAGAAGGAGAAGGAGATGGTGAAGTCTGGAGGGTGAAGCAGAAGAAGCAGAAGAAGGAGAAGGAGAAGGTGAAGTCTGGAGGGTGAATCAGAAGAAGCAGAAGAAGGAGAAGGAGAAGATGAAGTCTGGAGTGTGAATCAGAAGAAGTAGAAGAAGGAGAAGGAGAAGGTGAAGTTTGGAGGGTGAATCAGAAGAAGCAGAAGAAGGAGAAGGAGAAGGTGAAGTCTGGAGGGTGACTCAGAAGAAGCAGAAGAAGGAGAAGGAGAAGGTGAAGTCTGGAGGCTGAATCAGAAGAAGCAGAAGAAGGAGAAGGAGAAGGTGAAGTCTTGAGGGTGAATCAGAAGAAGCAGAAGAAGTAGAAGGAGAAGGTGAAGTCAGGAGGGTGAATCAGACGAAGTAGAAGAAGGAGAAGGAGAAGGTGAAGTCTGGAGGGTGAATCAGAAGAAGTAGAAGAAGGAGAAGGAGAAGGTGAAGTCTGGAGGGTGAATCAGAAGAAGTAGAAGAAGGAGAAGGAGAAGGTGAAGTCTGGAGGGTGAATCAGAAGAAGCAGAAGAAGGAGAAGGAGAAGGTGAAGTCTGCAGGGTGAATCAGAAGAAGTAGAAGAAGGAGAAGGAGAGGGTGAGGTCTGGAGAGTGAATCAGAAGAAGCAGAAGAAGGAGAAGGAGAAGGTGAAGTCTGAAGGGTGAATCAGAAGAAGCAGAAGAAGGAGAAGGAGAAGGTGAAGTCTGGAGGGTGAATCAGAAGAAGCAGAAGAAGGAGAAGGAGAAGGTGAAGTCTGGAGGGTGAATCAGAAGAAGCAGAAGAAGGAGAAGGAGAAGGTGAAGTCTGGAGGGTGAATCAGAAGAAGTAGAAGAAGGAGAAGGAGAAGGTGAAGTCTGGAGGGTGAATCAGAAGAAGTAGAAGAAGGAGAAGGAGAAGGTGAAGTCTGGAGGGTGAATCAGAAGAAGCAGAAGAAGGAGAAGGAGAAGGTGAAGTCTGGAGGGTGAATCAGAAGAAGCAGAAGAAGGACAAGGAGAAGATGAAGACTGGAGGGTGAATCAGAAGAAGTAAAAGAAGGAGAAGGAGAAGGTGAAGTCTGGAGGATGAATCAGAAGAAGCAGAAGAAGGAGAAGCAGAAGGTGAAGTCTGGAGGGTGAATCAGAAGAAGCAGAAGAAGGGGAAGGAGAAGGTGAAGTCTGCAGGGTGAATCAGAAGAAGCAGAATAAGGAGGAGGAGAAGGTGAAGTCTGGAGGGTGAATCAGAAGAAGCAGAAGAAGGAGAAGGAGAAGGTGAAGTCTGGAGGGTGAATCAGAAGAAGTAGAAGAAGGAGAAGGAGAAGGTGAGGTCTGGAGGGTGAAGCAGAAGAAGTAGAAGAAGGAGAAGGAGAAGGTGAGGTCTGGAGGGTGAATCAGAAGAAGCAGAAGAAGGAGAAGGAGAAGGTGAAGTCTGGAGGGTGAATCAGAAGAAGCAGAACAAGGAGAAGGAGAAGGTGAAGTCTGGAGGGTGAATCAGAAGAAGCAGAAGAAGGAGAAGGAGAAGGTGAAGTCAGGAGGGTGAATCAGAAGAAGCAGAAGAAGGAGAAGGAGAAGGTGAAGTTAGGAGGGTGAATCAGAAGAAGCAGAAGAAGGAGAAGGAGAAGGTGAAGTCAGGGGGGTGAAGCAGAAGAAGTAGAAGAAGGAGAAGGAGAAGGTGAAGTCAGGAGGGTGAAGCAGAAGAAGGAGAAGGTGAAGTCTGGAGGGCGCAGCAGAAGAAGTAGAAGAAGGAGAAGGAGAAGGTGAACTCTGGAGGGTGAAGCAGAAGAAGCAGAAGAAGGAGAAGGAGAAGGTGAAGTCTGGAGGGTGAATCAGAAGAGGTAGAAGAAGGAGAAGGAGAAGATGAAGTCAGGAGGTTGAAGCAGAAGAAGCAGAAGAAGGAGAAGGAGAAGGTGAAGTCTGGAGGGTGAAGCAGAAGAAGCAGAAGAAGGAGAAGGTGAAGTCTGGAGGGCGAAGCAGAAGAAGCAGAAGAAGGAGAAGGAGAAGGTGAAGTCTGGAGGGTGAAGCAGAAGAAGCAGAAGACGGAGAAGGAGAAGGTGAAGTCTGGAGGGTGAATCAGAAGAAGTGGAAGAAGGAGAAGGAGAAGGTGAAATCAGGAGGGTGAAGCAGAAGACGCAGAAGAAGGAGAAGGAGAAGGTGAAGTCTGGAGGGTAATTCAGAAGAAGTGGAAGAAGAAGAAGGAGAAGGTGAAGTCTGGAGGGTGAATCAGAGGAAACAGAAGAAGGAGAAGGCGAAGGTGAAGTCTGGAGGGTGAATCAGAAGAAGCAGAAGAAGGAGAAGGAGAAGGTGAAGTCTGGAGGGTGAAGCAGAACAAGTAGAAGAAGGAGAAGGAGAAGGTGAAGTCTGGAGGGTGAAGCAGAGGAAGCAGAAAAAGGAGAAGGAGAAGGTGAAGCCAGGAGGGTGAAGCAGAAGAAGTAGAAGAAGGAGAAGCAGAAGGTGAAGTCAGGGGGGTGAATGAGAAGAAGTAGAAGAAGGAGGAGAAGGTGAAGTCTGGAGGGTGAATCAGAAGAAGCAAGAGAAGGAGAAGGTGAAGTCAGGAGGGTGAATCAGAAGAAGCAGAAGAAGGAGAAGGAGAAGGTGAAGCCTGGAGGGTGAATCAGAAGAAGTAGAAGAAGGAGTTGGAGAAGGTGAAGTCAGGAGGGTGAATCAGAAGAAGTAGAAGAAGGAGAAGGCGAGGTGAAGTCTGGAGGGTGAATCAGAAGAAGCAGAAGAAGGAGAAGGAGAAAGTGAAGTCTGGAGGGTGAATCAGAAGAAGTAGAAGAAGGAGAAGGAGAAGGTGAAGTCTGGAGGGTGAATCAGAAGAAGCAGAAGAAGGAGAAGGGGAAGGTGAAGTCTGGAGGGTGAATCAGAGGAAGCAGAAGAAGGAGAAGGAGAAGGTGAAGTCTGGAGGGTGAATCAGAAGAAGTAGAAGAAGGAGAAGGAGAAGGTGAAGTCTGGAGGGTGAATCAGAGGAAGCAGAAGAAGGAGAAGGCGAAGGTGAAGTCTGGAGGGTGAATCAGAAGAATCAGAAGAAGGAGAAGGAGAAGGTGAAGTCTGGAGGGTGAAGCAGAAGAAGTAGAAGAAGGAGAAGGAGAAGGTGAAGTCAGGAGGGTGAATCAGAAGAAGTAGAAGAAGGAGAAGGAGAAGGTGAAGTCTGGAGAGTGAATCAGAAGAAGCAGAAGAAGGAGAAGGAGAAGGTGAAGTTTGGAGGGTGAATCAGAAGAAGCAGAAGAAGGAGAAGGAGAAGGTGAAGTCTGGAGGGTGACTCAGAAGAAGCAGAAGAAGGAGAAGGAGAAGGTGAAGTCTGGAGGCTGAATCAGAAGAAGCAGAAGAAGGAGAAGGAGAAGGTGAAGTCTTGAGGGTGAATCAGAAGAAGCAGAAGAAGTAGAAGGAGAAGGTGAAGTCAGGAGGGTGAATCAGACGAAGTAGAAGAAGGAGAAGGAGAAGGTGAAGTCTGGAGGGTGAATCAGAAGAAGTAGAAGAAGGAGAAGGAGAAGGTGAAGTCTGGAGGGTGAATCAGAAGAAGTAGAAGAAGGAGAAGGAGAAGGTGAAGTCTGGAGGGTGAATCAGAAGAAGCAGAAGAAGGAGAAGGAGAAGGTGAAGTCTGCAGGGTGAATCAGAAGAAGTAGAAGAAGGAGAAGGAGAGGGTGAGGTCTGGAGAGTGAATCAGAAGAAGCAGAAGAAGGAGAAGGAGAAGGTGAAGTCTGAAGGGTGAATCAGAAGAAGCAGAAGAAGGAGAAGGAGAAGGTGAAGTCTGGAGGGTGAATCAGAAGAAGCAGAAGAAGGAGAAGGAGAAGGTGAAGTCTGGAGGGTGAATCAGAAGAAGCAGAAGAAGGAGAAGGAGAAGGTGAAGTCTGGAGGGTGAATCAGAAGAAGTAGAAGAAGGAGAAGGAGAAGGTGAAGTCTGGAGGGTGAATCAGAAGAAGTAGAAGAAGGAGAAGGAGAAGGTGAAGTCTGGAGGGTGAATCAGAAGAAGCAGAAGAAGGAGAAGGAGAAGGTGAAGTCTGGAGGGTGAATCAGAAGAAGCAGAAGAAGGACAAGGAGAAGATGAAGACTGGAGGGTGAATCAGAAGAAGTAAAAGAAGGAGAAGGAGAAGGTGAAGTCTGGAGGATGAATCAGAAGAAGCAGAAGAAGGAGAAGCAGAAGGTGAAGTCTGGAGGGTGAATCAGAAGAAGCAGAAGAAGGGGAAGGAGAAGGTGAAGTCTGCAGGGTGAATCAGAAGAAGCAGAATAAGGAGGAGGAGAAGGTGAAGTCTGGAGGGTGAATCAGAAGAAGCAGAAGAAGGAGAAGGAGAAGGTGAAGTCTGGAGGGTGAATCAGAAGAAGTAGAAGAAGGAGAAGGAGAAGGTGAGGTCTGGAGGGTGAAGCAGAAGAAGTAGAAGAAGGAGAAGGAGAAGGTGAGGTCTGGAGGGTGAATCAGAAGAAGCAGAAGAAGGAGAAGGAGAAGGTGAAGTCTGGAGGGTGAATCAGAAGAAGCAGAACAAGGAGAAGGAGAAGGTGAAGTCTGGAGGGTGAATCAGAAGAAGCAGAAGAAGGAGAAGGAGAAGGTGAAGTCAGGAGGGTGAATCAGAAGAAGCAGAAGAAGGAGAAGGAGAAGGTGAAGTTAGGAGGGTGAATCAGAAGAAGCAGAAGAAGGAGAAGGAGAAGGTGAAGTCAGGGGGGTGAAGCAGAAGAAGTAGAAGAAGGAGAAGGAGAAGGTGAAGTCAGGAGGGTGAAGCAGAAGAAGGAGAAGGTGAAGTCTGGAGGGCGCAGCAGAAGAAGTAGAAGAAGGAGAAGGAGAAGGTGAACTCTGGAGGGTGAAGCAGAAGAAGCAGAAGAAGGAGAAGGAGAAGGTGAAGTCTGGAGGGTGAATCAGAAGAGGTAGAAGAAGGAGAAGGAGAAGATGAAGTCAGGAGGTTGAAGCAGAAGAAGCAGAAGAAGGAGAAGGAGAAGGTGAAGTCTGGAGGGTGAAGCAGAAGAAGCAGAAGAAGGAGAAGGTGAAGTCTGGAGGGCGAAGCAGAAGAAGCAGAAGAAGGAGAAGGAGAAGGTGAAGTCTGGAGGGTGAAGCAGAAGAAGCAGAAGACGGAGAAGGAGAAGGTGAAGTCTGGAGGGTGAATCAGAAGAAGTGGAAGAAGGAGAAGGAGAAGGTGAAATCAGGAGGGTGAAGCAGAAGACGCAGAAGAAGGAGAAGGAGAAGGTGAAGTCTGGAGGGTAATTCAGAAGAAGTGGAAGAAGAAGAAGGAGAAGGTGAAGTCTGGAGGGTGAATCAGAGGAAACAGAAGAAGGAGAAGGCGAAGGTGAAGTCTGGAGGGTGAATCAGAAGAAGCAGAAGAAGGAGAAGGAGAAGGTGAAGTCTGGAGGGTGAAGCAGAACAAGTAGAAGAAGGAGAAGGAGAAGGTGAAGTCTGGAGGGTGAAGCAGAGGAAGCAGAAAAAGGAGAAGGAGAAGGTGAAGCCAGGAGGGTGAAGCAGAAGAAGTAGAAGAAGGAGAAGCAGAAGGTGAAGTCAGGGGGGTGAATGAGAAGAAGTAGAAGAAGGAGGAGAAGGTGAAGTCTGGAGGGTGAATCAGAAGAAGCAAGAGAAGGAGAAGGTGAAGTCAGGAGGGTGAATCAGAAGAAGCAGAAGAAGGAGAAGGAGAAGGTGAAGCCTGGAGGGTGAATCAGAAGAAGTAGAAGAAGGAGTTGGAGAAGGTGAAGTCAGGAGGGTGAATCAGAAGAAGTAGAAGAAGGAGAAGGCGAGGTGAAGTCTGGAGGGTGAATCAGAAGAAGCAGAAGAAGGAGAAGGAGAAAGTGAAGTCTGGAGGGTGAATCAGAAGAAGTAGAAGAAGGAGAAGGAGAAGGTGAAGTCTGGAGGGTGAATCAGAGAAGTAGAAGAAGGAGAAGGAGAAGGTGAAGTCTGGAGGGTGAATCAGAAGAATCAGAAGAAGGAGAAGGAGAAGGTGAAGTCTGGAGGGTGAAGCAGAAGAAGTAGAAGAAGGAGAAGGAGAAGGTGAAGTCAGGAGGGTGAATCAGAAGAAGTAGAAGAAGGAGAAGGAGAAGGTGAAGTCTGGAGAGTGAATCAGAAGAAGCAGAAGAAGGAGAAGGAGAAGGTGAAGTCAGGATGGTGAATCAGAAGAAACAGAAGAAGGAGAAGGAGATGGTGAAGTCTGGAGGGTGAAGCAGAAGAAGCAGAAGAAGGAGAAGGAGAAGGTGAAGTCTGGAGGGTGAAGCAGAAGAAGCAGAAGAAGGAGAAGGAGAAGATGAAGTCTGGAGTGTGAATCAGAAGAAGTCGAAGAAGAAGAAGGAGAAGGTGAAGTCAGGAGGGTGAATCAGAAGACGCAGAAGAAGGAGAAGGAGAAGGTGAAGTCTGGAGGGTAATTCAGAAGAAGTGGAAGAAGAAGAAGGAGAAGGTGAAGTCTGGAGGGTGAATCAGAGGAAACAGAAGAAGGAGAAGGAGAAGGTGAAGTCTGGAGGGTGAATCAGAAGAAGCAGAAGAAGGAGAAGGAGAAGGTGAAGTCTGGAGGGTGAATCAGAAGAAGTAGAAGAAGGAGAAGGAGAAGGTGTAGTCTGGAGGGTGAATCAGAAGAAGTAGACGAAGGAGAAGGAGAAGGTGAAGTCTGGAGGGTGAAGGAGAAGAAGCAGAAGAAGGAGAAGGAGAAGGTGAAGTCTGGAGGGTGAATCAGAGAAGTAGAAGAAGGAGAAGGAGAAGGTGAAGTCTGGAGGGTGAATCAGAAGAAGCAGAAGAAGGAGAAGGAGAAGGTGATGTCTGGAGGGTGAATCAGAAGAAGCAGAAGAAGGAGAAGGAGAAGGTGAAGTCTGGAGGGTGAATCAGAAGAAGCAGAAGAAGGAGAAGGAGAAGGTGAAGTCTGGAGGGTGAATCAGAAGATGCAGAAGAAGTAGAAGGAGAAGGTGAAGTCTGGAGGGTGAATCAGAAGAAGTAGAAGAAGGAGAAGAAGAAGATGAAGTCTGGAGGGTGAATCCGAAGAAGCAGAAGAAGGAGAAGGAGAAGGTGAAGTCAGGAGGGTGAATCAGAAGAAGTAGAAGAAGGAGAAGGAGAAGATGAAGTCTGGAGGGTGAATCAGAAGAAGCAGAAGAAGAAGAAGGAGAAGGTGAAGTCTGGAGGGTGAATCAGAAGAAGTAGAAGAAGGAGAAGGAGAAGTTGTAGTCTGGAGGGTGAATCAGAAGAAGTAGACGAAGGAGAAGGAGAAGGTGAAGTCTGGAGGGTGAAGCAGAAGAAGCAGAAGAAGGAGAAGGAGAAGGTGAAGTCTGGAGGGTGAATCAGAAGAAGTAGAAGTAGGAGAAGGAGAAGGTGAAGTCTGGACAGTGAATCAGAAGAAGCAGAAGAAGGAGAAGGAGAAGGTGAAGTCTGGAGGGTGAATCAGAAGAAGCAGAAGAAGGAGAAGGAGAAGGTGAAGTCTGGAGGGTGAATCAGCAGAAGCAGAAGAAGGAGAAGGAGAAGGTGAAGTCTGGAGGGTGAATCAGAAGACGCAGAAGAGGGAGAAGGAGAAGGTGAAGTCAGGAGGGTGAATCAGAAGAAGCAGAAGAAGGAGAAGGAGAAGGTCAAGTCTGGAGGGTGAATCAGAAGAAGCAGAAGAAGGAGAAGGAGAAGGTGAAGACTGGAGGGTGAATCAGAAGAAGTAGAAGAAGGAGAAGGAGAAGGTGAAGTCTGGAGGGTGAATCAGAAGAAGTAGAAGAAGGAGAAGGAGAAACCGAAGTCTGGAGGGTGAAGCAGAAGAAGCAGAAGAAGGAGAAGGAGAAGGTGAAGTCTGGAGGGTGAATCAGAAGAAGCAGAAGAAGGAGAAGGAGAAGATGAAGTCTGGAGGGTGAATCAGAAGAAGTAGAAGAAGGAGAAGGAGAAGGTGAAGTCTGGAGGGTGAATCAGAAGAAGCAGAAGAAGGAGAAGGAGAAGGTGAAGACTGGAGGGTGAATCAGAAGAAGTAGAAGAAGGAGAAGGAGAAGGTGAAGTCTGGAGGGTGAATCAGAAGAAGTAGAAGAAGGAGAAGGAGAAAGCGAAGTCTGGAGGGTGAAGCAGAAGAAGCAGAAGAAGGAGAAGGAGAAGGTGAAGTCTGGAGGGTGAATCAGAAGAAGCAGAAGAAGGAGAAGGAGAAGATGAAGTCTGGAGGGTGAATCAGAAGAAGTAGAAGAAGGAGAAGGAGAAGGTGAAGTCTGGAGGGTGAATCAGAAGAAGCAGAAGAAGGAGAAGGAGAAGGTGAAGACTGGAGGGTGAATCAGAAGAAGTAGAAGAAGGAGAAGGAGAAGGTGAAGTCTGGAGGGTGAATCAGAAGAAGTAGAAGAAGGAGAAGGAACAGGTGAAGTCTGGAGGGTGAATCAGAAGAAGCAGAAGAAGGAGAAGGCGAAGGTGAAGTCTGGAGGTTGAATCAGAAGGAGCAGAAGAAGGAGAAGGAGAAGATGAAGTCTGGAGGGTGAATCAGAAGAAGTAGAAGAAGGAGAAGGAGATGGTGAGGTCTGGAGGGTGAATCAGAAGAAGCAGAAGAAGGAGAAGGAGAAGGTGAGGTCTGGAGGGTGAATCAGAAGAAGCAGAAGAAGGAGAAGGAGAAGGTGAAGTCTGGAGGGTGAATCAGAAGAAGCAGAAGAAGGAGAAGGAGAACGTGAAGTCAGGAGGGTGAATCAGAAGAAGCAGAAGAAGGAGAAGGAGAAGGTGAAGCTAGGAGGATGAATCAGAAGAAGCAGAAGAAGGAGAAGGAGAAGGTGAAGTCAGGGGGGTGAAGCAGAAGAAGTAGAAGAAGGAGAAGGAGAAGGTGAAGTCAGGAGGGTGAAGCAGAAGAAGCAGAAGAAGGAGAAGGAGAAGGTGAAGTCTGGAGGGCGCAGCAGAAGAAGCAGAAGAAGGAGAAGGAGAAGGTGAAGTCCGGAGGGTGAAGCAGAAGAAGCAGAAGAAGGAGAAGGAGAAGGTGAAGTCTGGAGGGTGAATCAGAAGAAGGAGAAGAAGGAGAAGGAGAAGGTGAAGTCAGGAGGGTGAAGCAGAAGAAGCAGAAGAAGGAGAAGGAGAAGGTGAAGTCTGGAGGGTGAAGCAGAAGAAGCAGAAGAAGGAGAAGGAGAAGGTGAAGTCTGGAGGGCGAAGCAGAAGAAGCAGAAGAAGGAGAAGGAGAAGGTGAAGTCTGGAGGGTGAAGCAGAAGAAGCAGAAGATGGAGAAGGAGAAGGTGAAGTCTGGAGGGTGAATCAGAAGAAGTGGAAGAAGGAGAAGGAGAAGGTGAAGTCAGGAGGGTGAAGCAGAAGAAGCAGAAGAAGGAGAAGGAGAAGGTGAAGTCTGGAGGGTGAAGCAGAAGAAGCAGAAGAAGGAGAAGGAGAAGGTGAAGTCTGGAGGGTGAAGCAGAAGAAGCAGTAGAAGGAGAAGGAGAAGCTGGAGTCAGGAGGGTGAATCAGAAGAAGTAGAAGAAGGAGAAGGAGAAGGCGAAGTCTGGAGGGTGAATCAGAAGAAGCAGAAGAAGGAGAAGGAGAAGGTGAAGTCTGGAGGGTGAATCAGAATAAGCAGAAGAAGTAGAAGTAGAAGATGAAGTCTGGAGGGTGAATCAGAAGAAGTAGAAGAAGGAGAAGGAGAAGGTGAGGTCTGGAGGGTGAATCAGAAGAAGCAGAAGAAGGAGAAGGAGAAGGTGAAGACTGGAGGGTGAATCAGAAGAAGCAGAAGAAGTAGAAGTAGAAGATGAAGTCTGGAGGGTGAATCAGAAGAAGTAGAAGAAGGAGAAGGAGAAGGTGAGGTCTGGAGGGTGAATCAGAAGAAGCAGAAGAAGGAGAAGGAGAAGGTGAAGACTGGAGGGTGAATCAGAAGAAGTAGAAGAAGGAGAAGGAGAAGGTCAAGTCTCGAGGGTGAATCAGAAGAAGTAGAAGAAGGAGAAGGAGAAGGTGAAGTCTGGAGGGTGAATCAGAAGAAGCAGAAGAAGGAGAAGGAGAAGGTGAATTCTGGAGGGTGAATCAGAAGTAGAAGAAGGAGAAGGAGAAGGTGAGGTCTGGAGGGTGAATCAGAAGAAGCAGAAGAAGGAGAAGGAGAAGGTGAAGTTAGGAGGGTGAATCAGAAGAAGCAGAAGAAGGAGAAGGAGAAGGTGAAGTCAGGGGGGTGAAGCAGAAGAAGTAGAAGAAGGAGAAGGGGAAGGTGAAGTCAGGAGGGTGAAGCAGAAGAAGGAGAAGAAGGAGAAGGAGAAGGTGAAGTCTGGATGGCGCAGCAGAAGAAGCAGAAGAAGGAGAAGGAGAAGGTTAAGTCTGGAGGGTGAAGCAGAAGAAGCAGAAGAAGGAGAAGGAGAAGGTGAAGTCTGGAGGGTGAATCAGAAGAGATAGAAGAAGGAGAAGGAGAAGGTGAAGTCAGGAGGGTGAAGCAGAAGAAGCAGAAGAAGGAGAAGGTGAAGTCAGGAGGGTGAAGCAGAAGAAGGAGAAGAAGGAGAAGGAGAAGGTGAAGTCTGGATGGCGCAGCAGAAGAAGCAGAAGAAGGAGAAGGAGAAGGTTAAGTCTGGAGGGTGAAGCAGAAGAAGCAGAAGAAGGAGAAGGAGAAGGTGAAGTCTGGAGGGTGAATCAGAAGAGATAGAAGAAGGAGAAGGAGAAGGTGAAGTCAGGAGGGTGAAGCAGAAGAAGCAGAAGAAGGAGAAGGTGAAGTCTGGAGTGTGAAGCAGAAGAAGCAGAAGAAGGAGAAGGAGAAGGTGAAGTCTGGAGGGCGAAGCAGAAGAAGCAGTAGAAGGAGAAGGAGATGGTGAAGTCTGGAGGGTGAAGCAGAAGAAGCAGAAGAAGGAGAAGGAGAAGGTGAAGTCTGGAGGGTGAATCAGAAGAAGCAGAAGAAGGAGAAGGAGAAGATGAAGTCTGGAGTGTGAATCAGAAGAAGTAGAAGAAGGAGAAGGAGAAGGTGAAGTTTGGAGGGTGAATCAGAAGAAGCAGAAGAAGGAGAAGGAGAAGGTGAAGTCTGGAGGGTGAATCAGAAGAAGCAGAAGAAGGAGAAGGAGAAGGTGAAGTCTGGAGGCTGAATCAGAAGAAGCAGAAGAAGGAGAAGGAGAAGGTGAAGTCTTGAGGGTGAATCAGAAGAAGCAGAAGAAGTAGAAGGAGAAGGTGAAGTCAGGAGGGTGAATCAGACGAAGTAGAAGAAGGAGAAGGAGAAGGTGAAGTCTGGAGGGTGAATCAGAAGAAGTAGAAGAAGGAGAAGGAGAAGGTGAAGTCTGGAGGGTGAATCAGAAGAAGTAGAAGAAGGAGAAGGAGAAGGTGAAGTCTGGAGGGTGAATCAGAAGAAGCAGAAGAAGGAGAAGGAGAAGGTGAAGTCTGCAGGGTGAATCAGAAGAAGTAGAAGAAGGAGAAGGAGAAGGTGAGGTCTGGAGAGTGAATCAGAAGAAGCAGAAGAAGGAGAAGGAGAAGGTGAAGTCTGAAGGGTGAATCAGAAGAAGCAGAAGAAGGAGAAGGAGAAGGTGAAGTCTGGAGGGTGAATCAGAAGAAGCAGAAGAAGGAGAAGGAGAAGGTGAAGTCTGGAGGGTGAATCAGAAGAAGCAGAAGAAGGAGAAGGAGAAGGTGAAGTCTGGAGGGTGAATCAGAAGAAGTAGAAGAAGGAGAAGGAGAAGGTGAAGTCTGGAGGGTGAATCAGAAGAAGTAGAAGAAGGAGAAGGAGAAGGTGAAGTCTGGAGGGTGAATCAGAAGAAGCAGAAGAAGGAGAAGGAGAAGGTGAAGTCTGGAGGGTGAATCAGAAGAAGCAGAAGAAGGACAAGGAGAAGATGAAGACTGGAGGGTGAATCAGAAGAAGTAGAAGAAGGAGAAGGAGAAGGTGAAGTCTGGAGGATGAATCAGAAGAAGCAGAAGAAGGAGAAGCAGAAGGTGAAGTCTGGAGGGTGAATCAGAAGAAGCAGAAGAAGGGGAAGGAGAAGGTGAAGTCTGCAGGGAGAATCAGAAGACGCAGAATAAGGAGGAGGAGAAGGTGAAGTCTGGAGGGTGAATCAGAAGAAGCAGAAGAAGGAGAAGGAGAAGGTGAAGTCTGGAGGGTGAATCAGAAGAAGTAGAAGAAGGAGAAGGAGAAGGTGAAGTCTGGAGGGTGAAGCAGAAGAAGTAGAAGAAGGAGAAGGAGAAGGTGAGGTCTGGAGGGTGAATCAGAAGAAGCAGAAGAAGGAGAAGGAGAAGGTGAAGTCTGGAGGGTGAATCAGAAGGAGCAGAACAAGGAGAAGGAGAAGGTGAAGTCTGGAGGGTGAATCAGAAGAAGCAGAAGAAGGAGAAGGAGAAGGTGAAGTCAGGAGGGTGAATCAGAAGAAGCAGAAGAAGGAGAAGGAGAAGGTGAAGTTAGGAGGGTGAATCAGAAGAAGCAGAAGAAGGAGAAGGAGAAGGTGAAGTCAGGGGGGTGAAGCAGAAGAAGTAGAAGAAGGAGAAGGAGAAGGTGAAGTCAGGAGGGTGAAGCAGAAGAAGGAGAAGAAGGAGAAGGTGAAGTCTGGAGGGCGCAGCAGAAGAAGTAGAAGAAGGAGAAGGAGAAGGTGAACTCTGGAGGGTGAAGCAGAAGAAGCAGAAGAAGGAGAAGGAGAAGGTGAAGTCTGGAGGGTGAATCAGAAGAGGTAGAAGAAGGAGAAGGAGAAGATGAAGTCAGGAGGTTGAAGCAGAAGAAGCAGAAGAAGGAGAAGGAGAAGGTGAAGTCTGGAGGGTGAAGCAGAAGAAGCAGAAGAAGGAGAAGGTGAAGTCTGGAGGGCGAAGCAGAAGAAGCAGAAGAAGGAGAAGGAGAAGGTGAAGTCTGGAGGGTGAAGCAGAAGAAGCAGAAGACGGAGAAGGAGAAGGTGAAGTCTGGAGGGTGAATCAGAAGAAGTGGAAGAAGGAGAAGGAGAAGGTGAAATCAGGAGGGTGAAGCAGAAGACGCAGAAGAAGGAGAAGGAGAAGGTGAAGTCTGGAGGGTAATTCAGAAGAAGTGGAAGAAGAAGAAGGAGAAGGTGAAGTCTGGAGGGTGAATCAGAGGAAACAGAAGAAGGAGAAGGCGAAGGTGAAGTCTGGAGGGTGAATCAGAAGAAGCAGAAGAAGGAGAAGGAGAAGGTGAAGTCTGGAGGGTGAAGCAGAACAAGTAGAAGAAGGAGAAGGAGAAGGTGAAGTCTGGAGGGTGAAGCAGAGGAAGCAGAAAAAGGAGAAGGAGAAGGTGAAGCCAGGAGGGTGAAGCAGAAGAAGTAGAAGAAGGAGAAGGAGAAGGTGAAGTCAGGGGGGTGAATGAGAAGAAGTAGAAGAAGGAGGAGAAGGTGAAGTCTGGAGGGTGAATCAGAAGAAGCAAGAGCAGGAGAAGGTGAAGTCAGGAGGGTGAATCAGAAGAAGCAGAAGAAGGAGAAGGAGAAGGTGAAGCCTGGAGGGTGAATCAGAAGAAGTAGAAGAAGGAGTTGGAGAAGGTGAAGTCAGGAGGGTGAATCAGAAGAAGTAGAAGAAGGAGAAGGCGAGGTGAAGTCTGGAGGGTGAATCAGAAGAAGCAGAAGAAGGAGAAGGAGAAAGTGAAGTCTGGAGGGTGAATCAGAAGAAGTAGAAGAAGGAGAAGGAGAAGGTGAAGTCTGGAGGGTGAATCAGAAGAAGCAGAAGAAGGAGAAGGGGAAGGTGAAGTCTGGAGGGTGAATCAGAGGAAGCAGAAGAAGGAGAAGGAGAAGGTGAAGTCTGGAGGGTGAATCAGAAGAAGTAGAAGAAGGAGAAGGAGAAGGTGAAGTCTGGAGGGTGAATCAGAGGAAGCAGAAGAAGGAGAAGGCGAAGGTGAAGTCTGGAGGGTGAATCAGAAGAATCAAAAGAAGGAGAAGGAGAAGGTGAAGTCTGGAGGGTGAAGCAGAAGAAGTAGAAGAAGGAGAAGGAGAAGGTGAAGTCAGGAGGGTGAATCAGAAGAAGTAGAAGAAGGAGAAGGAGAAGGTGAAGTCTGGAGAGTGAATCAGAAGAAGCAGAAGAAGGAGAAGGAGAAGGTGAAGTCAGGATGGTGAATCAGAAGAAACAGAAGAAGGAGAAGGAGAAGGTGAAGTCTGGAGGGTGAAGCAGAAGAAGCTTAAGAAGGAGAAGGAGAAGGTGAAGTCTGGAGGGTGAAGCAGAAGAAGCAGAAGAAGGAGAAGGAGAAGATGAAGTCTGGAGTGTGAATCAGAAGAAGTCGAAGAAGGAGAAGGAGAAGGTGAAGTCAGGAGGGTGAATCAGAAGACGCAGAAGAAGGAGAAGGAGAAGGTGAAGTCTGGAGGGTAATTCAGAAGAAGTGGAAGAAGAAGAAGGAGAAGGTGAAGTCTGGAGGGTGAATCAGAGGAAACAGAAGAAGGAGAAGGAGAAGGTGAAGTCTGGAGGTTGAATCAGAAGAAGCAGAAGAAGGTGAAGTCTGGAGGGTGAATCAGAAGAAGTAGAAGAAGGAGAAGGAGAAGGTGTAGTCTGGAGGGTGAATCAGAAGAAGTAGACGAAGGAGAAGGAGAAGGTGAAGTCTGGAGGGTGAAGGAGAAGAAGCAGAAGAAGGAGAAGGAGAAGGTGAAGTCTGGAGGGTGAATCAGAGAAGTAGAAGAAGGAGAAGGAGAAGGTGAAGTCTGGAGGGTGAATCAGAAGAAGCAGAAGAAGGAGAAGGAGAAGGTGATGTCTGGAGGGTGAATCAGAAGAAGCAGAAGAAGGAGAAGGAGAAGGTGAAGTCTGGAGGGTGAATCAGAAGAAGCAGAAGAAGGAGAAGGAGAAGGTGAAGTCTGGAGGGTGAATCAGAAGATGCAGAAGAAGTAGAAGGAGAAGGTGAAGTCTGGAGGGTGAATCAGAAGAAGTAGAAGAAGGAGAAGAAGAAGATGAAGTCTGGAGGGTGAATCCGAAGAAGCAGAAGAAGGAGAAGGAGAAGGTGAAGTCAGGAGGGTGAATCAGAAGAAGTAGAAGAAGGAGAAGGAGAAGATGAAGTCTGGAGGGTGAATCAGAAGAAGCAGAAGAAGAAGAAGGAGAAGGTGAAGTCTGGAGGGTGAATCAGAAGAAGTAGAAGAAGGAGAAGGAGAAGTTGTAGTCTGGAGGGTGAATCAGAAGAAGTAGACGAAGGAGAAGGAGAAGGTGAAGTCTGGAGGGTGAAGCAGAAGAAGCAGAAGAAGGAGAAGGAGAAGGTGAAGTCTGGAGGGTGAATCAGAAGAAGTAGAAGTAGGAGAAGGAGAAGGTGAAGTCTGGAGGGTGAATCAGAAGAAGCAGAAGAAGGAGAAGGAGAAGGTGAAGTCTGGAGGGTGAATCAGAAGAAGCAGAAGAAGGAGAAGTAGAAGGTGAAGTCTGGAGGGTGAATCAGCAGAAGCAGAAGAAGGAGAAGGAGAAGGTGAAGTCTGGAGGGTTAATCAGAAGAAGCAGAAGAGGGAGAAGGAGAAGGTGAAGTCAGGAGGGTGAATCAGAAGAAGCAGAAGAAGGAGAAGGAGAAGGTCAAGTCTGGAGGGTGAATCAGAAGAAGCAGAAGAAGGAGAAGGAGAAGGTGAAGACTGGAGGGTGAATCAGAAGAAGTAGAAGAAGGAGAAGGAGAAGGTGAAGTCTGGAGGGTGAATCAGAAGAAGTAGAAGAAGGAGAAGGAGAAACCGAAGTCTGGAGGGTGAAGCAGAAGAAGCAGAAGAAGGAGAAGGAGAAGGTGAAGTCTGGAGGGTGAATCAGAAGAAGCAGAAGAAGGAGAAGGAGAAGATGAAGTCTGGAGGGTGAATCAGAAGAAGGAGAAGAAGGAGAAGGAGAAGGTGAAGTCTGGAGGGTGAATCAGAAGAAGCAGAAGAAGGAGAAGGAGAAGGTGAAGACTGGAGGGTGAATCAGAAGAAGTAGAAGAAGGAGAAGGAGAAGGTGAAGTCTGGAGGGTGAATCAGAAGAAGTAGAAGAAGGAGAAGGAGAAAGCGAAGTCTGGAGGGTGAAGCAGAAGAAGCAGAAGAAGGAGAAGGAGAAGATGAAGTCTGGAGGGTGAATCAGAAGAAGTAGAAGAAGGAGAAGGAGAAGGTGAAGTCTGGAGGGTGAATCAGAAGAAGCAGAAGAAGGAGAAGGAGAAGGTGAAGACTGGAGGGTGAATCAGAAGAAGTAGAAGAAGGAGAAGGAGAAGGTGAAGTCTGGAGGGTGAATCAGAAGAAGTAGAAGAAGGAGAAGGAACAGGTGAAGTCTGGAGGGTGAATCAGAAGAAGCAGAAGAAGGAGAAGGAGAAGGTGAAGTCTGGAGGTTGAATCAGAAGGAGCAGAAGAAGGAGAAGGAGAAGATGAAGTCTGGAGGGTGAATCAGAAGAAGTAGAAGAAGGAGAAGGAGATGGTGAGGTCTGGAGGGTGAATCAGAAGAAGCAGAAGAAGGAGAAGGAGAAGGTGAGGTCTGGAGGGTGAATCAGAAGAAGCAGAAGAAGGAGAAGGAGAAGGTGAAGTCTGGAGGGTGAATCAGAAGAAGCAGAAGAAGGAGAAGGAGAACGTGAAGTCAGGAGGGTGAATCAGAAGAAGCAGAAGAAGGAGAAGGAGAAGGTGAAGCTAGGAGGATGAATCAGAAGAAGCAGAAGAAGGAGAAGGAGAAGGTGAAGTCAGGGGGGTGAAGCAGAAGAAGTAGAAGAAGGAGAAGGAGAAGGTGAAGTCAGGAGGGTGAAGCAGAAGAAGCAGAAGAAGGAGAAGGAGAAGGTGAAGTCTGGAGGGCGCAGCAGAAGAAGCAGAAGAAGGAGAAGGAGAAGGTGAAGTCCGGAGGGTGAAGCAGAAGAAGCAGAAGAAGGAGAAGGAGAAGGTGAAGTCTGGAGGGTGAATCATAAGAAGGAGAAGAAGGAGAAGGAGAAGGTGAAGTCAGGAGGGTGAAGCAGAAGAAGCAGAAGAAGGAGAAGGAGAAGGTGAAGTCTGGAGGGTGAAGCAGAAGAAGCAGAAGAAGGAGAAGGAGAAGGTGAAGTCTGGAGGGCGAAGCAGAAGAAGCAGAAGAAGGAGAAGGAGAAGGTGAAGTCTGGAGGGTGAAGCAGAAGAAGCAGAAGATGGAGAAGGAGAAGGTGAAGTCTGGAGGGTGAATCAGAAGAAGTGGAAGAAGGAGAAGGAGAAGGTGAAGTCAGGAGGGTGAAGCAGAAGAAGCAGAAGAAGGAGAAGGAGAAGGTGAAGTCTGGAGGGTGAAGCAGAAGAAGCAGAAGAAGGAGAAGGAGAAGGTGAAGTCTGGAGGGTGAAGCAGAAGAAGCAGTAGAAGGAGAAGGAGAAGCTGGAGTCAGGAGGGTGAATCAGAAGAAGTAGAAGAAGGAGAAGGAGAAGGTGAAGTCTGGAGGGTGATTCAGAAGAAGCAGAAGAAGGAGAAGGAGAAGGTGAATTCTGGAGGGTGAATCAGAAGAAGTAGAAGTAGGAGAAGGAGAAGGTGAAGTCTGGAGGGTGAATCAGAAGAAGCAGAAGAAGGAGAAGGAGAAGGTGAAGTCTGGAGGGTGAATCAAAGAAGCAGAAGGAGTAGAAGGAGAAGGTGAAGTCTGGAGGGTGAATCAGAAGAAGTAGAAGAAAGAGAAGGAGAATGTGAAGTCTGGAGGGTGAATCAGAAGAAGCAGAAGAAGGAGAAGGAGAAGGTGAAGTCAGGAGGGTGAATCAGAAGAAGCAGAAGAAGGAGAAGGAGAAGGTCAAGTCTGGAGGGTGAATCAGAAGAAGCAGAAGAAGTAGAAGGAGAAGGTGAAGACTGGAGGGTGAATCAGAAGAAGTAGAAGAAGGAGAAGGAGAAGGTGAAGTCTGGAGGGTGAATCAGAAGAGGTAGAAGAAGGAGAAGGAGAAGGCGAAGTCTGGAGGGTGAAGCAGAAGATGCAGAAGAAGGAGAAGGAGAAGGTGAAGTCTGGAGGGTGAATAAGAAGAAGCAGAAGAAGGAGAAGGAGAAGATGAAGTCTGGAGGGTGAATCAGAAGAAGTAGAAGAAGGAGAAGGAGAAGGTGAGGTCTGGAGGGTGAATCAGAAGAAGCAGAAGAAGGAGAAGGAGAAGGTGAAGTCTGAAGGGTGAATCAGAAGAGGCAGAAGAAGCAGAAGGAGAAGGTGAAGTCTGGAGGGTGAATCAGAAGAAGCAGAAGAAGGAGAAGGAGAAGGTGAAGTCTGGAGGGTGAATCAGAAGAAGCAGAAGAAGGAGAAGGAGAAGGTGAAGTCTGGAGGTTGAATCAGAAGAAGTAGAAGAAGGAGAAGGAGAAGGTGAAGTCTGGAGGGTGAATCAGAAGAAGTAGAAGAAAGAGAAGGAGCAGGTGAAGTCTGGAGGGTGAAGCAGAAGAAGCAGAAGAAGGAGAAGGAGAAGGTGAAGACTGGAGGGTGAATCAGAAGTAGAAGAAGGAGAAGGAGAAGGTGAAGTCTGGAGGGTGAATCAGAAGAAGTAGAAGAAGGAGAAGGAGAAGGTGAAGTATGGAGGGTGAATCAGAAGAAGCAGAAGAAGGAGAAGGAGAAGGTGAAGTCTGGAGGGTGAATCAGGAGAAGCAGAAGAAGGAGAAGGAGAAGGTGAAGTCTGGAGGGTGAATCAGAAGAAGTAGAAGAAGGAGAAGGAGAAGGTGAAGTCAGGAGGGAGAAGCAGAAGAAGCAGAAGAAGGAGAAGGAGAAGGTGAAGTCTGGAGGGTGAAGCAGAAGAAGCAGAAGAAGGAGAAGGAGAAGATGAAGTCTGGAGGGTGGAGCAGAAGAAGCAGAAGAAGGAGAAGGAGAAGCTGGAGTCAGGAGGGTGAATCAGAAGAAGTAGAAGAAGGAGAAGGAGAAGGTGAAGTCTGGAGGGTGAATCAGAAGAAGTAGAAGAAGGAGAAGGAGAAGGTGAAGTCTGGAGGGTGAATCAGAAGAAGCAGAAGAAGGAGAAGGAGAAGGTGAAGTCTGGAGGTAGAAGCAGAAGAAGTAGAAGAAGGAGAAGGAGAAGGTGATATCTGGAGGGTGAATCAGAAGAAGTAGAAGAAGGAGAAGGAGAAGGTGAAGTCTGGAGAGTGAATCAGAAGAAGTAGAAGAAGGAGAAGGAGAAGGTGAAGTCTGGAGGGTGAATCAGAAGAAGCAGAAGAAGGAGAAGGAGAAGGTGAAGTCTGGAGGGTGAATCAGAAGAAGTAGAAGAAGGAGAAGGAGAAGGTGTAGTCTGGAGGGTGAATCAGAAGAAGTAGACGAAGGAGAAGGAGAAGGTGAAGTCTGGAGGGTGAAGCAGAAGAAGCAGAAGAAGGAGAAGGAGAAGGTGAAGTCTGGAGGGTGAATCAGAGAAGTAGAAGAAGGAGAAGGAGAAGGTGAAGTCTGGAGGGTGAATCAGAAGAAGCAGAAGAAGGAGAAGGAGAAGGTGAAGTCTGGAGGGTGAATCAGAAGAAGCAGAAGAAGGAGAAGGAGAAGGTGAAGTCTGGAGGGTGAAGCAGAAGAAGCAGAAGAAGGAGAAGGTGAAGTCTGGAGGGCGAAGCAGAAGAAGCAGAAGAAGGAGAAGGAGAAGGTGAAGTCTGGAGGGTGAAGCAGAAGAAGCAGAAGACGGAGAAGGAGAAGGTGAAGTCTGGAGGGTGAATCAGAAGAAGTGGAAAAAGGAGAAGGAGAAGGTGAAATCAGGAGGGTGAAGCAGAAGACGCAGAAGAAGGAGAAGGAGAAGGTGAAGTCTGGAGGGTAATTCAGAAGAAGTGGAAGAAGAAGAAGGAGAAGGTGAAGTCTGGAGGGTGAATCAGAGGAAACAGAAGAAGGAGAAGGCGAAGGTGAAGTCTGGAGGGTGAATCAGAAGAAGCAGAAGAAGGAGAAGGAGAAGGTGAAGTCTGGAGGGTGAAGCAGACAAGTAGAAAAGGAGAAGGAGAAGGTGAAGTCTGGAGGGTGAAGCAGAGGAAGCAGAAAAAGGAGAAGGAGAAGGTGAAGCCAGGAGGGTGAAGCAGAAGAAGTAGAAGAAGGAGAAGGAGAAGGTGAAGTCAGGGGGGTGAATGAGAAGAAGTAGAAGAAGGAGGAGAAGGTGAAGTCTGGAGGGTGAATCAGAAGAAGCAAGAGAAGGAGAAGGTGAAGTCAGGAGGGTGAATCAGAAGAAGCAGAAGAAGGAGAAGGAGAAGGTGAAGCCTGGAGGGTGAATCAGAAGAAGTAGAAGAAGGAGTTGGAGAAGGTGAAGTCAGGAGGGTGAATCAGAAGAAGTAGAAGAAGGAGAAGGCGAGGTGAAGGCTGGAGGGTGAATCAGAAGAAGCAGAAGAAGGAGAAGGAGAAAGTGAAGTCTGGAAGGTGAATCAGAAGAAGTAGAAGAAGGAGAAGGAGAAGGTGAAGTCTGGAGGGTGAATCAGAAGAAGCAGAAGAAGGAGAAGGGGAAGGTGAAGTCTGGAGGGTGAATCAGAGGAAGCAGAAGAAGGAGAAGGAGAAGGTGAAGTCTGGAGGGTGAATCAGAAGAAGTAGAAGAAGGAGAAGGAGAAGGTGAAGTCTGGAGGGTGAATCAGAGGAAGCAGAAGAAGGAGAAGGCGAAGGTGAAGTCTGGAGGGTGAATCAGAAGAATCAGAAGAAGGAGAAGGAGAAGGTGAAGTCTGGAGGGTGAAGCAGAAGAAGTAGAAGAAGGAGAAGGAGAAGGTGAAGTCAGGAGGGTGAATCAGAAGAAGTAGAAGAAGGAGAAGGAGAAGGTGAAGTCTGGAGAGTGAATCAGAAGAAGCAGAAGAAGGAGAAGGAGAAGGTGAAGTCAGGATGGTGAATCAGAAGAAACAGAAGAAGGAGAAGGAGAAGGTGACGTCTGGAGGGTGAAGCAGAAGAAGCTTAAGAAGGAGAAGGAGAAGGTGAAGTCTGGAGGGTGAAGCAGAAGAAGCAGAAGAAGGAGAAGGAGAAGATGAAGTCTGGAGTGTGAATCAGAAGAAGTCGAAGAAGGAGAAGGAGAAGGTGAAGTCAGGAGGGTGAATCAGTAGACGCAGAAGAAGGAGAAGGAGAAGGTGAAGTCTGGAGGGTAATTCAGAAGAAGTGGAAGAAGAAGAAGGAGAAGGTGAAGTCTGGAGGGTGAATCAGAGGAAACAGAAGAAGGAGAAGGAGAAGGTGAAGTCTGGAGGGTGAATCAGAAGAAGCAGAAGAAGGAGAAGGAGAAGGTGAAGTCTGGAGGGTGAATCAGAAGAAGTAGAAGAAGGAGAAGGAGAAGGTGTAGTCTGGAGGGTGAATCAGAAGAAGTAGACGAAGGAGAAGGAGAAGGTGAAGTCTGGAGGGTGAAGGAGAAGAAGCAGAAGAAGGAGAAGGAGAAGGTGAAGTCTGGAGGGTGAATCAGAGAAGTAGAAGAAGGAGAAGGAGAAGGTGAAGTCTGGAGGGTGAATCAGAAGAAGCAGAAGAAGGAGAAGGAGAAGGTGATGTCTGGAGGGTGAATCAGAAGAAGCAGAAGGAGAAGGAGAAGGTGAAGTCTGGAGGGTGAATCAGAAGAAGCAGAAGAAGGAGAAGGAGAAGGTGAAGTCTGGAGGGTGAATCAGAAGATGCAGAAGAAGTAGAAGGAGAAGGTGAAGTCTGGAGGGTGAATCAGAAGAAGTAGAAGAAGGAGAAGAAGAAGATGAAGTCTGGAGGGTGAATCCGAAGAAGCAGAAGAAGGAGAAGGAGAAGGTGAAGTCAGGAGGGTGAATCAGAAGAAGTAGAAGAAGGAGAAGGAGAAGATGAAGTCTGGAGGGTGAATCAGAAGAAGCAGAAGAAGAAGAAGGAGAAGGTGAAGTCTGGAGGGTGAATCAGAAGAAGTAGAAGAAGGAGAAGGAGAAGTTGTAGTCTGGAGGGTGAATCAGAAGAAGTAGACGAAGGAGAAGGAGAAGGTGAAGTCTGGAGGGTGAAGCAGAAGAAGCAGAAGAAGGAGAAGGAGAAGGTGAAGTCTGGAGGGTGAATCAGAAGAAGTAGAAGTAGGAGAAGGAGAAGGTGAAGTCTGGAGGGTGAATCAGAAGAAGCAGAAGAAGGAGAAGGAGAAGGTGAAGTCTGGAGGGTGAATCAGAAGAAGCAGAAGAAGGAGAAGGAGAAGGTGAAGTCTGGAGGGTGAATCAGCAGAAGCAGAAGAAGGAGAAGGAGAAGGTGAAGTCTGGAGGGTGAATCAGAAGAAGCAGAAGAGGGAGCAGGAGAAGGTGAAGTCAGGAGGGTGAATCAGAAGAAGCAGAAGAAGGAGAAGGAGAAGGTCAAGTCTGGAGGGTGAATCAGAAGAAGCAGAAGAAGGAGAAGGAGAAGGTGAAGACTGGAGGGTGAATCAGAAGAAGTAGAAGAAGGAGAAGGAGAAGGTGAAGTCTGGAGGGTGAATCAGAAGAAGTAGAAGAAGGAGAAGGAGAAACCGAAGTCTGGAGGGTGAAGCAGAAGAAGCAGAAGAAGGAGAAGGAGAAGGTGAAGTCTGGAGGGTGAATCAGAAGAAGCAGAAGAAGGAGAAGGAGAAGATGAAGTCTGGAGGGTGAATCAGAAGAAGTAGAAGAAGGAGAAGGAGAAGGTGAAGTCTGGAGAGTGAATCAGAAGAAGCAGAAGAAGGAGAAGGAGAAGGTGAAGACTGGAGGGTGAATCAGAAGAAGTAGAAGAAGGAGAAGGAGAAGGTGAAGTCTGGAGGGTGAATCAGAAGAAGTAGAAGAAGGAGAAGGAGAAAGCGAAGTCTGGAGGGTGAAGCAGAAGAAGCAGAAGAAGGAGAAGGAGAAGGTGAAGTCTGGAGGGTGAATCAGAAGAAGCAGAAGAAGGAGAAGGAGAAGATGAAGTCTGGAGGGTGAATCAGAAGAAGTAGAAGAAGGAGAAGGAGAAGGTGAAGTCTGGAGGGTGAAACAGAAGAAGCAGAAGAAGGAGAAGGAGAAGGTGAAGACTGGAGGGTAAATCAGAAGAAGTAGAAGAAGGAGAAGGAGAAGGTGAAGTCTGGAGGGTGAATCAGAAGAAGTAGAAGAAGGAGAAGGAACAGGTGAAGTCTGGAGGGTGAATCAGAAGAAGCAGAAGAAGGAGAAGGAGAAGGTGAGGTCTGGAGGGTGAATCAGAAGAAGCAGAAGAAGGAGAAGGAGAAGGTGAAGTCTGGAGGGTGAATCAGAAGAAGCAGAAGAAGGAGAAGGAGAACGTGAAGTCAGGAGGGTGAATCAGAAGAAGCAGAAGAAGGAGAAGGAGAAGGTGAAGCTAGGAGGATGAATCAGAAGAAGCAGAAGAAGGAGAAGGAGAAGGTGAAGTCAGGGGGGTGAAGCAGAAGAAGTAGAAGAAGGAGAAGGAGAAGGTGAAGTCAGGAGGGTGAAGCAGAAGAAGCAGAAGAAGGAGAAGGAGAAGGTGAAGTCTGGAGGGCGCAGCAGAAGAAGCAGAAGAAGGAGAAGGAGAAGGTGAAGTCCGGAGGGTGAAGCAGAAGAAGCAGAAGAAGGAGAAGGAGAAGGTGAAGTCTGGAGGGTGAATCAGAAGAAGGAGAAGAAGGAGAAGGAGAAGGTGAAGTCAGGAGGGTGAAGCAGAAGAAGCAGAAGAAGGAGAAGGAGAAGGTGAAGTCTGGAGGGTGAAGCAGAAGAAGCAGAAGAAGGAGAAGGAGAAGGTGAAGTCTGGAGGGCGAAGCAGAAGAAGCAGAAGAAGGAGAAGGAGAAGGTGAAGTCTGGAGGGTGAAGCAGAAGAAGCAGAAGATGGAGAAGGAGAAGGTGAAGTCTGGAGGGTGAATCAGAAGAAGTGGAAGAAGGAGAAGGAGAAGGTGAAGTCAGGAGGGTGAAGCAGAAGAAGCAGAAGAAGGAGAAGGAGAAGGTGAAGTCTGGAGGGTGAAGCAGAAGAAGCAGAAGAAGGAGAAGGAGAAGGTGAAGTCTGGAGGGTGAAGCAGAAGAAGCAGTAGAAGGAGAAGGAGAAGCTGGAGTCAGGAGGGTGAATCAGAAGAAGTAGAAGAAGGAGAAGGAGAAGGTGAAGTCTGGAGGGTGATTCAGAAGAAGCAGAAGAAGGAGAAGGAGAAGGTGAATTCTGGAGGGTGAATCAGAAGAAGTAGAAGTAGGAGAAGGAGAAGGTGAAGTCTGGAGGGTGAATCAGAAGAAGCAGAAGAAGGAGAAGGAGAAGGTGAAGTCTGGAGGGTGAATCAGAAGAAGCAGAAGAAGGAGAAGGAGAAGGTGAAGTCTGGAGGGTGAATCAGAAGAAGCAGAAGAAGGAGAAGGAGAAGGTGAAGTCTGGAGGGTGAATCAAAGAAGCAGAAGAAGTAGAAGGAGAAGGTGAAGTCTGGAGGGTGAATCAGAAGAAGTAGAAGAAAGAGAAGGAGAATGTGAAGTCTGGAGGGTGAATCAGAAGAAGCAGAAGAAGGAGAAGGAGAAGGTGAAGTCAGGAGGGTGAATCAGAAGAAGCAGAAGAAGGAGAAGGAGAAGGTCAAGTCTGGAGGGTGAATCAGAAGAAGCAGAAGAAGTAGAAGGAGAAGGTGAAGACTGGAGGGTGAATCAGAAGAAGTAGAAGAAGGAGAAGGAGAAGGTGAAGTCTGGAGGGTGAATCAGAAGAGGTAGAAGAAGGAGAAGGAGAAGGCGAAGTCTGGAGGGTGAAGCAGAAGATGCAGAAGAAGGAGAAGGAGAAGGTGAAGTCTGGAGGGTGAATAAGAAGAAGCAGAAGAAGGAGAAGGAGAAGATGAAGTCTGGAGGGTGACTCAGAAGAAGTAGAAGAAGGAGAAGGAGAAGGTGAGGTCTGGAGGGTGAATCAGAAGAAGCAGAAGAAGGAGAAGGAGAAGGTGAAGTCTGGAGGGTGAATCAGAAGAAGTAGAAGAAGGAGAAGGAGAAGGTGAAGTCTGGAGGGTGAAGCAGAAGAAGTAGATGAAGGAGAAGGAGAAGGTGAAGTCAGGAGGGTGAATCAGAAGAAGTAGAAGAAGGAGAAGGAGAAGGTGAGTTCTGGAGGGTGAATCAGAAGAAGCAGAAGAAGGAGAAGGAGAAGGTGAAGTCTGGAGGGTGAATCAGAAGAATCAGAAGAAGGAGAAGGAGAAGGTGAAGTCTGGAGGGTGAATCAGAAGAAGCAGAAGAAGGAGAAGGAGAAGGTGAAGTCTGGAGGGTGAATCAGGAGAAGCAGAAGAAGGAGAAGGAGAAGGTGAAGTCTGGAGGGTGAATCAGAAGAAGTAGAAGAAGGAGAAGGAGAAGGTGAAGTCAGGAGGGAGAAGCAGAAGAAGCAGAAGAAGGAGAAGGAGAAGGTGAAGTCAGGAGGGTGAATCAGAAGAAGTAGAAGAAGGAGAAGGAGAAGGTGAAGTCTGGAGGGTGAATCAGAGGAAGCAGAAGAAGGAGAAGGCGAAGGTGAAGTCTGGAGGGTGAATCAGAAGAATCAGAAGAAGGAGAAGGAGAAGGTGAAGTCTGGAGGGTGAAGCAGAAGAAGTAGAAGAAGGAGAAGGAGAAGGTGAAGTCAGGAGGGTGAATCAGAAGAAGTAGAAGAAGGAGAAGGAGAAGGTGAAGTCTGGAGAGTGAATCAGAAGAAGCAGAAGAAGGAGAAGGAGAAGGTGAAGTCAGGATGGTGAATCAGAAGAAACAGAAGAAGGAGAAGGAGAAGGTGACGTCTGGAGGGTGAAGCAGAAGAAGCTTAAGAAGGAGAAGGAGAAGGTGAAGTCTGGAGGGTGAAGCAGAAGAAGCAGAAGAAGGAGAAGGAGAAGATGAAGTCTGGAGTGTGAATCAGAAGAAGTCGAAGAAGGAGAAGGAGAAGGTGAAGTCAGGAGGGTGAATCAGTAGACGCAGAAGAAGGAGAAGGAGAAGGTGAAGTCTGGAGGGTAATTCAGAAGAAGTGGAAGAAGAAGAAGGAGAAGGTGAAGTCTGGAGGGTGAATCAGAGGAAACAGAAGAAGGAGAAGGAGAAGGTGAAGTCTGGAGGGTGAATCAGAAGAAGCAGAAGAAGGAGAAGGAGAAGGTGAAGTCTGGAGGGTGAATCAGAAGAAGTAGAAGAAGGAGAAGGAGAAGGTGTAGTCTGGAGGGTGAATCAGAAGAAGTAGACGAAGGAGAAGGAGAAGGTGAAGTCTGGAGGGTGAAGGAGAAGAAGCAGAAGAAGGAGAAGGAGAAGGTGAAGTCTGGAGGGTGAATCAGAGAAGTAGAAGAAGGAGAAGGAGAAGGTGAAGTCTGGAGGGTGAATCAGAAGAAGCAGAAGAAGGAGAAGGAGAAGGTGATGTCTGGAGGGTGAATCAGAAGAAGCAGAAGGAGAAGGAGAAGGTGAAGTCTGGAGGGTGAATCAGAAGAAGCAGAAGAAGGAGAAGGAGAAGGTGAAGTCTGGAGGGTGAATCAGAAGATGCAGAAGAAGTAGAAGGAGAAGGTGAAGTCTGGAGGGTGAATCAGAAGAAGTAGAAGAAGGAGAAGAAGAAGATGAAGTCTGGAGGGTGAATCCGAAGAAGCAGAAGAAGGAGAAGGAGAAGGTGAAGTCAGGAGGGTGAATCAGAAGAAGTAGAAGAAGGAGAAGGAGAAGATGAAGTCTGGAGGGTGAATCAGAAGAAGCAGAAGAAGAAGAAGGAGAAGGTGAAGTCTGGAGGGTGAATCAGAAGAAGTAGAAGAAGGAGAAGGAGAAGTTGTAGTCTGGAGGGTGAATCAGAAGAAGTAGACGAAGGAGAAGGAGAAGGTGAAGTCTGGAGGGTGAAGCAGAAGAAGCAGAAGAAGGAGAAGGAGAAGGTGAAGTCTGGAGGGTGAATCAGAAGAAGTAGAAGTAGGAGAAGGAGAAGGTGAAGTCTGGAGGGTGAATCAGAAGAAGCAGAAGAAGGAGAAGGAGAAGGTGAAGTCTGGAGGGTGAATCAGAAGAAGCAGAAGAAGGAGAAGGAGAAGGTGAAGTCTGGAGGGTGAATCAGCAGAAGCAGAAGAAGGAGAAGGAGAAGGTGAAGTCTGGAGGGTGAATCAGAAGAAGCAGAAGAGGGAGCAGGAGAAGGTGAAGTCAGGAGGGTGAATCAGAAGAAGCAGAAGAAGGAGAAGGAGAAGGTCAAGTCTGGAGGGTGAATCAGAAGAAGCAGAAGAAGGAGAAGGAGAAGGTGAAGACTGGAGGGTGAATCAGAAGAAGTAGAAGAAGGAGAAGGAGAAGGTGAAGTCTGGAGGGTGAATCAGAAGAAGTAGAAGAAGGAGAAGGAGAAACCGAAGTCTGGAGGGTGAAGCAGAAGAAGCAGAAGAAGGAGAAGGAGAAGGTGAAGTCTGGAGGGTGAATCAGAAGAAGCAGAAGAAGGAGAAGGAGAAGATGAAGTCTGGAGGGTGAATCAGAAGAAGTAGAAGAAGGAGAAGGAGAAGGTGAAGTCTGGAGAGTGAATCAGAAGAAGCAGAAGAAGGAGAAGGAGAAGGTGAAGACTGGAGGGTGAATCAGAAGAAGTAGAAGAAGGAGAAGGAGAAGGTGAAGTCTGGAGGGTGAATCAGAAGAAGTAGAAGAAGGAGAAGGAGAAAGCGAAGTCTGGAGGGTGAAGCAGAAGAAGCAGAAGAAGGAGAAGGAGAAGGTGAAGTCTGGAGGGTGAATCAGAAGAAGCAGAAGAAGGAGAAGGAGAAGATGAAGTCTGGAGGGTGAATCAGAAGAAGTAGAAGAAGGAGAAGGAGAAGGTGAAGTCTGGAGGGTGAATCAGAAGAAGCAGAAGAAGGAGAAGGAGAAGGTGAAGACTGGAGGGTAAATCAGAAGAAGTAGAAGAAGGAGAAGGAGAAGGTGAAGTCTGGAGGGTGAATCAGAAGAAGTAGAAGAAGGAGAAGGAACAGGTGAAGTCTGGAGGGTGAATCAGAAGAAGCAGAAGAAGGAGAAGGAGAAGGTGAGGTCTGGAGGGTGAATCAGAAGAAGCAGAAGAAGGAGAAGGAGAAGGTGAAGTCTGGAGGGTGAATCAGAAGAAGCAGAAGAAGGAGAAGGAGAACGTGAAGTCAGGAGGGTGAATCAGAAGAAGCAGAAGAAGGAGAAGGAGAAGGTGAAGCTAGGAGGATGAATCAGAAGAAGCAGAAGAAGGAGAAGGAGAAGGTGAAGTCAGGGGGGTGAAGCAGAAGAAGTAGAAGAAGGAGAAGGAGAAGGTGAAGTCAGGAGGGTGAAGCAGAAGAAGCAGAAGAAGGAGAAGGAGAAGGTGAAGTCTGGAGGGCGCAGCAGAAGAAGCAGAAGAAGGAGAAGGAGAAGGTGAAGTCCGGAGGGTGAAGCAGAAGAAGCAGAAGAAGGAGAAGGAGAAGGTGAAGTCTGGAGGGTGAATCAGAAGAAGGAGAAGAAGGAGAAGGAGAAGGTGAAGTCAGGAGGGTGAAGCAGAAGAAGCAGAAGAAGGAGAAGGAGAAGGTGAAGTCTGGAGGGTGAAGCAGAAGAAGCAGAAGAAGGAGAAGGAGAAGGTGAAGTCTGGAGGGCGAAGCAGAAGAAGCAGAAGAAGGAGAAGGAGAAGGTGAAGTCTGGAGGGTGAAGCAGAAGAAGCAGAAGATGGAGAAGGAGAAGGTGAAGTCTGGAGGGTGAATCAGAAGAAGTGGAAGAAGGAGAAGGAGAAGGTGAAGTCAGGAGGGTGAAGCAGAAGAAGCAGAAGAAGGAGAAGGAGAAGGTGAAGTCTGGAGGGTGAAGCAGAAGAAGCAGAAGAAGGAGAAGGAGAAGGTGAAGTCTGGAGGGTGAAGCAGAAGAAGCAGTAGAAGGAGAAGGAGAAGCTGGAGTCAGGAGGGTGAATCAGAAGAAGTAGAAGAAGGAGAAGGAGAAGGTGAAGTCTGGAGGGTGATTCAGAAGAAGCAGAAGAAGGAGAAGGAGAAGGTGAATTCTGGAGGGTGAATCAGAAGAAGTAGAAGTAGGAGAAGGAGAAGGTGAAGTCTGGAGGGTGAATCAGAAGAAGCAGAAGAAGGAGAAGGAGAAGGTGAAGTCTGGAGGGTGAATCAGAAGAAGCAGAAGAAGGAGAAGGAGAAGGTGAAGTCTGGAGGGTGAATCAGAAGAAGCAGAAGAAGGAGAAGGAGAAGGTGAAGTCTGGAGGGTGAATCAAAGAAGCAGAAGAAGTAGAAGGAGAAGGTGAAGTCTGGAGGGTGAATCAGAAGAAGTAGAAGAAAGAGAAGGAGAATGTGAAGTCTGGAGGGTGAATCAGAAGAAGCAGAAGAAGGAGAAGGAGAAGGTGAAGTCAGGAGGGTGAATCAGAAGAAGCAGAAGAAGGAGAAGGAGAAGGTCAAGTCTGGAGGGTGAATCAGAAGAAGCAGAAGAAGTAGAAGGAGAAGGTGAAGACTGGAGGGTGAATCAGAAGAAGTAGAAGAAGGAGAAGGAGAAGGTGAAGTCTGGAGGGTGAATCAGAAGAGATAGAAGAAGGAGAAGGAGAAGGCGAAGTCTGGAGGGTGAAGCAGAAGATGCAGAAGAAGGAGAAGGAGAAGGTGAAGTCTGGAGGGTGAATAAGAAGAAGCAGAAGAAGGAGAAGGAGAAGATGAAGTCTGGAGGGTGACTCAGAAGAAGTAGAAGAAGGAGAAGGAGAAGGTGAGGTCTGGAGGGTGAATCAGAAGAAGCAGAAGAAGGAGAAGGAGAAGGTGAAGTCTGGAGGGTGAATCAGAAGAAGTAGAAGAAGGAGAAGGAGAAGGTGAAGTCTGGAGGGTGAAGCAGAAGAAGTAGATGAAGGAGAAGGAGAAGGTGAAGTCAGGAGGGTGAATCAGAAGAAGTAGAAGAAGGAGAAGGAGAAGGTGAGTTCTGGAGGGTGAATCAGAAGAAGCAGAAGAAGGAGAAGGAGAAGGTGAAGTCTGGAGGGTGAATCAGAAGAATCAGAAGAAGGAGAAGGAGAAGGTGAAGTCTGGAGGGTGAATCAGAAGAAGCAGAAGAAGGAGAAGGAGAAGGTGAAGTCTGGAGGGTGAATCAGGAGAAGCAGAAGAAGGAGAAGGAGAAGGTGAAGTCTGGAGGGTGAATCAGAAGAAGTAGAAGAAGGAGAAGGAGAAGGTGAAGTCAGGAGGGAGAAGCAGAAGAAGCAGAAGAAGGAGAAGGAGAAGGTGAAGTCTGGAGGGTGAAGCAGAAGAAGCAGAAGAAGGAGAAGGAGAAGATGAAGTCTGGAGGGTGGAGCAGAAGAAGCAGAAGAAGGAGAAGGAGAAGCTGGAGTCAGGAGGGTGAATCAGAAGAAGTAGAAGAAGGAGAAGGAGAAGGTGAAGTCTGGAGGGTGAATCAGAAGAAGTAGAAGAAGGAGAAGGAGAAGGTGAAGTCTGGAGGGTGAATCAGAAGAAGCAGAAGAAGGAGAAGGAGAAGGTGAAGTCTGGAGGTAGAAGCAGAAGAAGTAGAAGAAGGAGAAGGAGAAGGTGATATCTGGAGGGTGAATCAGAAGAAGTAGAAGAAGGAGAAGGAGAAGGTGAAGTCTGGAGAGTGAATCAGAAGAAGTAGAAGAAGGAGAAGGAGAAGGTGAAGTCTGGAGGGTGAATCAGAAGAAGCAGAAGAAGGAGAAGGAGAAGGTGAATTCTGGAGGGTGAATCAGAAGAAGTAGAAGTAGGAGAAGGAGAAGGTGAAGTCTGGAGGGTGAATCAGAAGAAGCAGAAGAAGGAGAAGGAGAAGGTGAAGTCTGGAGGGTGAATCAGAAGAAGCAGAAGAAGGAGAAGGAGAAGGTGAAGTCTGGAGGGTGAATCAGAAGAAGCAGAAGAAGGAGAAGGAGAAGGTGAAGTCTGGAGGGTGAATCAAAGAAGCAGAAGAAGTAGAAGGAGAAGGTGAAGTCTGGAGGGTGAATCAGAAGAAGTAGAAGAAAGAGAAGGAGAATGTGAAGTCTGGAGGGTGAATCAGAAGAAGCAGAAGAAGGAGAAGGAGAAGGTGAAGTCAGGAGGGTGAATCAGAAGAAGCAGAAGAAGGAGAAGGAGAAGGTCAAGTCTGGAGGGTGAATCAGAAGAAGCAGAAGAAGTAGAAGGAGAAGGTGAAGACTGGAGGGTGAATCAGAAGAAGTAGAAGAAGGAGAAGGAGAAGGTGAAGTCTGGAGGGTGAATCAGAAGAGGTAGAAGAAGGAGAAGGAGAAGGCGAAGTCTGGAGGGTGAAGCAGAAGATGCAGAAGAAGGAGAAGGAGAAGGTGAAGTCTGGAGGGTGAATAAGAAGAAGCAGAAGAAGGAGAAGGAGAAGATGAAGTCTGGAGGGTGAATCAGAAGAAGTAGAAGAAGGAGAAGGAGAAGGTGAGGTCTGGAGGGTGAATCAGAAGAAGCAGAAGAAGGAGAAGGAGAAGGTGAAGTCTGGAGGGTGAATCAGAAGAAGTAGAAGAAGGAGAAGGAGAAGGTGAAGTCTGGAGGGTGAAGCAGAAGAAGTAGATGAAGGAGAAGGAGAAGGTGAAGTCAGGAGGGTGAATCAGAAGAAGTAGAAGAAGGAGAAGGAGAAGGTGAGTTCTGGAGGGTGAATCAGAAGAAGCAGAAGAAGGAGAAGGAGAAGGTGAAGTCTGGAGGGTGAATCAGAAGAATCAGAAGAAGGAGAAGGAGAAGGTGAAGTCTGGAGGGTGAATCAGAAGAAGCAGAAGAAGGAGAAGGAGAAGGTGAAGTCTGGAGGGTGAATCAGGAGAAGCAGAAGAAGGAGAAGGAGAAGGTGAAGTCTGGAGGGTGAATCAGAAGAAGTAGAAGAAGGAGAAGGAGAAGGTGAAGTCAGGAGGGAGAAGCAGAAGAAGCAGAAGAAGGAGAAGGAGAAGGTGAAGTCTGGAGGGTGAAGCAGAAGAAGCAGAAGAAGGAGAAGGAGAAGATGAAGTCTGGAGGGTGGAGCAGAAGAAGCAGAAGAAGGAGAAGGAGAAGCTGGAGTCAGGAGGGTGAATCAGAAGAAGTAGAAGAAGGAGAAGGAGAAGGTGAAGTCTGGAGGGTGAATCAGAAGAAGTAGAAGAAGGAGAAGGAGAAGGTGAAGTCTGGAGGGTGAATCAGAAGAAGCAGAAGAAGGAGAAGGAGAAGGTGAAGTCTGGAGGTAGAAGCAGAAGAAGTAGAAGAAGGAGAAGGAGAAGGTGATATCTGGAGGGTGAATCAGAAGAAGTAGAAGAAGGAGAAGGAGAAGGTGAAGTCTGGAGAGTGAATCAGAAGAAGTAGAAGAAGGAGAAGGAGAAGGTGAAGTCTGGAGGGTGAATCAGAAGAAGCAGAAGAAGGAGAAGGAGAAGGTGAAGTCTGGAGGGTGAATCAGAAGAAGTAGAAGAAGGAGAAGGAGAAGGTGTAGTCTGGAGGGTGAATCAGAAGAAGTAGACGAAGGAGAAGGAGAAGGTGAAGTCTGGAGGGTGAAGCAGAAGAAGCAGAAGAAGGAGAAGGAGAAGGTGAAGTCTGGAGGGTGAATCAGAGAAGTAGAAGAAGGAGAAGGAGAAGGTGAAGTCTGGAGGGTGAATAAGAAGAAGCAGAAGAAGGAGAAGGAGAAGGTGAAGTCTGGAGGGTGAATCAGAAGAAGCAGAAGAAGGAGAAGGAGAAGGTGAAGTCTGGAGGGTGAATCAGAAGAAGCAGAAGAAGGAGAAGGAGAAGGTGAAGTCTGGAGGGTGAATCAGAAGATGCAGAAGTAGTAGAAGGAGAAGGTGAAGTCTGGAGGGTGAATCAGAAGAAGTAGAAGAAGGAGAAGGAGAAGGTGAAGTCTGGAGGGTGAATCAGAAGAAGCAGAAGAAGGAGAAGGAGAAGGTGAAGTCAGGAGGGTGAAACAGAAGAAGTAGAAGAAGGAGAAGGAGAAGGTGAAGTCTGGAGGGTGAATCAGAAGAAGCAGAAGAAGGAGAAGGAGAAGGTGAAGTCTGGAGGGTGAATCAGAAGAAGTAGAAGAAGGAGAAGGAGAAGGTGTAGTCTGGAGGGTGAATCAGAAGAAGTAGACGAAGGAGAAGGAGAAGGTGAAGTCTGGAGGGTGAAGCAGAAGAAGCAGAAGAAGGAGAAGGAGAAGGTGAAGTCTGGAGGGTGAATCAGAAGAAGCAGAAGAAGGAGAAGGAGAAGGTGAAGTCTGGAGGGTGAATCAGCAGAAGTAGAAGAAGGAGAAGGAGAAGATGAAGTTTGGAGGGTGAATCAGAAGAAGCAGAAGAAGTAGAAGGAGAAGGTCAAGTCTGGAGGGTGAATCAGAAGAAGTAGAAGAAAGAGAAGGAGAAGGTGAAGTCTGGAGGGTGAATCAGAAGAAGCAGAAGAAGGAGAAGGAGAAGGTGAAGTCAGGAGGGTGAATCAGAAGAAGCAGAAGAAGGAGAAGGAGAAGGTCAAGTCTGGAGGGTGAATCAGAAGAAGCAGAAGAAGGGGAAGGAGAAGGGGAAGACTGGAGGGTGAATCAGAAGAAGTAGAAGACGGAGAAGGAGAAGGTGAAGTCTGGAGGGTGAATCAGAAGAAGTAGAAGAAGGAGAAGGAGAAAGCGAAGTCTGGAGGGTGAAGCAGAAGAAGCAGAAGAAGGAGAAGGAGAAGGTGAAGTCTGGAGGGTGAATCAGAAGAAGCAGAAGAAGGAGAAGGAGAAGATGAAGTCTGGAGGGTGAATCAGAAGAAGTAGAAGAAGGAGAAGGAGAAGGTGAAGTCTGGAGGGTGAATCAGAAAAGTAGAAGAAGGAGAAGGAGAAGGTGAAGTCTGGAGGGTGAATCAGAAGAAGTAGAAGAAAGAGAAGGAGAAGGTGAAGTCTGGAGGGTGAAGCAGAAGAAGCAGAAGAAAGAGAAGGAGAAGGTGAAGACTGGAGGGTGAATCAGAAGAAGTAGAAGAAGGAGAAGGAGAAGGTGAAGTCTGGAGGGTGAATCAGAAGAAGTAGAAGAAGGAGAAGGAGAATGTGAAGTATGGAGGGTGAATCAGAAGAAGCAGAAGAAGGAGAAGGAGAAGGTGAAGTCTGGAGGGTGAATCAGGAGAAGCAGAAGAAGGAGAAGGAGAAGGTGAAGTCTGGAGGGTGAATCAGAAGAAGTAGAAGAAGGAGAAGGAGAAGGTGAAGTCAGGAGGGAGAAGCAGAAGAAGCAGAAGAAGGAGAAGGAGAAGGTGAAGTCTGGAGGGTGAAGCAGAAGAAGCAGAAGAAGGAGAAGGAGAAGATGAAGTCTGGAGGGTGGAGCAGAAGAAGCAGAAGAAGGAGAAGGAGAAGCTGGAGTCAGGAGGGTGAATCAGAAGAAGTAGAAGAAGGAGAAGGAGAAGGTGAAGTCTGGAGGGTGAATCAGAAGAAGTAGAAGAAGGAGAAGGACAAGGTGAAGTCTGGAGGGTGAATCAGAAGAAGCAGAAGAAGGAGAAGGAGAAGGTGAAGTCTGGAGGTAGAAGCAGAAGAAGTAGAAGAAGGAGAAGGAGAAGGTGAAGTCTGGAGGGTGAATCAGAAGAAGTAGAAGAAGGAGAAGGAGAAGGTGAAGTCTGGAGGGTGAATCAGAAGAAGTAGAAGAAGGAGAAGGAGAAGGTGACGTCTGGAGGGTGAATCAGAAGAAGCAGAAGAAGGAGAAGGAGAAGGTGAAGTCTGGAGGGTGAATCAGAAGAAGTAGAAGAAGGAGAAGGAGAAGGTGTAGTCTGGAGGGTGAATCAGAAGAAGTAGACGAAGGAGAAGGAGAAGGTGAAGTCTGGAGGGTGAAGCAGAAGAAGCAGAAGAAGGAGAAGGAGAAGGTGAAGTCTGGAGGGTGAATCAGAGAAGTAGAAGAAGGAGAAGGAGAAGGTGAAGTCTGGAGGGTGAATCAGAAGAAGCAGAAGAAGGAGAAGGAGAAGGTGAAGTCTGGAGGGTGAATCAGATGAAGCAGAAGAAGGAGAAGGAGAAGGTGAAGTCTGGAGGGTGAATCAGAAGAAGCAGAAGAAGGAGAAGGAGAAGGTGAAGTCTGGAGGGTGAATCAGAAGATGCAGAAGAAGTAGAAGGAGAAGGTGAAGTCATGAGGGTGAATCAGAAGAAGTAGAAGAAGGAGAAGGAGAAGGTGAAGTCTGGAGGGTGAATCAGAAGAAGCAGAAGAAGGAGAAGGAGAAGGTGAAGTCAGGAGGGTGAATCAGAAGAAGTAGAAGAAGGAGAAGGAGAAGGTGAAGTCTGGAGGGTGAATCAGAAGAAGCAGAAGAAGGAGAAGGAGAAGGTGAAGTCTGGAGGGTGAATCAGAAGAAGTAGAAGAAGGAGAAGGAGAAGGTGTAGTCTGGAGGGTGAATCAGAAGAAGTAGACGAAGGAGAAGGAGAAGGTGAAGTCTGGAGGGTGAAGCAGAAGAAGCAGAAGAAGGAGAAGGAGAAGGTGAAGTCTGGAGGGTGAGTCAGAAGAAGTAGAAGTAGGAGAAGGAGAAGGTGAAGCCTGGAGGGTGAATCAGAAGAAGCAGAAGAAGGAGAAGGAGAAGGTTAAGTCTGGAGGGTGAATCAGAAGAAGCAGAAGAAGGAGAAGGAGAAGGTGAAGTCTGGAGGGTGAATCAGCAGAAGTAGAAGAAGGAGAAGGAGAAGGTGAAGTCTGGAGGGTGAATCAGAAGAAGCAGAAGAAGTAGAAGGAGAAGGTCAAGTCTGGAGGGTGAATCAGAAGAAGTAGAAGAAAGAGAAGGAGAAGGTGAAGACTGGAGGGTGAATCAGAAGAAGCAAAAGAAGGAGAAGGAGAAGGTGAAGTCAGGAGGGTGAATCAGAAGAAGCAGAAGAAGGAGAAGGAGAAGGTCAAGTCTGGAGGGTGTATCAGAAGAAGCAGAAGAAGGAGAAGGAGAAGGGGAAGACTGGAGGGTGAATCAGAAGAAGTAGAAGAAGGAGAAGGAGAAGGTGAAGTCTGGAGGGTGAATCAGAAGAAGTAGAAGAAGGAGAAGGAGAAAGCGAAGTCTGGAGGGTGAAGCAGAAGAAGCAGAAGAAGGAGAAGGAGAAGGTGAAGTCTGGAGGGTGAATCAGAAGAAGCAGAAGAAGGAAAAGGAGAAGATGAAGTCTGGAGGGTGAATCAGAAGAAGTAGAAGAAGGAGAAGGAGAAGGTGAAGTCTGGAGGGTGAATCAGAAGAAGCAGAAGAAGGAGAAGGAGAAGGTGAAGACTGGAGGGTGAATCAGAAGAAGTAGAAGAAGGAGAAGGAGAAGGTGAAGTCTGGAGGGTGAATCAGAAGAAGTAGAAGAAGGAGAAGGAGAAAGCGAAGTCTGGAGGGTGAAGCAGAAGAAGCAGAAGAAGGAGAAGGAGAAGGTGAAGTCTGGAGGGTGAATCAGAAGAAGCAGAAGAAGGAGAAGGAGAAGATGAAGTCTGGAGGGTGAATCAGAAGAAGTAGAAGAAGGAGAAGGAGAAGGTGAAGTCTGGAGGGTGAATCAGAAGAAGCAGAAGAAGGACAAGGAGACGGTGAAGACTGGAGAGTGAATCAGAAGAAGTAGAAGAAGGAGAAGGAGAAGGTGAAGTCTGGAGGGTGAATCAGAAGAAGTAGAAGAAGGAGAAGGAACAGGTGAAGTCTGGAGGGTGAATCAGAAGAAGCAGAAGAAGGAGAAGGAGAAGGTGAAGTCTGGAGGTTGAATCAGAAGGAGCAGAAGAAGGAGAAGGAGAAGATGAAGTCTGGAGGGTGAATCAGAAGAAGTAGAAGAAGGAGAAGGAGATGCTGAGGTCTGGAGGGTGAATCAGAAGAAGCAGAAGAAGGAGAAGGAGAAGGTGAGGTCTGGAGGGTGAATCAGAAGAAGCAGAAGAAGGAGAAGGAGAACGTGAAGTCAGGAGGGTGAATCAGAAGAAGCAGAAGAAGTAGAAGGAGAAGGTGAAGTTAGGAGGATGAATCAGAAGAAGCAGAAGAAGGAGAAGGAGAAGGTGAAGTCAGGGGGGTGAAGCAGAAGAAGTAGAAGAAGGAGAAGGAGAAGGTGAAGTCAGGAGGGTGAAGCAGAAGAAGCAGAAGAAGGAGAAGGAGAAGGTGAAGTCTGGAGGGCGCAGCAGAAGAAGCAGAAGAAGGAGAAGGAGAAGGTGAAGTCCGGAGGGTGAAGCAGAAGAAGCAGAAGAAGGAGAAGGAGAAGGTGAAGTCTGGAGGGTGAATCAGAAGAAGTAGAAGAAGGAGAAGGAGAAGGTGAAGTCAGGAGGGTGAAGCAGAAGAAGCAGAAGAAGGAGAAGGAGAAGGTGAAGTCTGGAGGGTGAAGCAGAAGAAGCAGAAGAAGGAGAAGGAGAAGGTGAAGTCTGGAGGGCGAAGCAGAAGAAGCAGAAGAAGGAGAAGGAGAAGGTGAAGTCTGGAGGGTGAAGCAGAAGAAGCAGAAGAAGGAGAAGGAGAAGGTGAAGTCTGGAGGGTGAATCAGAAGAAGTAGAAGAAGGAGAAGGAGAAGGTGAAGTCAGGAGGGTGAAGCAGAAGAAGCAGAAGAAGGAGAAGGAGAAGGTGAAGTCTGGAGGGTGAAGCAGAAGAAGCAGAAGAAGGAGAAGGAGAAGGTGAAGTCTGGAGGGTGAAGCAGAAGAAGCAGAAGAAGGAGAAGGAGAAGCTGGAGTCAGGAGCGTGAATCAGAAGAAGTAGAAGAAGGAGAAGGAGAAGGTGAAGTCTGGAGGGTGATTCAGAAGAAGCAGAAGAAGGAGAAGGAGAAGGTGAAGTCTGGAGGGAGAAGCAGAAGAAGTAGAAGAAGGAGAAGGAGAAGGTGAAGTCTGGAGGGTGAATCAGAAGAAGTAGAAGAAGGAGAAGGAGAAGGTGAAGTCTGGAGGGTGAATCAGAAGAAGTAGAAGAAGGAGAAGGAGAAGTTGAAGTCTGGAGGGTGAATCAGAAGAAGCAGAAGAAGGAGAAGGAGAAGGTGAAGTCTGGAGGGTGAATCAGAAGAAGTAGAAGAAGGAGAAGGAGAAGGTGTAGTCTGGAGGATGAATCAGAAGAAGTAGACGAAGGAGAAGGAGAAGGTGAAGTCTGGAGGGTGAAGCAGAAGAAGCAGAAGAAGGAGAAGGAGAAGGTGAAGTCTGGAGGGTGAATCAGAAGAAGTAGAAGAAGGAGAAGGAGAAGGTGAAGTCTGGAGGGTAAATCAGAAGAAGCAGAAGAAGGAGAAGGAGAAGGTGAAGTCTGGAGGGTGAATCAGAAGAAGTAGAAGAAAGAGAAGGAGAAGGTGAAGTCTGGAGGGTGAATCAGAAGAAGCAGAAGAAGGAGAAGGAGAAGGTGAAGTCAGGAGGGTGAATCAGAAGAAGTAGAAGAAGGAGAAGGAGAAGGTGAAGTCTGGAGGGTGAATCAGAAGAAGCAGAAGAAGGAGAAGGAGAAGGTGAAGTCTGGAGGGTGAATCAGCAGAAGTAGAAGAAGGAGAAGGAGAAGGTGAAGTCTGGAGGGTGAATCAGAAGAAGCAGAAGAAGTAGAAGGAGAAGGTCAAGTCTGGAGGGTGAATCAGAAGAAGTAGAAGAAAGAGAAGGAGAAGGTGAAGTCTGGAGGGTGAATCAGAAGAAGCAGAAGAAGGAGAAGGAGAAGGTGAAGTCAGGAGGGTGAATCAGAAGAAGCAGAAGAAGGAGAAGGAGAAGGTCAAGTCTGGAGGGTGAATCAGAAGAAGCAGAAGAAGGAGAAGGAGAAGGGGAAGACTGGAGGGTGAATCAGAAGAAGTAGAAGAAGGAGAAGGAGAAGGTGAAGTCTGGAGGGTGAATCAGAAGAAGTAGAAGAAGGAGAAGGAGAAAGCGAAGTCTGGAGGGTGAAGCAGAAGAAGCAGAAGAAGGAGAAGGAGAAGGTGAAGTCTGGAGGGTGAATCAGAAGAAGCAGAAGAAGGAGAAGGAGAAGATGAAGTCTGGAGGGTGAATCAGAAGAAGTAGAAGAAGGAGAAGGAGAAGGTGAAGTCTGGAGGGTGAATCAGAAGAAGCAGAAGAAGGAGAAGGTGAAGACTGGAGGGTGAATCAGAAGAAGTAGAAGAAGGAGAAGGAGAAGGTGAAGTCTGGAGGGTGAATCAGAAGAAGTAGAAGAAGGAGAAGGAGAAAGCGAAGTCTGGAGGGTGAAGCAGAAGAAGCAGAAGAAGGAGAAGGAGAAGGTGAAGTCTGGAGGGTGAATCAGAAGAAGCAGAAGAAGGAGAAGGAGAAGATGAAGTCTGGAGGGTGAATCAGAAGAAGTAGAAGAAGGAGAAGGAGAAGGTGAAGTCTGGAGGGTGAATCAGAAGAAGCAGAAGAAGGAGAAGGAGAAGGTGAAGACTGGAGGGTGAATCAGAAGAAGTAGAAGAAGGAGAAGGAGAAGGTGAAGTCTGGAGGGTGAATCAGAAGAAGTAGAAGAAGGAGAAGGAACAGGTGAAGTCTGGAGGGTGAATCAGAAGAAGCAGAAGAAGGAGAAGGAGAAGGTGAAGTCTGGAGGTTGAATCAGAAGGAGCAGAAGAAGGAGAAGGAGAAGATGAAGTCTGGAGGGTGAATCAGAAGAAGTAGAAGAAGGAGAAGGAGATGCTGAGGTCTGTAGGGTGAATCAGAAGAAGCAGAAGAAGGAGAAGGAGAAGGTGAGGTCTGGAGGGTGAATCAGAAGAAGCAGAAGAAGGAGAAGGAGAAGGTGAAGTCTGGAGGGTGAATCAGAAGAAGCAGAAGAAGGAGAAGGAGAACGTGAAGTCAGGAGGGTGAATCAGAAGAAGCAGAAGAAGTAGAAGGAGAAGGTGAAGTTAGGAGGATGAATCAGAAGAAGCAGAAGAAGGAGAAGGAGAAGGTGAAGTCAGGGGGGTGAAGCAGAAGAAGTAGAAGAAGGAGAAGGAGAAGGTGAAGTCAGGAGGGTGAAGCAGAAGAAGCAGAAGAAGGAGAAGGAGAAGGTGAAGTCTGGAGGGCGCAGCAGAAGAAGCAGAAGAAGGAGAAGGAGAAGGTGAAGTCCGGAGGGTGAAGCAGAAGAAGCAGAAGAAGGAGAAGGAGAAGGTGAAGTCTGGAGGGTGAATCAGAAGAAGTAGAAGAAGGAGAAGGAGAAGGTGAAGTCAGGAGGGTGAAGCAGAAGAAGCAGAAGAAGGAGAAGGAGAAGGTGAAGTCTGGAGGGTGAAGCAGAAGAAGCAGAAGAAGGAGAAGGAGAAGGTGAAGTCTGGAGGGCGAAGCAGAAGAAGCAGAAGAAGGAGAAGGAGAAGGTGAAGTCTGGAGGGTGAAGCAGAAGAAGCAGAAGAAGGAGAAGGAGAAGGTGAAGTCTGGAGGGTGAATCAGAAGAAGTAGAAGAAGGAGAAGGAGAAGGTGAAGTCAGGAGGGTGAAGCAGAAGAAGCAGAAGAAGGAGAAGGAGAAGGTGAAGTCTGGAGGGTGAAGCAGAAGAAGCAGAAGAAGGAGAAGGAGAAGGTGAAGTCTGGAGGGTGAAGCAGAAGAAGCAGAAGAAGGAGAAGGAGAAGCTGGAGTCAGGAGCGTGAATCAGAAGAAGTAGAAGAAGGAGAAGGAGAAGGTGAAGTCTGGAGGGTGATTCAGAAGAAGCAGAAGAAGGAGAAGGAGAAGGTGAAGTCTGGAGGGAGAAGCAGAAGAAGTAGAAGAAGGAAAAGGAGAAGGTGAAGTCTGGAGGGTGAATCAGAAGAAGTAGAAGAAGGAGAAGGAGAAGGAGAAGTCTGGAGGGTGAATCAGAAGAAGTAGAAGAAGGAGAAGGAGAAGGTGAAGTCTGGAGGGTGAATCAGAAGAAGCAGAAGAAGGAGAAGGAGAAGGTGAAGTCTGGAGGGTGAATCAGAAGAAGTAGAAGAAGGAGAAGGAGAAGGTGTAGTCTGGAGGGTGAATCAGAAGAAGTAGACGAAGGAGAAGGAGAAGGTGAAGTCTGGAGGGTGAAGCAGAAGAAGCAGAAGAAGGAGAAAGGAGAAGGTGAAGTCTGGAGGGTGAATCAGAAGAAGTAGAAGAAGGAGAAGGAGAAGGTGAATTCTGGAGGGTAAATCAGAAGAAGCAGAAGAAGGAGAAGGAGAAGGTGAAGTCTGGAGGGTGAATCAGAAGAAGTAGAAGAAAGAGAAGGAGAAGGTGAAGTCTGGAGGGTGAATCAGAAGAAGCAGAAGAAGGAGAAGGAGAAGGTGAAGTCAGGAGGGTGAATCAGAAGAAGTAGAAGAAGGAGAAGGAGAAGGTGAAGTCTGGAGGGTGAATCAGAAGAAGCAGAAGAAGGAGAAGGAGAAGGTGAAGTCTGGAGGGTGAATCAGAAGAAGTAGAAGAAGGAGAAGGAGAAGGTGTAGTCTGGAGGGTGAATCAGAAGAAGTAGACGAAGGAGAAGGAGAAGGTGAAGTCTGGAGGGTGAAGCAGAAGAAGCAGAATAAGGAGAAGGAGAAGGTGAAGTCTGGAGGGTGAATCAGAAGAAGTAGAAGTAGGAGAAGGAGAAGGTGAAGTCTGGAGGGTGAATCAGAAGAAGCAGAAGAAGGAGAAGGAGAAGGTTAAGTCTGGAGGGTGAATCAGAAGAAGCAGAAGAAGGAGAAGGAGAAGGTGAAGTCTGGAGGGTGAATCAGCAGAAGTAGAAGAAGGAGAAGGAGAAGGTGAAGTCTGGAGGGTGAATCAGAAGAAGCAGAAGAAGTAGAAGGAGAAGGTCAAGTCTGGAGGGTGAATCAGAAGAAGTAGAAGAAAGAGAAGGAGAAGGTGAAGTCTGGAGGGTGAATCAGAAGAAGCAGAAGAAGGAGAAGGAGAAGGTGAAGTCAGGAGGGTGAATCAGAAGAAGCAGAAGAAGGAGAAGGAGAAGGTCAAGTCTGGAGGGTGAATCAGAAGAGGCAGAAGAAGGAGAAGGAGAAGGGGAAGACTGGAGGGTGAATCAGAAGAAGTAGAAGAAGGAGAAGGAGAAGGTGAAGTCTGGAGGGTGAATCAGAAGAAGTAGAAGAAGGAGAAGGAGAAAGCGAAGTCTGGAGGGTGAAGCAGAAGAAGCAGAAGAAGGAGAAGGAGAAGGTGAAGTCTGGAGGGTGAATCAGAAGAAGCAGAAGAAGGAGAAGGAGAAGATGAAGTCTGGAGGGTGAATCAGAAGAAGTAGAAGAAGGAGAAGGAGAAGGTGAAGTCTGGAGTGTGAATCAGAAGAAGCAGAAGAAGGAGAAGGAGAAGGTGAAGACTGGAGGGTGAATCAGAAGAAGTAGAAGAAGGAGAAGGAGAAGGTGAAGTCTGGAGGGTGAATCAGAAGAAGTAGAAGAAGGAGAAGGAGAAAGCGAAGTCTGGAGGGTGAAGCAGAAGAAGCAGAAGAAGGAGAAGGGGAAGGTGAAGTCTGGAGGGTGAATCAGAAGAAGCAGAAGAAGGAGAAGGAGAAGATGAAGTCTGGAGGGTGAATCAGAAGAAGTAGAAGAAGGAGAAGGAGAAGGTGAAGTCTGGAGGGTGAATCAGAAGAAGCAGAAGAAGGAGAAGGAGAAGGTGAAGACTGGAGGGTGAATCAGAAGAAGTAGAAGAAGGAGAAGGAGAAGGTGAAGTCTGGAGGGTGAATCAGAAGAAGTAGAAGAAGGAGAAGGAACAGGTGAAGTCTGGAGGGTGAATCAGAAGAAGCAGAAGAAGGAGAAGGAGAAGGTGAAGTCTGGAGGTTGAATCAGAAGGAGCAGAAGAAGGAGAAGGAGAAGATGAAGTCTGGAGGTTGAATCAGAAGAAGTAGAAGAAGGAGAAGGAGATGCTGAGGTCTGGAGGGTGAATCAGAAGAAGCAGAAGAAGGAGAAGGAGAAGGTGAGGTCTGGAGGGTGAATCAGAAGAAGCAGATGAAGGAGAAGGAGAAGGTGAAGTCTGGAGGGTGAATCAGAAGAAGCAGAAGAAGGAGAAGGAGAACGTGAAGTCAGGAGGGTGAATCAGAAGAAGCAGAAGAAGTAGAAGGAGAAGGTGAAGTTAGGAGGATGAATCAGAAGAAGCAGAAGAAGGAGAAGGAGAAGGTGAAGTCAGGGGGGTGAAGCAGAAGAAGTAGAAGAAGGAGAAGGAGAAGGTGAAGTCAGGAGGGTGAAGCAGAAGAAGCAGAAGAAGGAGAAGGAGAAGGTGAAGTCTGGAGGGCGCAGCAGAAGAAGCAGAAGAAGGAGAAGGAGAAGGTGAAGTCCGGAGGGTGAAGCAGAAGAAGCAGAAGAAGGAGAAGGAGAAGGTGAAGTCTGGAGGGTGAATCAGAAGAAGTAGAAGAAGGAGAAGGAGAAGGTGAAGTCAGGAGGGTGAAGCAGAAGAAGCAGAAGAAGGAGAAGGAGAAGGTGAAGTCTGGAGGGTGAAGCAGAAGAAGCAGAAGAAGGAGAAGGAGAAGGTGAAGTCTGGAGGGCGAAGCAGAAGAAGCAGAAGAAGGAGAAGGAGAAGGTGAAGTCTGGAGGGTGAAGCAGAAGAAGCAGAAGAAGGAGAAGGAGAAGGTGAAGTCTGGAGGGTGAATCAGAAGAAGTAGAAGAAGGAGAAGGAGAAGGTGAAGTCAGGAGGGTGAAGCAGAAGAAGCAGAAGAAGGAGAAGGAGAAGGTGAAGTCTGGAGGGTGAAGCAGAAGAAGCAGAAGAAGGAGAAGGAGAAGGTGAAGTCTGGAGGGTGAAGCAGAAGAAGCAGAAGAAGGAGAAGGAGAAGCTGGAGTCAGGAGCGTGAATCAGAAGAAGTAGAAGAAGGAGAAGGAGAAGGTGAAGTCTGGAGGGTGATTCAGAAGAAGCAGAAGAAGGAGAAGGAGAAGGTGAAGTCTGGAGGGAGAAGCAGAAGAAGTAGAAGAAGGAGAAGGAGAAGGTGAAGTCTGGAGGGTGAATCAGAAGAAGTAGAAGAAGGAGAAGGAGAAGGTGAAGTCTGGAGGGTGAAACAGAAGAAGTAGAAGAAGGAGAAGGAGAAGGTGAAGTCTGGAGGGTGAATCAGAAGAAGCAGAAGAAGGAGAAGGAGAAGGTGAAGTCTGGAGGGTGAATCAGAAGAAGTAGAAGAAGGAGAAGGAGAAGGTGTAGTCTGGAGGGTGAATCAGAAGAAGTAGACGAAGGAGAAGGAGAAGGTGAAGTCTGGAGGGTGAAGCAGAAGAAGCAGAAGAAGGAGAAGGAGAAGGTGAAGTCTGGAGGGTGAATCAGAAGAAGTAGAAGAAGGAGAAGGAGAAGGTGAAGTCTGGAGGGTAAATCAGAAGAAGCAGAAGAAGGACATAGAGAAGGTGAAGTCTGGAGGGTGAATCAGAAGAAGTAGAAGAAAGAGAAGGAGAAGGTGAAGTCTGGAGGGTGAATCAGAAGAAGCAGAAGAAGGAGAAGGAGAAGGTGAAGTCAGGAGGGTGAATCAGAAGAAGCAGAAGAAGGAGAAGGAGAAGGTGAAGTCTGGAGGGTGAATCAGAAGAAGCAGAAGAAGGAGAAGGAGAAGGTGAAGACTGGAGGGTGAATCAGAAGAAGTAGAAGAAGGAGAAGGAGAAGGTGAAGTCTGGAGGGTGAATCAGAAGAAGTAGAAGAAGGAGAAGGAGTAGGCGAAGTCTGGAGGGTGAATCAGAAGAAGCAGAAGAAGGAGAAGGAGAAGGTGAAGTCTGGAGGGTGAAGCAGAAGAAGCAGAAGAAGTAGAAGTAGAAGATGAAGTCTGGAGGGTGAATCAGAAGAAGTAGAAGAAGGAGAAGGAGAAGGTGAGGTCTGGAGGGTGAATCAGAAGAAGCAGAAGAAGGAGAAGGAGAAGGTGAAGTCTGAAGGGTGAATCAGAAGAAGCAGAAGAAGCAGAAGGAGAAGGTGAAGTCTGGAGGGTAAATCAGAAGAAGCAGAAGAAGGAGAAGGAGAAGGTGAAGTCTGGAGGGTGAATCAGAAGAAGCAGAAGAAGCAGAAGGAGAAGGTGAAGTCTGGAGTCTAAATCAGAAGAAGCAGAAGAAGGAGAAGGAGAAGGTGAAGTCTGGAGGGAGAAGCAGAAGATGTAGAAGAAGGAGAAGGAGAAGGTGAAGTCTGGAGGGTGAATCAGAAGAAGTAGAAGAAGGAGAAGGAGAAGGTGATGTCTGGAGGGTGAATCAGAAGAAGTAGAAGAAGGAGAAGGAGAAGGTGAAGTCTGGAGGGTGAATCAGAAGAAGCAGAAGAAGGAGAAGGAGAAGGTGAAGTCTGGAGGGTGAATCAGAAGAAGTAGAAGAAGGAGAAGGAGAAGGTTTAGTCTGGAGGGTGAATCAGAAGAAGTAGACGAAGGAGAAGGAGAAGGTGAAGTCTGGAGGGTGAAGCAGAAGAAGCAGAAGAAGGAGAAGGAGAAGGTGAAGTCTGGAGGGTGAATCAGAAGAAGTAGAAGAAGGAGAAGGAGAAGGTGAAGTCTGGAGGGTAAATCAGAAGAAGCAGAAGAAGGAGAAGGAGAAGGTGAAGTCTGGAGGGTGAATCAGAAGAAGTAGAAGAAAGAGAAGGAGAAGGTGAAGTCTGGAGGGTGAATCAGAAGAAGCAGAAGAAGGAGAAGGAGAAGGTGAAGTCAGGAGGGTGAATCAGAAGAAGCAGAAGAAGGAGAAGGAGAAGGTGAAGTCTGGAGGGTGAATCAGAAGAAGCAGAAGAAGGAGAAGGAGATGGTGAAGACTGGAGGGTGAATCAGAAGAAGTAGAAGAAGGAGAAGCAGAAGGTGAAGTCTGGAGGGTGAATCAGAAGAAGTAGAAGAAGGAGAAGGAGAAGGCGAAGTCTGGAGGGTGAATCAGAAGAAGCAGAAGAAGGAGAAGGAGAAGGTGAAGTCTGGAGGGTGAATCAGAAGAAGCAGAAGAAGTAGAAGTAGAAGATGAAGTCTGGAGGGTGAATCAGAAGAAGTAGAAGAAGGAGAAGGAGAAGGTGAGGTCTGGAGGGTGAATCAGAAGAAGCAGAAGAAGGAGAAGGAGAAGGTGAAGTCTGAAGGGTGAATCAGAAGAAGCAGAAGAAGCAGAAGGAGAAGGTGAAGTCTGGAGGGAAAATCAGAAGAAGCAGAAGAAGGAGAAGGAGAAGGTGAAGTCTGGAGGGTGAATCAGAAGAAGCAGAAGAAGGAGAAGGAGAAGGTGAAGTCAGGAGGGTGAATCAGAAGAAGTAGAAGAAGGAGAAGGAGCAGGTGAAGTCTGGAGGGTGAATCAGAAGAAGCAGAAGAAGGAGAAGGAGAATGTGAAGTCTGGAGGGTGAATCAGAAGAAGTAGACGAAGGAGAAGGAGAAGGTGAAGTCTGGAGGGTGAAGCAGAAGAAGCAGAAGAAGGAGAAGGAGAAGGTGAATTCTGGAGGGTGAATCAGAAGAAGCAGAAGAAGGAGAAGGAGAAGGTGTAGTCTGGAGGGTGAATCAGAAGAAGTAGACGAAGGAGAAGGAGAAGGTGAAGTCTGGAGGGTGAAGCAGAAGAAGCAGAAGAAGGAGAAGGAGAAGGTGAATTCTGGAGGGTGAATCAGAAGAAGCAGAAGAAGGAGAAGGAGAAGGTGAAGTCTGGAGGGTGAATCAGAAGAAGCAGAAGAAGGAGAAGGAGAAGATGAAGTCTGGAGGGTGAATCAGAAGAAGCAGAAGAAGGAGAAGGAGAAGGTGAAGTCAGGAGGGTGAATCAGAAGAAGTAGAAGAAGGAGAAGGAGAAGGTGAAGTCTGGAGGGTGAATCAGAAGAAGCAGAAGAAGGAGAAGGAGAAGGTGAAGTCTGGAGGGTGAATCAGAAGAAGCAGAAGAAGGAGAAGGAGAAGGTGAAGTCTGGAGGGTGAATCAAAAAAGTAGAAGTTGGAGAAGGAGAAGGTGAAGTCTGGAGGGTGAATCAGAAGAAGCAGAAGAAGGAGAAGGAGAAGGTGAAGTCTGGAGGGTGAATCAGAAGAAGCAGAAGAAGGAGAAGGAGAAGGTGAAGTCTGGAGGGTAAACCATAAAAAGCAGAAGAAGGAGAAGGAGAAGGTGAAGTCTGGAGAGTGAATCAGAAGAAGCAGAAGAAGTAGAAGGAGAAGGTGAAGTCTGGAGGGTGAATCAGAAGAAGTAGAAGAAAGAGAAGGGGAAGGAGAAGTCTGGAGGGTGAATCAGAAGAAGCAGAAGAAGGAGAAGGTGAAGTCAGGAGGGTGAATCAGAAGAAGCAGAAGAAGGAGAAGGAGAAGGTGAAGTCTGGAGGGTGAATCAGAAGAAGCAGAAGAAGGAGAAGGAGAAGGTGAAGACTGGAGGGTGAATCAGAAGAAGTAGAAGAAGGAGAAGGAGAAGGTGAAGTCTGGAGGGTGAATCAGAAGAAGTAGAAGAAGGAGAAGGAGAAGGCGAAGTCTGGAGGGTGAAGCAGAAGAAGCAGAAGAAGGAGAAGGAGAAGGTGAAGTCTGGAGGGTGAATCAGAAGAAGCAGAAGAAGGAGAAGGAGAAGATGAAGTCTGGAGGGTGAATCAGAAGAAGTAGAAGAAGGAGAAGGAGAAGGTGAGGTCTGGAGGGTGAATCAGAAGAAGCAGAAGAAGGAGAAGGAGAAGGTGATGTCTGAAGGGTGAATCAGAAGAAGCAGAAGAAGGAGAAGGAGAAGGTGAAGTCTGGAGGGTGAATCAGAAGAAGCAGAAGAAGGAGAAGGAGAAGGTGAAGTCTGGAGGGTGAATCAGAAGAAGCAGAAGAAGGAGAAGGAGAAGGTGATGTCTGGAGGGTGAATCAGAAGAAGTAGAAGAAGGAGAAGGAGAATGTGAATTCTGGAGGGTGAATCAGAAGAAGTAGAAGAAGGAGAAGGAGAAGGTGAATTCTGGAGGGTGAATCAGAAGAAGCAGAAGAAGGAGAAGGAGAAGGTGAAGTCTGGAGGGTGAATCAGAAGAAGCAGAAGAAGGAGAAGGAGAAGATGAAGTCTGGAGGGTGAATCAGAAGAAGTAGAAGAAGGAGAAGGAGAAGGTGAAGTATGGAGGGTGAATCAGAAGAAGCAGAAGGAGGAGAAGGAGAAGGTGAAGTCTGGAGGGTGAATCAGAAGAAGCAGAAGAAGGAGAAGGAGAAGGTGAAGTCTGGAGGGTGAATCAGAAGAAGCAGAATAAGGAGAAGGAGAAGGTGAAGTCTGGAGGGTGAATCAGTAGAAGCAGAACAAGGAGAAGGAGAAGGTGAAGTCTGGAGGGTGAATCAGAAGAAGTAGAAGAAGCAGAAGGAGAAGGTGAAGTCTGGAGGGTGAAGCAGAAGAAGTAGAAGAAGGAGAAGGAGAAGGTGAAGTCAGGAGGGTGAATCAGAAGAAGCAGAAGAAGGAGAAGGAGAAGGTGAAGACTGGAGGGTGAATCAGAAGAAGTAGAAGAAGGAGAAGGAGAAGGTGAAGTCTGGAGGGTGAATCAGAAGAAGTAGAAGAAGGAGAAGGAGAAGGCGAAGTCTGGAGGGTGAAGCAGAAGAAGCAGAAGAAGGAGAAGGAGAAGGTGAAGTCTGGAGGGTGAATCAGAAGAAGCAGAAGAAGGAGAAGGAGAAGATGAAGTCTGGAGGGTGAATCAGAAGAAGTAGAAGAAGGAGAAGGAGAAGGTGAGTCTGGAGGGTGAATCAGAAGAAGCAGAAGAAGGAGAAGGAGAAGGTGAAGTCTGAAGGGTGAATCAGAAGAAGCAGAAGAAGGAGAAGGAGAAGGTGAAGTCTGGAGGGTGAATCAGAAGAAGCAGAAGAAGGAGAAGGAGAAGGTGAAGTCTGGAGGGTGAATCAGAAGAAGCAGAAGAAGGAGAAGGAGAAGGTGAAGTCTGGAGGGTGAATCAGAAGAAGTAGAAGAAGGAGAAGGAGAATGTGAAGTCTGGAGGGTGAATCAGAAGAAGTAGAAGAAGGAGAAGGAGAAGGTGAAGTCTGGAGGGTGAATCAGAAGAAGCAGAAGAAGGAGAAGGTGATGTCTGGAGGGTGAATCAGAAGAAGCAGAAGAAGGAGAAGGAGAAGATGAAGTCTGGAGGGTGAATCAGAAGAAGGAGAAGAAGGAGAAGGAGAAGGTGAAGTATGGAGGGTGAATCAGAAGAAGTAGATGGAGGAGAAGGAGAAGGTGAAGTCTGGAGGGTGAATCAGAAGAAGCAGAAGAAGGAGAAGGAGAAGGTGAAGTCTGGAGGGTGAATCAGAAGAAGCAGAATAAGGAGAAGGAGAAGGTGAAGTCTGGAGGGTGAATCGGAAGAAGCAGAACAAGGAGAAGGAGAAGGTGAAGTCTGGAGGGTGAATCAGAAGAAGTAGAAGAAGCAGAAGGAGAAGGTGAAGTCTGGAGGGTGAAGCAGAAGAAGTAGAAGAAGGAGAAGGAGAAGGTGAAGTCAGGAGGGTGAATCAGAAGAAGTAGAAGAAGGAGAAGGAGAAGGTGAAGTCTGGAGGGTGAATCAGAAGAATCAGAAGAAGGAGAAGGAGAAGGTGAAGACTGGAGGGTGAATCAGAAGAAGTAGAAGAAGGAGAAGGAGAAGGTGAAGTCTGGAGGGTGAATCAGAAGAAGTAGAAGAAGGAGAAGGAACAGGTGAAGTCTGGAGGGTGAATCAGAAGAAGCAGAAGAAGGAGAAGGAGAAGGTGAAGTCTGGAGGTTGAATCAGAAGGAGCAGAAGAAGGAGAAGGAGAAGATGAAGTCTGGAGGGTGAATCAGAAGAAGTAGAAGAAGGAGAAGGAGATGCTGAGGTCTGGAGGGTGAATCAGAAGAAGCAGAAGAAGGAGAAGGAGAAGGTGAGGTCTGGAGGGTGAATCAGAAGAAGCAGAAGAAGGAGAAGGAGAAGGTGAAGTCTGGAGGGTGAATCAGAAGAAGCAGAAGAAGGAGAAGGAGAACGTGAAGTCAGGAGGGTGAATCAGAAGAAGCAGAAGAAGTAGAAGGAGAAGGTGAAGTTAGGAGGATGAATCAGAAGAAGCAGAAGAAGGAGAAGGAGAAGGTGAAGTCAGGGGGGTGAAGCAGAAGAAGTAGAAGAAGGAGAAGGAGAAGGTGAAGTCAGGAGGGTGAAGCAGAAGAAGCAGAAGAAGGAGAAGGAGAAGGTGAAGTCTGGAGGGCGCAGCAGAAGAAGCAGAAGAAGGAGAAGGAGAAGGTGAAGTCCGGAGGGTGAAGCAGAAGAAGCAGAAGAAGGAGAAGGAGAAGGTGAAGTCTGGAGGGTGAATCAGAAGAAGTAGAAGAAGGAGAAGGAGAAGGTGAAGTCAGGAGGGTGAAGCAGAAGAAGCAGAAGAAGGAGAAGGAGAAGGTGAAGTCTGGAGGGTGAAGCAGAAGAAGCAGAAGAAGGAGAAGGAGAAGGTGAAGTCTGGAGGGCGAAGCAGAAGAAGCAGAAGAAGGAGAAGGAGAAGGTGAAGTCTGGAGGGTGAAGCAGAAGAAGCAGAAGAAGGAGAAGGAGAAGGTGAAGTCTGGAGGGTGAATCAGAAGAAGTAGAAGAAGGAGAAGGAGAAGGTGAAGTCAGGAGGGTGAAGCAGAAGAAGCAGAAGAAGGAGAAGGAGAAGGTGAAGTCTGGAGGGTGAAGCAGAAGAAGCAGAAGAAGGAGAAGGAGAAGGTGAAGTCTGGAGGGTGAAGCAGAAGAAGCAGAAGAAGGAGAAGGAGAAGCTGGAGTCAGGAGCGTGAATCAGAAGAAGTAGAAGAAGGAGAAGGAGAAGGTGAAGTCTGGAGGGTGATTCAGAAGAAGCAGAAGAAGGAGAAGGAGAAGGTGAAGTCTGGAGGGAGAAGCAGAAGAAGTAGAAGAAGGAGAAGGAGAAGGTGAAGTCTGGAGGGTGAATCAGAAGAAGTAGAAGAAGGAGAAGGAGAAGGTGAAGTCTGGAGGGTGAAACACAAGAAGTAGAAGAAGGAGAAGGAGAAGGTGAAGTCTGGAGGGTGAATCAGAAGAAGCAGAAGAAGGAGAAGGAGAAGGTGAAGTCTGGAGGGTGAATCAGAAGAAGTAGAAGAAGGAGAAGGAGAAGGTGTAGTCTGGAGGGTGAATCAGAAGAAGTAGACGAAGGAGAAGGAGAAGGTGAAGTCTGGAGGGTGAAGCAGAAGAAGCAGAAGAAGGAGAAGGAGAAGGTGAAGTCTGGAGGGTGAATCAGAAGAAGTAGAAGAAGGAGAAGGAGAAGGTGAAGTCTGGAGGGTAAATCAGAAGAAGCAGAAGAAGGACATAGAGAAGGTGAAGTCTGGAGGGTGAATCAGAAGAAGTAGAAGAAAGAGAAGGAGAAGGTGAAGTCTGGAGGGTGAATCAGAAGAAGCAGAAGAAGGAGAAGGAGAAGGTGAAGTCAGGAGGGTGAATCAGAAGAAGCAGAAGAAGGAGAAGGAGAAGGTGAAGTCTGGAGGGTGAATCAGAAGAAGCAGAAGAAGGAGAAGGAGAAGGTGAAGACTGGAGGGTGAATCAGAAGAAGTAGAAGAAGGAGAAGGAGAAGGTGAAGTCTGGAGGGTGAATCAGAAGAAGTAGAAGAAGGAGAAGGAGTAGGCGAAGTCTGGAGGGTGAATCAGAAGAAGCAGAAGAAGGAGAAGGAGAAGGTGAAGTCTGGAGGGTGAATCAGAAGAAGCAGAAGAAGTAGAAGTAGAAGATGAAGTCTGGAGGGTGAATCAGAAGAAGTAGAAGAAGGAGAAGGAGAAGGTGAGGTCTGGAGGGTGAATCAGAAGAAGCAGAAGAAGGAGAAGGAGAAGGTGAAGTCTGAAGGGTGAATCAGAAGAAGCAGAAGAAGCAGAAGGAGAAGGTGAAGTCTGGAGGGTAAATCAGAAGAAGCAGAAGAAGGAGAAGGAGAAGGTGAAGTCTGGAGGGTGAATCAGAAGAAGCAGAAGAAGCAGAAGGAGAAGGTGAAGTCTGGAGGGTAAATAGAAGAAGCAGAAGAAGGAGAAGGAGAAGGTGAAGTCTGGAGGGAGAAGCAGAAGATGTAGAAGAAGGAGAAGGAGAAGGTGAAGTCTGGAGGGTGAATCAGAAGAAGTAGAAGAAGGAGAAGGAGAAGGTGATGTCTGGAGGGTGAATCAGAAGAAGTAGAAGAAGGAGAAGGAGAAGGTGAAGTCTGGAGGGTGAATCAGAAGAAGCAGAAGAAGGAGAAGGAGAAGGTGAAGTCTGGAGGGTGAATCAGAAGAAGTAGAAGAAGGAGAAGGAGAAGGTTTAGTCTGGAAGGTGAATCAGAAGAAGTAGACGAAGGAGAAGGAGAAGGTGAAGTCTGGAGGGTGAAGCAGAAGAAGCAGAAGAAGGAGAAGGAGAAGGTGAAGTCTGGAGGGTGAATCAGAAGAAGTAGAAGAAGGAGAAGGAGAAGGTGAAGTCTGGAGGGTAAATCAGAAGAAGCAGAAGAAGGAGAAGGAGAAGGTGAAGTCTGGAGGGTGAATCAGAAGAAGTAGAAGAAAGAGAAGGAGAAGGTGAAGTCTGGAGGGTGAATCAGAAGAAGCAGAAGAAGGAGAAGGAGAAGGTGAAGTCAGGAGGGTGAATCAGAAGAAGCAGAAGAAGGAGAAGGAGAAGCTGAAGTCTGGAGGGTGAATCAGAAGAAGCAGAAGAAGGAGAAGGAGAAGGTGAAGACTGGAGGGTGAATCAGAAGAAGTAGAAGAAGGAGAAGGAGAAGGTGAAGTCTGGAGGGTGAATCAGAAGAAGTAGAAGAAGGAGAAGGAGAAGGCGAAGTCTGGAGGGTGAATCAGAAGAAGCAGAAGAAGGAGAAGCAGAAGGTGAAGTCTGGAGGGTGAATCAGAAGAAGCAGAAGAAGTAGAAGTAGAAGATGAAGTCTGGAGGGTGAATCAGAAGAAGTAGAAGAAGGAGAAGGAGAAGGTGAGGTCTGGAGGGTGAATCAGAAGAAGCAGAAGAAGGAGAAGGAGAAGGTGAAGTCTGAAGGGTGAATCAGAAGAAGCAGAAGAAGCAGAAGGAGAAGGTGAAGTCTGGAGGGTAAATCAGAAGAAGCAGAAGAAGGAGAAGGAGAAGGTGAAGTCTGGAGGGTGAATCAGAAGAAGCAGAAGAAGGAGAAGGAGAAGGTGAAGTCAGGAGGGTGAATCAGAAGAAGTAGAAGAAGGAGAAGGAGCAGGTGAAGTCTGGAGGGTGAATCAGAAGAAGCAGAAGAAGGAGAAGGAGAAGGTGAAGTCTGGAGGGTGAATCAGAAGAAGCAGAAGAAGGAGAAGGAGAAGGTGAAGACTGGAGGGTGAATCAGAAGAAGTAGAAGAAGGAGAAGGAGAAGGTGACGTCTGGAGGGTGAATCAGAAGAAGTAGAAGAAGGAGAAGGAGTAGGCGAAGTCTGGAGGGTGAATCAGAAGAAGCAGAAGAAGGAGAAGGAGAAGGTGAAGTCTGGAGGGTGAATCAGAAGAAGCAGAAGAAGTAGAAGTAGAAGATGAAGTCTGGAGGGTGAATCAGAAGAAGTAGAAGAAGGAGAAGGAGAAGGTGAGGTCTGGAGGGTGAATCAGAAGAAGCAGAAGAAGGAGAAGGAGAAGGTGAAGTCTGAAGGGTGAATCAGAAGAAGCAGAAGAAGCAGAAGGAGAAGGTGAAGTCTGGAGGGTAAATCAGAAGAAGCAGAAGAAGGAGAAGGAGAAGGTGAAGTCTGGAGGGTGAATCAGAAGAAGCAGAAGAAGCAGAAGGAGAAGGTGAAGTCTGGAGTCTAAATCAGAAGAAGCAGAAGAAGGAGAAGGAGAAGGTGAAGTCTGGAGGGAGAAGCAGAAGATGTAGAAGAAGGAGAAGGAGAAGGTGAAGTCTGGAGGGTGAATCAGAAGAAGTAGAAGAAGGAGAAGGAGAAGGTGATGTCTGGAGGGTGAATCAGAAGAAGTAGAAGAAGGAGAAGGAGAAGGTGAAGTCTGCAGGGTGAATCAGAAGAAGCAGAAGAAGGAGAAGGAGAAGGTGAAGTCTGGAGGGTGAATCAGAAGAAGTAGAAGAAGGAGAAGGAGAAGGTTTAGTCTGGAGGGTGAATCAGAAGAAGTAGACGAAGGAGAAGGAGAAGGTGAAGTCTGGAGGGTGAAGCAGAAGAAGCAGAAGAAGGAGAAGGAGAAGGTGAAGTCTGGAGGGTGAATCAGAAGAAGTAGAAGAAGGAGAAGGAGAAGGTGAAGTCTGGAGGGTAAATCAGAAGAAGCAGAAGAAGGAGAAGGAGAAGGTGAAGTCTGGAGGGTGAATCAGAAGAAGTAGAAGAAAGAGAAGGAGAAGGTGAAGTCTGGAGGGTGAATCAGAAGAAGCAGAAGAAGGAGAAGGAGAAGGTGAAGTCAGGAGGGTGAATCAGAAGAAGCAGAAGAAGGAGAAGGAGAAGGTGAAGTCTGGAGGGTGAATCAGAAGAAGCAGAAGAAGGAGAAGGAGAAGGTGAAGACTGGAGGGTGAATCAGAAGAAGTAGAAGAAGGAGAAGCAGAAGGTGAAGTCTGGAGGGTGAATCAGAAGAAGTAGAAGAAGGAGAAGGAGAAGGCGAAGTCTGGAGGGTGAATCAGAAGAAGCAGAAGAAGGAGAAGGAGAAGGTGAAGTCTGGAGGGTGAATCAGAAGAAGCAGAAGAAGTAGAAGTAGAAGATGAAGTCTGGAGGGTGAATCAGAAGAAGTAGAAGAAGGAGAAGGAGAAGGTGAGGTCTGGAGGGTGAATCAGAAGAAGCAGAAGAAGGAGAAGGAGAAGGTGAAGTCTGAAGGGTGAATCAGAAGAAGCAGAAGAAGCAGAAGGAGAAGGTGAAGTCTGGAGGGAAAATCAGAAGAAGCAGAAGAAGGAGAAGGAGAAGGTGAAGTCTGGAGGGTGAATCAGAAGAAGCAGAAGAAGGAGAAGGAGAAGGTGAAGTCAGGAGGGTGAATCAGAAGAAGTAGAAGAAGGAGAAGGAGCAGGTGAAGTCTGGAGGGTGAATCAGAAGAAGCAGAAGAAGGAGAAGGAGAATGTGAAGTCTGGAGGGTGAATCAGAAGAAGTAGACGAAGGAGAAGGAGAAGGTGAAGTCTGGAGGGTGAAGCAGAAGAAGCAGAAGAAGGAGAAGGAGAAGGTGAATTCTGGAGGGTGAATCAGAAGAAGCAGAAGAAGGAGAAGGAGAAGGTGTAGTCTGGAGGGTGAATCAGAAGAAGTAGACGAAGGAGAAGGAGAAGGTGAAGTCTGGAGGGTGAAGCAGAAGAAGCAGAAGAAGGAGAAGGAGAAGGTGAATTCTGGAGGGTGAATCAGAAGAAGCAGAAGAAGGAGAAGGAGAAGGTGAAGTCTGGAGGGTGAATCAGAAGAAGCAGAAGAAGGAGAAGGAGAAGATGAAGTCTGGAGGGTGAATCAGAAGAAGCAGAAGAAGGAGAAGGAGAAGGTGAAGTCAGGAGGGTGAATCAGAAGAAGTAGAAGAAGGAGAAGGAGAAGGTGAAGTCTGGAGGGTGAATCAGAAGAAGCAGAAGAAGGAGAAGGAGAAGGTGAAGTCTGGAGGGTGAATCAGAAGAAGCAGAAGAAGGAGAAGGAGAAGGTGAAGTCTGGAGGGTGAATCAAAAAAGTAGAAGTTGGAGAAGGAGAAGGTGAAGTCTGGAGGGTGAATCAGAAGAAGCAGAAGAAGGAGAAGGAGAAGGTGAAGTCTGGAGGGTGAATCAGAAGAAGCAGAAGAAGGAGAAGGAGAAGGTGAAGTCTGGAGGGTAAACCATAAAAAGCAGAAGAAGGAGAAGGAGAAGGTGAAGTCTGGAGAGTGAATCAGAAGAAGCAGAAGAAGTAGAAGGAGAAGGTGAAGTCTGGAGGGTGAATCAGAAGAAGTAGAAGAAAGAGAAGGGGAAGGAGAAGTCTGGAGGGTGAATCAGAAGAAGCAGAAGAAGGAGAAGGTGAAGTCAGGAGGGTGAATCAGAAGAAGCAGAAGAAGGAGAAGGAGAAGGTGAAGTCTGGAGGGTGAATCAGAAGAAGCAGAAGAAGGAGAAGGAGAAGGTGAAGACTGGAGGGTGAATCAGAAGAAGTAGAAGAAGGAGAAGGAGAAGGTGAAGTCTGGAGGGTGAATCAGAAGAAGTAGAAGAAGGAGAAGGAGAAGGCGAAGTCTGGAGGGTGAAGCAGAAGAAGCAGAAGAAGGAGAAGGAGAAGGTGAAGTCTGGAGGGTGAATCAGAAGAAGCAGAAGAAGGAGAAGGAGAAGATGAAGTCTGGAGGGTGAATCAGAAGAAGTAGAAGAAGGAGAAGGAGAAGGTGAGGTCTGGAGGGTGAATCAGAAGAAGCAGAAGAAGGAGAAGGAGAAGGTGATGTCTGAAGGGTGAATCAGAAGAAGCAGAAGAAGGAGAAGGAGAAGGTGAAGTCTGGAGGGTGAATCAGAAGAAGCAGAAGAAGGAGAAGGAGAAGGTGAAGTCTGGAGGGTGAATCAGAAGAAGCAGAAGAAGGAGAAGGAGAAGGTGAAGTCTGGAGGGTGAATCAGAAGAAGTAGAAGAAGGAGAAGGAGAAGGTGAAGTATGGAGGGTGAATCAGAAGAAGCAGAAGGAGGAGAAGGAGAAGGTGAAGTCTGGAGGGTGAATCAGAAGAAGCAGAAGAAGGAGAAGGAGAAGGTGAAGTCTGGAGGGTGAATCAGAAGAAGCAGAATAAGGAGAAGGAGAAGGTGAAGTCTGGAGGGTGAATCAGTAGAAGCAGAACAAGGAGAAGGAGAAGGTGAAGTCTGGAGGGTGAATCAGAAGAAGTAGAAGAAGCAGAAGGAGAAGGTGAAGTCTGGAGGGTGAAGCAGAAGAAGTAGAAGAAGGAGAAGGAGAAGGTGAAGTCAGGAGGGTGAATCAGAAGAAGCAGAAGAAGGAGAAGGAGAAGGTGAAGACTGGAGGGTGAATCAGAAGAAGTAGAAGAAGGAGAAGGAGAAGGTGAAGTCTGGAGGGTGAATCAGAAGAAGTAGAAGAAGGAGAAGGAGAAGGCGAAGTCTGGAGGGTGAAGCAGAAGAAGCAGAAGAAGGAGAAGGAGAAGGTGAAGTCTGGAGGGTGAATCAGAAGAAGCAGAAGAAGGAGAAGGAGAAGATGAAGTCTGGAGGGTGAATCAGAAGAAGTAGAAGAAGGAGAAGGAGAAGGTGAGTCTGGAGGGTGAATCAGAAGAAGCAGAAGAAGGAGAAGGAGAAGGTGAAGTCTGAAGGGTGAATCAGAAGAAGCAGAAGAAGGAGAAGGAGAAGGTGAAGTCTGGAGGGTGAATCAGAAGAAGCAGAAGAAGGAGAAGGAGAAGGTGAAGTCTGGAGGGTGAATCAGAAGAAGCAGAAGAAGGAGAAGGAGAAGGTGAAGTCTGGAGGGTGAATCAGAAGAAGTAGAAGAAGGAGAAGGAGAATGTGAAGTCTGGAGGGTGAATCAGAAGAAGTAGAAGAAGGAGAAGGAGAAGGTGAAGTCTGGAGGGTGAATCAGAAGAAGCAGAAGAAGGAGAAGGTGAAGTCTGGAGGGTGAATCAGAAGAAGCAGAAGAAGGAGAAGGAGAAGATGAAGTCTGGAGGGTGAATCAGAAGAAGGAGAAGAAGGAGAAGGAGAAGGTGAAGTATGGAGGGTGAATCAGAAGAAGTAGAAGGAGGAGAAGGAGAAGGTGAAGTCTGGAGGGTGAATCAGAAGAAGCAGAAGAAGGAGAAGGAGAAGGTGAAGTCTGGAGGGTGAATCAGAAGAAGCAGAATAAGGAGAAGGAGAAGGTGAAGTCTGGAGGGTGAATCGGAAGAAGCAGAACAAGGAGAAGGAGAAGGTGAAGTCTGGAGGGTGAATCAGAAGAAGTAGAAGAAGGAGAAGGAGAAGGTGAAGTCTGGAGGGTGAATCAGAAGAATCAGAAGAAGGAGAAGGAGAAGGTGAAGACTGGAGGGTGAATCAGAAGAAGTAGAAGAAGGAGAAGGAGAAGGTGAAGTCTGGAGGGTGAATCAGAAGAAGTAGAAGAAGGAGAAGGAACAGGTGAAGTCTGGAGGGTGAATCAGAAGAAGCAGAAGAAGGAGAAGGAGAAGGTGAAGTCTGGAGGTTGAATCAGAAGGAGCAGAAGAAGGAGAAGGAGAAGATGAAGTCTGGAGGGTGAATCAGAAGAAGTAGAAGAAGGAGAAGGAGATGCTGAGGTCTGGAGGGTGAATCAGAAGAAGCAGAAGAAGGAGAAGGAGAAGGTGAGGTCTGGAGGGTGAATCAGAAGAAGCAGAAGAAGGAGAAGGAGAAGGTGAAGTCTGGAGGGTGAATCAGAAGAAGCAGAAGAAGGAGAAGGAGAACGTGAAGTCAGGAGGGTGAATCAGAAGAAGCAGAAGAAGTAGAAGGAGAAGGTGAAGTTAGGAGGATGAATCAGAAGAAGCAGAAGAAGGAGAAGGAGAAGGTGAAGTCAGGGGGGTGAAGCAGAAGAAGTAGAAGAAGGAGAAGGAGAAGGTGAAGTCAGGAGGGTGAAGCAGAAGAAGCAGAAGAAGGAGAAGGAGAAGGTGAAGTCTGGAGGGCGCAGCAGAAGAAGCAGAAGAAGGAGAAGGAGAAGGTGAAGTCCGGAGGGTGAAGCAGAAGAAGCAGAAGAAGGAGAAGGAGAAGGTGAAGTCTGGAGGGTGAATCAGAAGAAGTAGAAGAAGGAGAAGGAGAAGGTGAAGTCAGGAGGGTGAAGCAGAAGAAGCAGAAGAAGGAGAAGGAGAAGGTGAAGTCTGGAGGGTGAAGCAGAAGAAGCAGAAGAAGGAGAAGGAGAAGGTGAAGTCTGGAGGGCGAAGCAGAAGAAGCAGAAGAAGGAGAAGGAGAAGGTGAAGTCTGGAGGGTGAAGCAGAAGAAGCAGAAGAAGGAGAAGGAGAAGGTGAAGTCTGGAGGGTGAATCAGAAGAAGTAGAAGAAGGAGAAGGAGAAGGTGAAGTCAGGAGGGTGAAGCAGAAGAAGCAGAAGAAGGAGAAGGAGAAGGTGAAGTCTGGAGGGTGAAGCAGAAGAAGCAGAAGAAGGAGAAGGAGAAGGTGAAGTCTGGAGGGTGAAGCAGAAGAAGCAGAAGAAGGAGAAGGAGAAGCTGGAGTCAGGAGCGTGAATCAGAAGAAGTAGAAGAAGGAGAAGGAGAAGGTGAAGTCTGGAGGGTGATTCAGAAGAAGCAGAAGAAGGAGAAGGAGAAGGTGAAGTCTGGAGGGAGAAGCAGAAGAAGTAGAAGAAGGAGAAGGAGAAGGTGAAGTCTGGAGGGTGAATCAGAAGAAGTAGAAGAAGGAGAAGGAGAAGGTGAAGTCTGGAGGGTGAAACAGAAGAAGTAGAAGAAGGAGAAGGAGAAGGTGAAGTCTGGAGGGTGAATCAGAAGAAGCAGAAGAAGGAGAAGGAGAAGGTGAAGTCTGGAGGGTGAATCAGAAGAAGTAGAAGAAGGAGAAGGAGAAGGTGTAGTCTGGAGGGTGAATCAGAAGAAGTAGACGAAGGAGAAGGAGAAGGTGAAGTCTGGAGGGAGAAGCAGAAGAAGCAGAAGAAGGAGAAGGAGAAGGTGAAGTCTGGAGGGTGAATCAGAAGAAGTAGAAGAAGGAGAAGGAGAAGGTGAAGTCTGGAGGGTAAATCAGAAGAAGCAGAAGAAGGACATAGAGAAGGTGAAGTCTGGAGGGTGAATCAGAAGAAGTAGAAGAAAGAGAAGGAGAAGGTGAAGTCTGGAGGGTGAATCAGAAGAAGCAGAAGAAGGAGAAGGAGAAGGTGAAGTCAGGAGGGTGAATCAGAAGAAGCAGAAGAAGGAGAAGGAGAAGGTGAAGTCTGGAGGGTGAATCAGAAGAAGCAGAAGAAGGAGAAGGAGAAGGTGAAGACTGGAGGGTGAATCAGAAGAAGTAGAAGAAGGAGAAGGAGAAGGTGAAGTCTGGAGGGTGAATCAGAAGAAGTAGAAGAAGGAGAAGGAGTAGGCGAAGTCTGGAGGGTGAATCAGAAGAAGCAGAAGAAGGAGAAGGAGAAGGTGAAGTCTCGAGGGTGAATCAGAAGAAGCAGAAGAAGTAGAAGTAGAAGATGAAGTCTGGAGGGTGAATCAGAAGAAGTAGAAGAAGGAGAAGGAGAAGGTGAGGTCTGGAGGGTGAATCAGAAGAAGCAGAAGAAGGAGAAGGAGAAGGTGAAGTCTGAAGGGTGAATCAGAAGAAGCAGAAGAAGCAGAAGGAGAAGGTGAAGTCTGGAGGGTAAATCAGAAGAAGCAGAAGAAGGAGAAGGAGAAGGTGAAGTCTGGAGGGTGAATCAGAAGAAGCAGAAGAAGCAGAAGGAGAAGGTGAAGTCTGGAGGGTAAATCAGAAGAAGCAGAAGAAGGAGAAGGAGAAGGTGAAGTCTGGAGGGAGAAGCAGAAGATGTAGAAGAAGGAGAAGGAGAAGGTGAAGTCTGGAGGGTGAATCAGAAGAAGTAGAAGAAGGAGAAGGAGAAGGTGATGTCTGGAGGGTGAATCAGAAGAAGTAGAAGAAGGAGAAGGAGAAGGTGAAGTCTGGAGGGTGAATCAGAAGAAGCAGAAGAAGGAGAAGGAGAAGGTGAAGTCTGGAGGGTGAATCAGAAGAAGTAGAAGAAGGAGAAGGAGAAGGTTTAGTCTGGAAGGTGAATCAGAAGAAGTAGACGAAGGAGAAGGAGAAGGTGAAGTCTGGAGGGTGAAGCAGAAGAAGCAGAAGAAGGAGAAGGAGAAGGTGAAGTCTGGAGGGTGAATCAGAAGAAGTAGAAGAAGGAGAAGGAGAAGGTGAAGTCTGGAGGGTAAATCAGAAGAAGCAGAAGAAGGAGAAGGAGAAGGTGAAGTCTGGAGGGTGAATCAGAAGAAGTAGAAGAAAGAGAAGGAGAAGGTGAAGTCTGGAGGGTGAATCAGAAGAAGCAGAAGAAGGAGAAGGAGAAGGTGAAGTCAGGAGGGTGAATCAGAAGAAGCAGAAGAAGGAGAAGGAGAAGGTGAAGTCTGGAGGGTGAATCAGAAGAAGCAGAAGAAGGAGAAGGAGAAGGTGAAGACTGGAGGGTGAATCAGAAGAAGTAGAAGAAGGAGAAGGAGAAGGTGAAGTCTGGAGGGTGAATCAGAAGAAGTAGAAGAAGGAGAAGGAGAAGGCGAAGTCTGGAGGGTGAATCAGAAGAAGCAGAAGAAGGAGAAGCAGAAGGTGAAGTCTGGAGGGTGAATCAGAAGAAGCAGAAGAAGTAGAAGTAGAAGATGAAGTCTGGAGGTTGAATCAGAAGAAGTAGAAGAAGGAGAAGGAGAAGGTGAGGTCTGGAGGGTGAATCAGAAGAAGCAGAAGAAGGAGAAGGAGAAGGTGAAGTCTGAAGGGTGAATCAGAAGAAGCAGAAGAAGCAGAAGGAGAAGGTGAAGTCTGGAGGGTAAATCAGAAGAAGCAGAAGAAGGAGAAGGAGAAGGTGAAGTCTGGAGGGTGAATCAGAAGAAGCAGAAGAAGGAGAAGGAGAAGGTGAAGTCAGGAGGGTGAATCAGAAGAAGTAGAAGAAGGAGAAGGAGCAGGTGAAGTCTGGAGGGTGAATCAGAAGAAGCAGAAGAAGGAGAAGGAGAATGTGAAGTCTGGAGGGTGAATCAGAAGAAGTAGACGAAGGAGAAGGAGAAGGTGAAGTCTGGAGGGTGAAGCAGAAGAAGCAGAAGAAGGAGAAGGAGAAGGTGAATTCTGGAGGGTGAATCAGAAGAAGCAGAAGAAGGAGAAGGAGAAGGTGTAGTCTGGAGGGTGAATCAGAAGAAGTAAACGAAGGAGAAGGAGAAGGTGAAGTCTGGAGGGTGAAGCAGAAGAAGCAGAAGAAGGAGAAGGAGAAGGTGAATTCTGGAGGGTGAATCAGAAGACGTAGAAGTAGGAGAAGGAGAAGGTGAAGTCTGGAGGGTGAATCAGAAGAAGCAGAAGAAGGAGAAGGAGAAGGTGAAGTCTGGAGGGTGAATCAGAAGAAGCAGAAGAAGGAGAAGGAGATGGTGAAGTCTGGAGGGTGAATCAGAAGAAGCAGAAGAAGGAGAAGGAGAAGGTGAAGTCTGGAGGGTGAATCAAAGAAGCAGAAGAAGTAGAAGGAGAAGGTGAAGTCTGGAGGGTGAATCAGAAGAAGTAGAAGAAAGAGAAGGAGAAGGTCAAGTCTGGAGGTTGAATCAGAAGAAGCAGAAGAAGTAGAAGGAGAAGGTGAAGACTGGAGGGTGAATCAGAAGAAGTAGAAGAAGGAGAAGGAGAAGGTGAAGTCTGGAGGGTGAATCAGAAGAGGTAGAAGAAGGAGAAGGAGAAGGCGAAGTCTGGAGGGTGAAGCAAAAGATGCAGAAGAAGGAGAAGGAGAAGGTGAAGTCTGGAGGGTGAATCAGCAGAAGCAGAAGAAGGAGAAGGAGAAGATGAAGTCTGGAGGGTGAATCAGAAGAAGTAGAAGAAGGAGAAGGAGAAGGTGAGGTCTGGAGGGTGAATCAGAAGAAGCAGAAGAAGGAGAAGGAGAAGGTGAAGTCTGAAGGGTGAACCAGAAGTGGCAGAAGAAGCAGAAGGAGAAGGTGAAGTCTGGAGGGTGAATCAGAAGAAGCAGAAGAAGGAGAAGGAGAAGGTGAAGTCTGGAGGGTGAATCAGAAGAAGCAGAAGAAGGAGAAGGAGAAGGTGAAGTCTGGAGGGTGAATCAGAAGAAGTAGAAGAAGGAGAAGGAGAAGGTGAAGTCTGGAGGGTGAATCAGAAGAAGTAGAAGAAAGAGAAGGAGAAGGTGAAGTCTGGAGGGTGAAGCAGAAGAAGCAGAAGAAGGAGAAGGAGAAGGTGAAGACTGGAGGGTGAATCAGAAGAAGTAGAAGAAGGAGAAGGAGAAGGTGAAGTCTGGAGGGTGAATCAGAAGAAGTAGAAGAAGGAGAAGGAGAAGGTGAAGTATGGAGGGTGAATCAGAAGAAGCAGAAGAAGGAGAAGGAGAAGGTGAAGTCTGGAGGGTGAATAAGGAGAAGCAGAAGAAGGAGAAGGAGAAGGTGAAGTCAGGAGGGTGAATCAGAAGAAGCAGAAGAAGGAGAAGGAGAAGGTGAAGTTAGGAGGGTGAATCAGAAGAAGCAGAAGAAGGAGAAGGAGAAGGTGAAGTCTGGAGGGTGAATCAGAAGAAGCAGAAGAAGGAGAAGGAGATGATGAAGTCTGGAGGATGAATCAGAAGAAGTAGAAGAAGGAGAAGGAGATGGTGATGTCTGGAGGGTGAATCAGAAGAAGCAGAAGAAGGAGAAGGAGAAGGTGAAGTCAGGAGGGTGAATCAGAAGAAGCAGAAGAAGGAGAAGGAGAAGGTGAAGTTAGGAGGGTGAATCAGAAGAAGCAGAAGAAGGAGAAGGAGAAGGTGAAGTCAGGGGGGTGAAGCAGAAGAAGTAGAAGAAGGAGAAGGAGAAGGTGAAGTCAGGAGGGTGAAGCAGAAGAAGCAGAAGAAGGAGAAGGAGAAGGTGAAGTCAGGAGGGTAAAGCAGAAGAAGTAGAAGAAGGAGAAGGAGAAGGTGAAGTCTGGAGGGTGAAGCAGAAGAAGCAGAAGAAGGAGAAGGAGAAGGTGAAGTCTGGAGGGCGAAGCAGAAGAAGCAGAAGAAGGAGAAGGAGAAGGTGAAGTCAGGAGGGTGAAGCAGAAGAAGCAGAAGAAGGAGAAGGAGAAGGTGAAGTCTGGAGGGTGAATCAGAAGAAGTAGAAGAAGGAGAAGGAGAAGGTGAAGTCAGAAGGGTGAAGCAGAAGAAGCAGAAGAAGGAGAAGGAGAAGGTGAAGACTGGAGGGTGAAGCAGAAGAAGCAGAAGAAGGAGAAGGAGAAGGTGAAGTCTGGAGGGTGAAGCAGAAGAAGCAGAAGAAGGAGAAGGAGAAGCTGGAGTCAGGAGCGTGAATCAGAAGAAGTAGAAGAAGGAGAAGGAGAAGGTGAAGTCTGGAGGGTGATTCAGAAGAAGCAGAAGAAGGAGAAGGAGAAGGTGAAGTCTGGAGGGAGAAGCAGAAGAAGTAGAAGAAGGAGAAGGAGAAGGTGAAGTCTGGAGGGTGAATCAGAAGAAGTAGAAGAAGGAGAAGGAGAAGGTGAAGTCTGGAGGGTGAAACAGAAGAAGTAGAAGAAGGAGAAGGAGAAGGTGAAGTCTGGAGGGTGAATCAGAAGAAGCAGAAGAAGGAGAAGGAGAAGGTGAAGTCTGGAGGGTGAATCAGAAGAAGTAGAAGAAGGAGAAGGAGAAGGTGTAGTCTGGAGGGTGAATCAGAAGAAGTAGACGAAGGAGAAGGAGAAGGTGAAGTCTGGAGGGTGAAGCAGAAGAAGCAGAAGAAGGAGAAGGAGAAGGTGAAGTCTGGAGGGTGAATCAGAAGAAGTAGAAGAAGGAGAAGGAGAAGGTGAAGTCTGGAGGGTAAATCAGAAGAAGCAGAAGAAGGAGAAGGAGAAGGTGAAGTCTGGAGGGTGAATCAGAAGAAGTAGAAGAAAGAGAAGGAGAAGGTGAAGTCTGGAGGGTGTATCAGAAGAAGCAGAAGAAGGAGAAGGAGAAGGTGAAGTCAGGAGGGTGAATCAGAAGAAGCAGAAGAAGGAGAAGGAGAAGGTGAAGTCTGGAGGGTGAATCAGAAGAAGCAGAAGAAGGAGAAGGAGAAGGTGAAGACTGGAGGGTGAATCAGAAGAAGTAGAAGAAGGAGAAGGAGAAGGTGAAGTCTGGAGGGTGAATCAGAAGAAGTAGAAGAAGGAGAAGGAGAAGGCGAAGTCTGGAGGGTGAATCAGAAGAAGCAGAAGAAGGAGAAGGAGAAGGTGAAGTCTGGAGGGTGAATCAGAAGAAGCAGAAGAAGTAGAAGTAGAAGATGAAGTCTGGAGGGTGAATCAGAAGAAGTAGAAGAAGGAGAAGGAGAAGGTGAGGTCTGGAGGGTGAATCAGAAGAAGCAGAAGAAGGAGAAGGAGAAGGTGAAGTCTGAAGGGTGAATCAGAAGAATCAGAAGAAGCAGAAGGAGAAGGTGAAGTCTGGAGGGTAAATCAGAAGAAGCAGAAGAAGGAGAAGGAGAAGGTGAAGTCTGGAGGGTGAATCAGAAGAAGCAGAAGAAGGAGAAGGAGAAGGTGAAGTCTGGAGGGTGAATCAGAAGAAGTAGAAGAAGGAGAAGGAGAAGGTGTAGTCTGGAGGGTGAATCAGAAGAAGTAGACGAAGGAGAAGGAGAAGGTGAAGTCTGGAGGGTGAAGCAGAAGAAGCAGAAGAAGGAGAAGGAGAAGGTGAAGTCTGGAGGGTGAATCAGACGAAGTAGAAGAAGGAGAAGGAGAAGGTGAAGTCTGGAGGGTAAATCAGAAGAAGCAGAAGAAGGAGAAGGAGAAGGTGAAGTCTGGAGGGTGAATCAGAAGAAGTAGAAGAAAGAGAAGGAGAAGGTGAAGTCTGGAGGGTGAATCAGAAGAAGCAGAAGAAGGAGAAGGAGAAGGTGAAGTCAGGAGGGTGAATCAGAAGAAGCAGAAGAAGGAGAAGGAGAAGGTGAAGTCTGGAGGGTGAATCAGAAGAAGCAGAAGAAGGAGAAGGAGAAGGTGAAGACTGGAGGGTGAATCAGAAGAAGTAGAAGAAGGAGAAGGAGAAGTTGAAGTCTGGAGGGTGAATCAGAAGAAGTAGAAGAAGGAGAAGGAGAAGGCGAAGTCTGGAGGGTGAATCAGAAGAAGCAGAAGAAGGAGAAGGAGAAGGTGAAGTCTGGAGGGTGAATCAGAAGAAGCAGAAGAAGTAGAAGTAGAAGATGAAGTCTGGAGGGTGAATCAGAAGAAGTAGAAGAAGGAGAAGGAGAAGGTGAGGTCTGGAGGGTGAATCAGAAGAAGCAGAAGAAGGAGAAGGAGAAGGTGAAGTCTGAAGGGTGAATCAGAAGAAGCAGAAGAAGCAGAAGGAGAAGGTGAAGTCTGGAGGGTAAATCAGAAGAAGCAGAAGAAGGAGAAGGAGAAGGTGAAGTCTGGAGGGTGAATCAGAAGAAGCAGAAGAAGGAGAAGGAGAAGGTGAAGTCAGGAGGGTGAATCAGAAGAAGTAGAAGAAGGAGAAGGAGCAGGTGAAGTCTGGAGGGTGAATCAGAAGAAGCAGAAGAAGGAGAAGGAGAATGTGAAGTCTGGAGGGTGAATCAGAAGAAGTAGACGAAGGAGAAGGAGAAGGTGAAGTCTGGAGGGTGAAGCAGAAGAAGCAGAAGAAGGAAAAGGAGAAGGTGAATTCTGGAGGGTGAATCAGAAGAAGCAGAAAAAGGAGAAGGAGAAGGTGTAGTCTGGAGGGTGAATCAGAAGAAGTAGACGAAGGAGAAGGAGAAGGTGAAGTCTGGAGGGTGAAGCAGAAGAAGCAGAAGAAGGAGAAGGAGAAGGTGAATTCTGGAGGGTGAATCAGAAGACGTAGAAGTAGGAGAAGGAGAAGGTGAAGTCTGGAGGGTGAATCAGAAGAAGCAGAAGAAGGAGAAGGAGAAGGTGAAGTCTGGAGGGTGAATCAGAAGAAGCAGAAGAAGGAGAAGGAGATGGTGAAGTCTGGAGGGTGAATCAGAAGAAGCAGAAGAAGGAGAAGGAGAAGGTGAAGTCTGGAGGGTGAATCAAAGAAGCAGAAGAAGTAGAAGGAGAAGGTGAAGTCTGGAGGGTGAATCAGAAGAAGTAGAAGAAAGAGAAGGAGAAGGTGAAGTCTGGAGGGTGAATCAGAAGAAGGAGAAGAAGGAGAAGGTGAAGTCAGGAGGGTGAATCAGAAGAAGCAGAAGAAGTAGAAGGAGAAGGTGAAGACTGGAGGGTGAATCAGAAGAAGTAGAAGAAGGAGAAGGAGAAGGTGAAGTCTGGAGGGTGAATCAGAAGAGGTAGAAGAAGGATAAGGAGAAGGCGAAGTCTGGAGGGTGAAGCAGAAGATGCAGAAGAAGGAGAAGGAGAAGGTGAAGTCTGGAGGGTGAATCAGAAGAAGCAGAAGAAGGAGAAGGAGAAGATGAAGTCTGGAGGGTGAATCAGAAGAAGTAGAAGAAGGAGAAGGAGAAGGTGAGGTCTGGAGGGTGAATCAGAAGAAGCAGAAGAAGGAGAAGGAGAAGGTGAAGTCTGAAGGGTGAATCAGAAGTGGCAGAAGAAGCAGAAGGAGAAGGTGAAGTCTGGAGGGTGAATCAGAAGAAGCAGAAGAAGGAGAAGGAGAAGGTGAAGTCTGGAGGGTGAATCAGAAGAAGCAGAAGAAGGAGAAGGAGAAGGTGAAGTCTGGAGGGTGAATCAGAAGAAGTAGAAGAAGGAGAAGGAGAAGGTGAAGTCTGGAGGGTGAATCAGAAGAAGTAGAAGAAAGAGAAGGAGAAGGTGAAGTCTGGAGGGTGAAGCAGAAGAAGCAGAAGAAGGAGAAGGAGAAGGTGAAGACTGGAGGGTGAATCAGAAGAAGTAGAAGAAGGAGAAGGAGAAGGTGAAGTCTGGAGGGTGAATCAGAAGAAGTAGAAGAAGGAGAAGGAGAAGGTGAAGTATGGAGGGTGAATCAGAAGAAGCAGAAGAAGGAGAAGGAGAAGGTGAAGTCTGGAGGGTGAATCAGGAGAAGCAGAAGAAGGAGAAGGACAAGGTGAAGTCAGGAGGGTGAATCAGAAGAAGCAGAAGAAGGAGAAGGAGAAGGTGAAGTTAGGAGGGTGAATCAGAAGAAGCAGAAGAAGGAGAAGGAGAAGGTGAAGTCTGGAGGGTGAATCAGAAGAAGCAGAAGAAGGAGAAGGAGATGATGAAGTCTGGAGGGTGAATCAGAAGAAGTAGAAGAAGGAGAAGGAGATGGTGAGGTCTGGAGGGTGAATCAGAAGAAGCAGAAGAAGGAGAAGGAGAAGGTGAAGTCTGGAGGGTGAATCAGAAGAAGCAGAAGAAGGAGATGGAGAAGGTGAAGTCAGGAGGGTGAATCAGAAGAAGCAGAAGAAGGAGAAGGAGAAGGTGAAGTTAGGAGGGTGAATCAGAAGAAGCAGAAGAAGGAGAAGGAGAAGGTGAAGTCAGGGGGGTGAAGCAGAAGAAGTAGAAGAAGGAGAAGGAGAAGGTGAAGTCAGGAGGGTGAAGCAGAAGAAGCAGAAGAAGGAGAAGGAGAAGGTGAAGTCAGGAGGGTAAAGTAGAAGAAGCAGAAGAAGGAGAAGGAGAAGGTGAAGTCTGGAGGGTGAAGCAGAAGAAGCAGAAGAAGGAGAAGGAGAAGGTGAAGTCTGGAGGGCGAAGCAGAAGAAGCAGAAGAAGGAGAACGAGAAGGTGAAGTCTGGAGGGTGAAGCAGAAGAAGCAGAAGAAGGAGAAGGAGAAGGTGAAGTCTGGAGGGTGAATCAGACGAAGCAGAAGAAGGAGAAGGAGAAGGTGAAGTCAGGAGGGTGAAGCAGAAGAAGCAGAAGAAGGAGAAGGAGAAGGTGAAGTCTGGAGGGTGAATCAGAAGAAGCAGAAGAAGGAGAAGGAGAAGGTGAAGTCTGGAGGGTGAAGCAGAAGAAGCAGAAGAAGGAGAAGGAGAAGCTGGAGTCAGGAGGGTGAATCAGAAGAAGTAGAAGAAGGAGAAGGAGGAGGTGAAGTCTGGAGGGTGAATCAGAAGAAGTAGAAGAAGGAGAAGGAGAAGGTGAAGTCTGGAGGGTGAATCAAAAGAAATAGAAGAAGGAGAAGGAGAAGGTGAAGTCTGGAGGGTGAATCAGAAGAAGTAGAAGAAGGAGAAGGAGAAGGTGAAGTCTGGAGGGTGAATCAGAAGAAGCAGAAGAAGGAGAAGGAGAAGGTGAAGTCTGGAGGGAGAAGCAGAAGAAGCAGAAGAAGGAGAAGGAGAAGGTGAAGTCTGGAGGATGAATCAGACGAAGCAGAAGAAGGAGAATGAGAAGGTGAAGTCTGGAGGGTGAATCAGAAGAAGCAGAAGAAGGAGAACGAGAAGGTGAAGTCTGGAGGGTGAAGCAGAAGAAGCAGAAGAAGGAGAAGGAGAAGGTGAAGTCTGGAGGGTGAATCAGACGAAGCAGAAGAAGGAGAAGGAGAAGGTGAAGTCAGGAGGGTGAAGCAGAAGAAGCAGAAGAAGGAGAAGGAGAAGGTGAAGTCTGGAGGGTGAATCAGAAGAAGCAGAAGAAGGAGAAGGAGAAGGTGAAGTCTGGAGGGTGAAGCAGAAGAAGCAGAAGAAGGAGAAGGAGAAGCTGGAGTCAGGAGGGTGAATCAGAAGAAGTAGAAGAAGAAAAGGAGGAGGTGAAGTCTGGAGGGTGAATCAGAAGAAGTAGAAGAAGGAGAAGGAGAAGGTGAAGTCTGGAGGGTGAATCAGAAGAAGTAGAAGAAGGAGAAGGAGAAGGTGAAGTCTGGAGGGTGAATCAGAAGAAGCAGAAGAAGGAGAAGGAGAAGGTGAAGTCTGGAGGGAGAAGCAGAAGAAGTAGAAGAAGGAGAAGGTGAAGTCTGGAGGGTGAATCAGAAGAAGTAGAAGAAGGAGAAGGAGAAGGTGAAGTATGGAGGGTGAATCAGAAGAAGCAGAAGAAGGAGAAGGAGAAGGTGAAGTCTGGAGGGTGAATCAGGAGAAGCAGAAGAAGGAGAAGGAGAAGGTGAAGTCAGGAGGGTGAATCAGAAGAAGCAGAAGAAGGAGAAGGAGAAGGTGAAGTTCGGAGGGTGAATCAGAAGAAGCAGAAGAAGGAGAAGGAGAAGGTGTAGTCTGGAGGGTGAATCAGAAGAAGTAGACGAAGGAGAAGGAGAAGGTGAAGTCTGGAGGGTGAAGCAGAAGAAGCAGATGAAGGAGAAGGAGAAGGTGAAGTCTGGAGGGTGAATCAGAAGAAGCAGAAGAAGGAGAAAGAGAAGGTGAAGTTAGGAGGGTGAATCAGAAGAAGCAGAAGAAGGAGAAGGAGAAGGTGAAGTCTGGAGGGTGAATCAGAAGAAGCAGAAGAAGGAGAAGGAGAAGGTGAAGTCTGGAGGGTGAATCAGGAGAAGCAGAAGAAGGAGAAGAAGAAGGTGAAGTCAGGAGGGTGAATCAGAAGAAGCAGAAGAAGGAGAAAGAGAAGGTGAAGTTAGGAGGGTGAATCAGAAGAAGCAGAAGAAGGAGAAGGAGAAGGTGAAGTCTGGAGGGTGAATCAGAAGAAGCAGAAGAAGGAGAAGGAGAAGATGAAGTCTGGAGCGTGAATCAGAAGAAGTAGAAGAAGGAGAAGGAGATGGTGAGGTCTGGAGGGTGAATCAGAAGAAGCAGAAGAAGGAGAAGGAGAAGGTGAAGTCTGGAGGGTGAATCAGAAGAAGCAGAAGAAGGAGAAGGAGAAGGTGAAGTCAGGGGGTGAAGCAGAAGAAGTAGAAGAAGGAGAAGGAGAAGGTGAAGTCAGGAGGGTGAAGCAGAAGAAGCAGAAGAAGGAGAAGGAGAAGGTGAAGTCTGGAGGGCGCAGCAGAAGAAGCAGAAGAAGGAGAAGGAGAAGGTGAAGTCCGGAGGGTGAAGCAGAAGAAGCAGAAGAAGGAGAAGGAGAAGGTGAAGTCTGGAGGGTGAATCAGAAGAAGTAGAAGAAGGAGAAGGAGAAGGTGAAGTCAGGAGGGTGAAGCAGAAGAAGCAGAAGAAGGAGAAGGAGAAGGTGAAGTCTGGAGGGTGAAGCAGAAGAAGCAGAAGAAGGAGAAGGAGAAGGTGAAGTCTGGAGGGTGAAGCAGAAGAAGCAGAAGAAGGAGAAGGAGAAGGTGAAGTCTGGAGGGTGAAGCAGAAGAAGCAGAAGAAGGAGAAGGAGAAGGTGAAGTCTGGAGGGTGAATCAGAAGAAGTAGAAGAAGGAGAAGGAGAAGGTGAAGTCAGGAGGGTGAAGCAGAAGACGCAGAAGAAGGAGAAGGAGAAGGTGAAGTCTGGAGGGTGAAGCAGAAGAAGCAGAAGAAGGAGAAGGAGAAGGTGAAGTCTGGAGGGTGAAGCAGAAGAAGCAAAAGAAGGAGAAGGAGAAGCTGGAGTCAGGAGGGTGAATCAGAAGAAGTAGAAGAAGGAGAAGGAGAAGGTGTAGTCTGGAGGGTGAATCAGAAGAAGTAGAAGAAGGAGAATGAGAAGGTGAAGTCTGGAGGGTGAATCAGAAGAAGTAGAAGAAGGAGAAGGAGAAGGTGAAGTCTGGAGGGTGAATCAGAAGAAGCAGAAGAAGGAGAAGGAGAAGGTGAAGTCTGGAGGGAGAAGCAGAAGAAGTAGAAGAAGGAGAAGGAGAAGGTGAAGTCTGGAGGGTGAATCAGAAGAAGTAGAAGAAGGAGAAGGAGAAGGTGAAGTCTGGAGGGTGAATCAGAAGAAGTAGAAGAAGGAGAAGGAGAAGGTGAAGTCTGCAGGGTGAATCAGAAGAAGCAGAAGAAGGAGAAGGAGAAGGTGAAGTCTGGAGGGTGAATCAGAAAAAGTCGAAGAAGGAGAAGGAGAAGGTGTAGTCTGGAGGGTGAATCAGAAGAAGTAGACGAAGGAGAAGGAGAAGGTGAAGTCTGGAGGGTGAAGCAGAAGAAGCAGAAGAAGGAGAAGGAGAAGGTGAAGTCTGGAGGGTGAATCAGAAGAAGTAGAAGAAGGAGAAGGAGAAGGTGAAGTCTGGAGGATGAATCAGAAGAAGCAGAAGAAGGAGAAGGAGAAGGTGAAGTCTGGAGGGTGAATCAGAAGAAGTAGAAGAAAGAGAAGGAGAAGGTGAAGTCTGGAGGGTGAATCAGAAGAAGCAGAAGAAGGCGAAGGAGAAGGTGAAGTCAGGGGGTTGAATCAGAAGAAGCAGAAGAAGGAGAAGGAGAAGGTGAAGTCTGGAGGGTGAATCAGAAGAAGCAGAAGAAGGAGAAGGAGAAGGTGAAGACTGGAGGGTGAATCAGATGAAGTAGAAGAAGGAGAAGGAGAAGGTGAAGTCTGGAGGGTGAATCAGAAGAAGTAGAAGAAGGAGAACGAGGAGGCGAAGTCTGGAGGGTGAAGCAGAAGAAGCAGAAGAAGGAGAAGGAGAAGGTGAAGTCTGGAGGGTGAATCAGAAGAAGCAGAAGAAGGAGAAGGAGAAGATGAAGTCTGGAGGGTGAATCAGAAGAAGTAGAAGAAGGAGAAGGAGAAGGTGAGGTCTGGAGGGTGAATCAGAAGAAGCAGAAGAAGCAGAAGGAGAAGGTGAAGTCTGGAGGGTGAATCAGAAGAAGCAGAAGAAGGAGAAGGAGAAGGTGAAGTCTGGAGGGTGAATCAAAAGAAGCAGAAGAAGGAGAAGGAGAAGCTGAAGTCTGGAGGGTGAATCAGAAGAAGTAGAAGAAGGAGAAGGAGAAGGTGAAGTCTGGAGGGTGAATCAGAAGAAGTCGAAGAAAGAGAAGGAGAAGGTGAAGTCTGGAGGGTGAAGCAGAAGAAGCAGAAGAAGGAGAAGGAGAAGGTGAAGACTGGAGGGTGAATCAGAAGAAGTAGAAGAAGGAGAAGGAGAAGGTGAAGTCTGCAGGGTGAATCAGAAGAAGTAGAAGAAGGAGAAGGAGAAGGTGAAGTCTGGAGGGTGAATCAGAAGAAGCAGAAGAAGGAGAAGGAGAAGGTGAAGTCTGGAGGGTGAATCAGAAGAAGCAGAAGAAGGAGAAGGAGAAGATGAAGTCTGGAGGGTGAATCAGAAGAAGTAGAAGAAGGAGAAGGAGATGGTGATGTCTGGAGGGTGAATCAGAAGAAGCAGAAGAAGGAGAAGGAGAAGGTGAAGTCTGGAGGGTGAATCAGAAGAAGCAGAAGAAGGAGAAGGAGAAGGTGAAGTCTGGAGGGTGAATCAGAAGAAGCAGAAGAAGGAGAAGGAGATGGTGAAGTCAGGAGGGTGAATCAGAAGAAGCAGAAGAAGGAGAAGGAGAAGGTGAAGTCTGGAGGGTGAAGCAGAAGAAGCAGGAGAAGGAGAAGGAGAAGGTGAAGTCTGGAGGGTGAATCAGAAGAAGCAGAAGAAGGAGAAGGAGAAGGTGAAGACTGGAGGGTGAATCAGAAGAAGTAGAAGAAGGAGAAGGAGAAGTTGAAGTCTGGAGGGTGAATCAGAAGAAGTAGAAGAAGGAGAAGGAGAAGGCGAAGTCTGGAGGGTGAATCAGAAGAAGCAGAAGAAGGAGAAGGAGAAGGTGAAGTCTGGAGGGTGAATCAGAAGAAGCAGAAGAAGTAGAAGTAGAAGATGAAGTCTGGAGGGTGAATCAGAAGAAGTAGAAGAAGGAGAAGGAGAAGGTGAGGTCTGGAGGGTGAATCAGAAGAAGCAGAAGAAGGAGAAGGAGAAGGTGAAGTCTGAAGGGTGAATCAGAAGAAGCAGAAGAAGCAGAAGGAGAAGGTGAAGTCTGGAGGGTAAATCAGAAGAAGCAGAAGAAGGAGAAGGAGAAGGTGAAGTCTGGAGGGTGAATCAGAAGAAGCAGAAGAAGGAGAAGGAGAAGGTGAAGTCAGGAGGGTGAATCAGAAGAAGTAGAAGAAGGAGAAGGAGCAGGTGAAGTCTGGAGGGTGAATCAGAAGAAGCAGAAGAAGGAGAAGGAGAATGTGAAGTCTGGAGGGTGAATCAGAAGAAGTAGACGAAGGAGAAGGAGAAGGTGAAGTCTGGAGGGTGAAGCAGAAGAAACAGAAGAAGGAAAAGGAGAAGGTGAATTCTGGAGGGTGAATCAGAAGAAGCAGAAAAAGGAGAAGGAGAAGGTGTAGTCTGGAGGGTGAATCAGAAGAAGTAGACGAAGGAGAAGGAGAAGGTGAAGTCTGGAGGGTGAAGCAGAAGAAGCAGAAGAAGGAGAAGGAGAAGGTGAATTCTGGAGGGTGAATCAGAAGACGTAGAAGTAGGAGAAGGAGAAGGTGAAGTCTGGAGGGTGAATCAGAAGAAGCAGAAGAAGGAGAAGGAGAAGGTGAAGTCTGGAGGGTGAATCAGAAGAAGCAGAAGAAGGAGAAGGAGATGGTGAAGTCTGGAGGGTGAATCAGAAGAAGCAGAAGAAGGAGAAGGAGAAGGTGAAGTCTGGAGGGTGAATCAAAGAAGCAGAAGAAGTAGAAGGAGAAGGTGAAGTCTGGAGGGTGAATCAGAAGAAGTAGAAGAAAGAGAAGGAGAAGGTGAAGTCTGGAGGGTGAATCAGAAGAAGGAGAAGAAGGAGAAGGTGAAGTCAGGAGGGTGAATCAGAAGAAGCAGAAGAAGTAGAAGGAGAAGGTGAAGACTGGAGGGTGAATCAGAAGAAGTAGAAGAAGGAGAAGGAGAAGGTGAAGTCTGGAGGGTGAATCAGAAGAGGTAGAAGAAGGATAAGGAGAAGGCGAAGTCTGGAGGGTGAAGCAGAAGATGCAGAAGAAGGAGAAGGAGAAGGTGAAGTCTGGAGGGTGAATCAGAAGAAGCAGAAGAAGGAGAAGGAGAAGATGAAGTCTGGAGGGTGAATCAGAAGAAGTAGAAGAAGGAGAAGGAGAAGGTGAGGTCTGGAGGGTGAATCAGAAGAAGCAGAAGAAGGAGAAGGAGAAGGTGAAGTCTGAAGGGTGAATCAGAAGTGGCAGAAGAAGCAGAAGGAGAAGGTGAAGTCTGGAGGGTGAATCAGAAGAAGCAGAAGAAGGAGAAGGAGAAGGTGAAGTCTGGAGGGTGAATCAGAAGAAGCAGAAGAAGGAGAAGGAGAAGGTGAAGTCTGGAGGGTGAATCAGAAGAAGTAGAAGAAGGAGAAGGAGAAGGTGAAGTCTGGAGGGTGAATCAGAAGAAGTAGAAGAAAGAGAAGGAGAAGGTGAAGTCTGGAGGGTGAAGCAGAAGAAGCAGAAGAAGGAGAAGGAGAAGGTGAAGACTGGAGGGTGAATCAGAAGAAGTAGAAGAAGGAGAAGGAGAAGGTGAAGTCTGGAGGGTGAATCAGAAGAAGTAGAAGAAGGAGAAGGAGAAGGTGAAGTATGGAGGGTGAATCAGAAGAAGCAGAAGAAGGAGAAGGAGAAGGTGAAGTCTGGAGGGTGAATCAGGAGAAGCAGAAGAAGGAGAAGGAGAAGGTGAAGTCAGGAGGGTGAATCAGAAGAAGCAGAAGAAGGAGAAGGAGAAGGTGAAGTTAGGAGGGTGAATCAGAAGAAGCAGAAGAAGGAGAAGGAGAAGGTGAAGTCTGGAGGGTGAATCAGAAGAAGCAGAAGAAGGAGAAGGAGATGATGAAGTCTGGAGGGTGAATCAGAAGAAGTAGAAGAAGGAGAAGGAGATGGTGAGGTCTGGAGGGTGAATCAGAAGAAGCAGAAGAAGGAGAAGGAGAAGGTGAAGTCTGGAGGGTGAATCAGAAGAAGCAGAAGAAGGAGATGGAGAAGGTGAAGTCAGGAGGGTGAATCAGAAGAAGCAGAAGAAGGAGAAGGAGAAGGTGAAGTTAGGAGGGTGAATCAGAAGAAGCAGAAGAAGGAGAAGGAGAAGGTGAAGTCAGGGGGGTGAAGCAGAAGAAGTAGAAGAAGGAGAAGGAGAAGGTGAAGTCAGGAGGGTGAAGCAGAAGAAGCAGAAGAAGGAGAAGGAGAAGGTGAAGTCAGGAGGGTAAAGCAGAAGAAGCAGAAGAAGGAGAAGGAGAAGGTGAAGTCTGGAGGGTGAAGCAGAAGAAGCAGAAGAAGGAGAAGGAGAAGGTGAAGTCTGGAGGGCGAAGCAGAAGAAGCAGAAGAAGGAGAACGAGAAGGTGAAGTCTGGAGGGTGAAGCAGAAGAAGCAGAAGAAGGAGAAGGAGAAGGTGAAGTCTGGAGGGTGAATCAGACGAAGCAGAAGAAGGAGAAGGAGAAGGTGAAGTCAGGAGGGTGAAGCAGAAGAAGCAGAAGAAGGAGAAGGAGAAGGTGAAGTCTGGAGGGTGAATCAGAAGAAGCAGAAGAAGGAGAAGGAGAAGGTGAAGTCTGGAGGGTGAAGCAGAAGAAGCAGAAGAAGGAGAAGGAGAAGCTGGAGTCAGGAGGGTGAATCAGAAGAAGTAGAAGAAGGAGAAGGAGGAGGTGAAGTCTGGAGGGTGAATCAGAAGAAGTAGAAGAAGGAGAAGGAGAAGGTGAAGTCTGGAGGGTGAATCAAAAGAAATAGAAGAAGGAGAAGGAGAAGGTGAAGTCTGGAGGGTGAATCAGAAGAAGTAGAAGAAGGAGAAGGAGAAGGTGAAGTCTGGAGGGTGAATCAGAAGAAGCAGAAGAAGGAGAAGGAGAAGGTGAAGTCTGGAGGGAGAAGCAGAAGAAGCAGAAGAAGGAGAAGGAGAAGGTGAAGTCTGGAGGATGAATCAGACGAAGCAGAAGAAGGAGAATGAGAAGGTGAAGTCTGGAGGGTGAATCAGAAGAAGCAGAAGAAGGAGAACGAGAAGGTGAAGTCTGGAGGGTGAAGCAGAAGAAGCAGAAGAAGGAGAAGGAGAAGGTGAAGTCTGGAGGGTGAATCAGACGAAGCAGAAGAAGGAGAAGGAGAAGGTGAAGTCAGGAGGGTGAAGCAGAAGAAGCAGAAGAAGGAGAAGGAGAAGGTGAAGTCTGGAGGGTGAATCAGAAGAAGCAGAAGAAGGAGAAGGAGAAGGTGAAGTCTGGAGGGTGAAGCAGAAGAAGCAGAAGAAGGAGAAGGAGAAGCTGGAGTCAGGAGGGTGAATCAGAAGAAGTAGAAGAAGAAAAGGAGGAGGTGAAGTCTGGAGGGTGAATCAGAAGAAGTAGAAGAAGGAGAAGGAGAAGGTGAAGTCTGGAGGGTGAATCAGAAGAAGTAGAAGAAGGAGAAGGAGAAGGTGAAGTCTGGAGGGTGAATCAGAAGAAGCAGAAGAAGGAGAAGGAGAAGGTGAAGTCTGGAGGGAGAAGCAGAAGAAGTAGAAGAAGGAGAAGGTGAAGTCTGGAGGGTGAATCAGAAGAAGTAGAAGAAGGAGAAGGAGAAGGTGAAGTATGGAGGGTGAATCAGAAGAAGCAGAAGAAGGAGAAGGAGAAGGTGAAGTCTGGAGGGTGAATCAGGAGAAGCAGAAGAAGGAGAAGGAGAAGGTGAAGTCAGGAGGGTGAATCAGAAGAAGCAGAAGAAGGAGAAGGAGAAGGTGAAGTTCGGAGGGTGAATCAGAAGAAGCAGAAGAAGGAGAAGGAGAAGGTGTAGTCTGGAGGGTGAATCAGAAGAAGTAGACGAAGGAGAAGGAGAAGGTGAAGTCTGGAGGGTGAAGCAGAAGAAGCAGATGAAGGAGAAGGAGAAGGTGAAGTCTGGAGGGTGAATCAGAAGAAGCAGAAGAAGGAGAAAGAGAAGGTGAAGTTAGGAGGGTGAATCAGAAGAAGCAGAAGAAGGAGAAGGAGAAGGTTAAGTCTGGAGGGTGAATCAGAAGAAGCAGAAGAAGGAGAAGGAGAAGGTGAAGTCTGGAGGGTGAATCAGGAGAAGCAGAAGAAGGAGAAGAAGAAGGTGAAGTCAGGAGGGTGAATCAGAAGAAGCAGAAGAAGGAGAAAGAGAAGGTGAAGTTAGGAGGGTGAATCAGAAGAAGCAGAAGAAGGAGAAGGAGAAGGTGAAGTCTGGAGGGTGAATCAGAAGAAGCAGAAGAAGGAGAAGGAGAAGATGAAGTCTGGAGCGTGAATCAGAAGAAGTAGAAGAAGGAGAAGGAGATGGTGAGGTCTGGAGGGTGAATCAGAAGAAGCAGAAGAAGGAGAAGGAGAAGGTGAAGTCTGGAGGGTGAATCAGAAGAAGCAGAAGAAGGAGAAGGAGAAGGTGAAGTCAGGGGGTGAAGCAGAAGAAGTAGAAGAAGGAGAAGGAGAAGGTGAAGTCAGGAGGGTGAAGCAGAAGAAGCAGAAGAAGGAGAAGGAGAAGGTGAAGTCTGGAGGGCGCAGCAGAAGAAGCAGAAGAAGGAGAAGGAGAAGGTGAAGTCCGGAGGGTGAAGCAGAAGAAGCAGAAGAAGGAGAAGGAGAAGGTGAAGTCTGGAGGGTGAATCAGAAGAAGTAGAAGAAGGAGAAGGAGAAGGTGAAGTCAGGAGGGTGAAGCAGAAGAAGTAGAAGAAGGAGAAGGAGAAGGTGAAGTCAGGAGGGTGAAGCAGAAGAAGCAGAAGAAGGAGAAGGAGAAGGTGAAGTCAGGAGGGTAAAGCAGAAGAAGCAGAAGAAGGAGAAGGAGAAGGTGAAGTCTGGAGGGTGAAGCAGAAGAAGCAGAAGAAGGAGAAGGAGAAGGTGAAGTCTGGAGGGCGAAGCAGAAGAAGCAGAAGAAGGAGAACGAGAAGGTGAAGTCTGGAGGGTGAAGCAGAAGAAGCAGAAGAAGGAGAAGGAGAAGGTGAAGTCTGGAGGGTGAATCAGACGAAGCAGAAGAAGGAGAAGGAGAAGGTGAAGTCAGGAGGGTGAAGCAGAAGAAGCAGAAGAAGGAGAAGGAGAAGGTGAAGTCTGGAGGGTGAATCAGAAGAAGCAGAAGAAGGAGAAGGAGAAGGTGAAGTCTGGAGGGTGAAGCAGAAGAAGCAGAAGAAGGAGAAGGAGAAGCTGGAGTCAGGAGGGTGAATCAGAAGAAGTAGAAGAAGGAGAAGGAGGAGGTGAAGTCTGGAGGGTGAATCAGAAGAAGTAGAAGAAGGAGAAGGAGAAGGTGAAGTCTGGAGGGTGAATCAAAAGAAATAGAAGAAGGAGAAGGAGAAGGTGAAGTCTGGAGGGTGAATCAGAAGAAGTAGAAGAAGGAGAAGGAGAAGGTGAAGTCTGGAGGGTGAATCAGAAGAAGCAGAAGAAGGAGAAGGAGAAGGTGAAGTCTGGAGGGAGAAGCAGAAGAAGCAGAAGAAGGAGAAGGAGAAGGTGAAGTCTGGAGGATGAATCAGACGAAGCAGAAGAAGGAGAATGAGAAGGTGAAGTCTGGAGGGTGAATCAGAAGAAGCAGAAGAAGGAGAACGAGAAGGTGAAGTCTGGAGGGTGAAGCAGAAGAAGCAGAAGAAGGAGAAGGAGAAGGTGAAGTCTGGAGGGTGAATCAGACGAAGCAGAAGAAGGAGAAGGAGAAGGTGAAGTCAGGAGGGTGAAGCAGAAGAAGCAGAAGAAGGAGAAGGAGAAGGTGAAGTCTGGAGGGTGAATCAGAAGAAGCAGAAGAAGGAGAAGGAGAAGGTGAAGTCTGGAGGGTGAAGCAGAAGAAGCAGAAGAAGGAGAAGGAGAAGCTGGAGTCAGGAGGGTGAATCAGAAGAAGTAGAAGAAGAAAAGGAGGAGGTGAAGTCTGGAGGGTGAATCAGAAGAAGTAGAAGAAGGAGAAGGAGAAGGTGAAGTCTGGAGGGTGAATCAGAAGAAGTAGAAGAAGGAGAAGGAGAAGGTGAAGTCTGGAGGGTGAATCAGAAGAAGCAGAAGAAGGAGAAGGAGAAGGTGAAGTCTGGAGGGAGAAGCAGAAGAAGTAGAAGAAGGAGAAGGTGAAGTCTGGAGGGTGAATCAGAAGAAGTAGAAGAAGGAGAAGGAGAAGGTGAAGTATGGAGGGTGAATCAGAAGAAGCAGAAGAAGGAGAAGGAGAAGGTGAAGTCTGGAGGGTGAATCAGGAGAAGCAGAAGAAGGAGAAGGAGAAGGTGAAGTCAGGAGGGTGAATCAGAAGAAGCAGAAGAAGGAGAAGGAGAAGGTGAAGTTCGGAGGGTGAATCAGAAGAAGCAGAAGAAGGAGAAGGAGAAGGTGTAGTCTGGAGGGTGAATCAGAAGAAGTAGACGAAGGAGAAGGAGAAGGTGAAGTCTGGAGGGTGAAGCAGAAGAAGCAGATGAAGGAGAAGGAGAAGGTGAAGTCTGGAGGGTGAATCAGAAGAAGCAGAAGAAGGAGAAAGAGAAGGTGAAGTTAGGAGGGTGAATCAGAAGAAGCAGAAGAAGGAGAAGGAGAAGGTGAAGTCTGGAGGGTGAATCAGAAGAAGCAGAAGAAGGAGAAGGAGAAGGTGAAGTCTGGAGGGTGAATCAGGAGAAGCAGAAGAAGGAGAAGAAGAAGGTGAAGTCAGGAGGGTGAATCAGAAGAAGCAGAAGAAGGAGAAAGAGAAGGTGAAGTTAGGAGGGTGAATCAGAAGAAGCAGAAGAAGGAGAAGGAGAAGGTGAAGTCTGGAGGGTGAATCAGAAGAAGCAGAAGAAGGAGAAGGAGAAGATGAAGTCTGGAGCGTGAATCAGAAGAAGTAGAAGAAGGAGAAGGAGATGGTGAGGTCTGGAGGGTGAATCAGAAGAAGCAGAAGAAGGAGAAGGAGAAGGTGAAGTCTGGAGGGTGAATCAGAAGAAGCAGAAGAAGGAGAAGGAGAAGGTGAAGTCAGGGGGTGAAGCAGAAGAAGTAGAAGAAGGAGAAGGAGAAGGTGAAGTCAGGAGGGTGAAGCAGAAGAAGCAGAAGAAGGAGAAGGAGAAGGTGAAGTCTGGAGGGCGCAGCAGAAGAAGCAGAAGAAGGAGAAGGAGAAGGTGAAGTCCGGAGGGTGAAGCAGAAGAAGCAGAAGAAGGAGAAGGAGAAGGTGAAGTCTGGAGGGTGAATCAGAAGAAGTAGAAGAAGGAGAAGGAGAAGGTGAAGTCAGGAGGGTGAAGCAGAAGAAGCAGAAGAAGGAGAAGGAGAAGGTGAAGTCTGGAGGGTGAAGCAGAAGAAGCAGAAGAAGGAGAAGGAGAAGGTGAAGTCTGGAGGGCGAAGCAGAAGAAGCAGAAGAAGGAGAAGGAGAAGGTGAAGTCTGGAGGGTGAAGCAGAAGAAGCAGAAGAAGGAGAAGGAGAAGGTGAAGTCTGGAGGGTGAATCAGAAGAAGTAGAAGAAGGAGAAGGAGAAGGTGAAGTCAGGAGGGTGAAGCAGAAGACGCAGAAGAAGGAGAAGGAGAAGGTGAAGTCTGGAGGGTGAAGCAGAAGAAGCAGAAGAAGGAGAAGGAGAAGGTGAAGTCTGGAGGGTGAAGCAGAAGAAGCAAAAGAAGGAGAAGGAGAAGCTGGAGTCAGGAGGGTGAATCAGAAGAAGTAGAAGAAGGAGAAGGAGAAGGTGTAGTCTGGAGGGTGAATCAGAAGAAGTAGAAGAAGGAGAATGAGAAGGTGAAGTCTGGAGGGTGAATCAGAAGAAGTAGAAGAAGGAGAAGGAGAAGGTGAAGTCTGGAGGGTGAATCAGAAGAAGCAGAAGAAGGAGAAGGAGAAGGTGAAGTCTGGAGGGAGAAGCAGAAGAAGTAGAAGAAGGAGAAGGAGAAGGTGAAGTCTGGAGGGTGAATCAGAAGAAGTAGAAGAAGGAGAAGGAGAAGGTGAAGTCTGGAGGGTGAATCAGAAGAAGTAGAAGAAGGAGAAGGAGAAGGTGAAGTCTGCAGGGTGAATCAGAAGAAGCAGAAGAAGGAGAAGGAGAAGGTGAAGTCTGGAGGGTGAATCAGAAAAAGTCGAAGAAGGAGAAGGAGAAGGTGTAGTCTGGAGGGTGAATCAGAAGAAGTAGACGAAGGAGAAGGAGAAGGTGAAGTCTGGAGGGTGAAGCAGAAGAAGCAGAAGAAGGAGAAGGAGAAGGTGAAGTCTGGAGGGTGAATCAGAAGAAGTAGAAGAAGGAGAAGGAGAAGGTGAAGTCTGGAGGATGAATCAGAAGAAGCAGAAGAAGGAGAAGGAGAAGGTGAAGTCTGGAGGGTGAATCAGAAGAAGTAGAAGAAAGAGAAGGAGAAGGTGAAGTCTGGAGGGTGAATCAGAAGAAGCAGAAGAAGGCGAAGGAGAAGGTGAAGTCAGGGGGTTGAATCAGAAGAAGCAGAAGAAGGAGAAGGAGAAGGTGAAGTCTGGAGGGTGAATCAGAAGAAGCAGAAGAAGGAGAAGGAGAAGGTGAAGACTGGAGGGTGAATCAGATGAAGTAGAAGAAGGAGAAGGAGAAGGTGAAGTCTGGAGGGTGAATCAGAAGAAGTAGAAGAAGGAGAACGAGGAGGCGAAGTCTGGAGGGTGAAGCAGAAGAAGCAGAAGAAGGAGAAGGAGAAGGTGAAGTCTGGAGGGTGAATCAGAAGAAGCAGAAGAAGGAGAAGGAGAAGATGAAGTCTGGAGGGTGAATCAGAAGAAGTAGAAGAAGGAGAAGGAGAAGGTGAGGTCTGGAGGGTGAATCAGAAGAAGCAGAAGAAGCAGAAGGAGAAGGTGAAGTCTGGAGGGTGAATCAGAAGAAGCAGAAGAAGGAGAAGGAGAAGGTGAAGTCTGGAGGGTGAATCAAAAGAAGCAGAAGAAGGAGAAGGAGAAGCTGAAGTCTGGAGGGTGAATCAGAAGAAGTAGAAGAAGGAGAAGGAGAAGGTGAAGTCTGGAGGGTGAATCAGAAGAAGTCGAAGAAAGAGAAGGAGAAGGTGAAGTCTGGAGGGTGAAGCAGAAGAAGCAGAAGAAGGAGAAGGAGAAGGTGAAGACTGGAGGGTGAATCAGAAGAAGTAGAAGAAGGAGAAGGAGAAGGTGAAGTCTGCAGGGTGAATCAGAAGAAGTAGAAGAAGGAGAAGGAGAAGGTGAAGTCTGGAGGGTGAATCAGAAGAAGCAGAAGAAGGAGAAGGAGAAGGTGAAGTCTGGAGGGTGAATCAGAAGAAGCAGAAGAAGGAGAAGGAGAAGATGAAGTCTGGAGGGTGAATCAGAAGAAGTAGAAGAAGGAGAAGGAGATGGTGATGTCTGGAGGGTGAATCAGAAGAAGCAGAAGAAGGAGAAGGAGAAGGTGAAGTCTGGAGGGTGAATCAGAAGAAGCAGAAGAAGGAGAAGGAGAAGGTGAAGTCTGGAGGGTGAATCAGAAGAAGCAGAAGAAGGAGAAGGAGATGGTGAAGTCAGGAGGGTGAATCAGAAGAAGCAGAAGAAGGAGAAGGAGAAGGTGAAGTCTGGAGGGTGAAGCAGAAGAAGCAGGAGAAGGAGAAGGAGAAGCTGGAGTCAGGAGGCTGAATCAGAAGATGTAGAAGAAGGAGAAGGAGAAGGTGAAGTCTGGAGGGTGAATCGGAAGAAGTAGAAGAAGGAGAAGGAGAAGGTGAAGTCTGGAGGGTGAATCAGAAGAAGCAGAAGAAGGAGAAGGAGAAGGTGAAGTCTGGAGGGTGAATCAGAAGAAGCAGAAGAAGGAGAAGGAGAAGCTGAAGTCTGGAGGGTGAATCAGAAGAAGCAGAAGAAGGAGAAGGAGAAGGTGAAGTCTGGAGGGTGAATCAGAAGATGCAGAAGAGGTAGAAGGAGAAGGTGAAGTCTGGAGGGTGAATCAGAAGAAGTAGAAGAAGGAGAAGGAGAAGATGAAGTCTGGAGGGTGAATCAGAAGAAGCAGAAGAAGGAGAAGGAGAAGGTGAAGTCAGGAGGGTGAATCAGAAGAAGTAGAAGAAGGAGAAGGAGAAGGTGAGGTCTGGAGGGTGAATCAAAAGAAGCAGAAGAAGGAGAAGGAGAAGGTGAAGTCTGGAGGGTGAATCAGAAGAAGTAGAAGAAGGAGAAGGAGAAGGTGTAGTCTGGAGGGTGAATCAGAAGAAGGAGACGAAGGAGAAGGAGAAGGTGAAGTCTGGAGGGTGAAGCAGAAGATGCAGAAGAAGGAGAAGGAGAAGGTGAAGTCTGGAGGGTGAATCAAAAAAGTAGAAGTTGGAGAAGGAGAAGGTGAAGTCTGGAGGGTGAATCAGAAGAAGCAGAAGAAGGAGAAGGAGAAGGTGAAGTCTGGAGGGTGAATCAGAAGAAGCAGAAGAAGGAGAAGGTGAAGTCTGGAGGGTAAACCATAAAAAGCAGAAGAAGGAGAAGGAGAAGGTGAAGTCTGGAGGGTGAATCAGAAGAAGCAGAAGAAGTAGAAGGAGAAGGTGAAGTCTGGAGGGTGAATCAGAAGAAGTAGAAGAAAGAGAAGGGGAAGGAGAAGTCTGGAGGGTGAATCAGAAGAAGCAGAAGAAGGAGAAGGTGAAGTCAGGAGGGTGAATCAGAAGAAGCAGAAGAAGGAGAAGGAGAAGGTGAAGTCTGGAGGGTGAATCAGAAGAAGCAGAAGAAGGAGAAGGAGAAGGTGAAGACTGGAGGGAGAATCAGAAGAAGTAGAAGAAGGAGAAGGAGAAGGTGAAGTCTGGAGGGTGAATCAGAAGAAGTAGAAGAAGGAGAAGGAGAAGGCGAAGTCTGGAGGGTGAAGCAGAAGAAGCAGAAGAAGGAGAAGGAGAAGGTGAAGTCTGGAGGGTGAATCAGAAGAAGCAGAAGAAGGAGAAGGAGAAGATGAAGTCTGGAGGGTGAATCAGAAGAAGTAGAAGAAGGAGAAGGAGAAGGTGAGGTCTGGAGGGTGAATCAGAAGAAGCAGAAGAAGGAGAAGGAGAAGGTGATGTCTGAAGGGTGAATCAGAAGAAGCAGAAGAAGGAGAAGGAGAAGGTGAAGTCTGGAGGGTGAATCAGAAGAAGCAGAAGAAGGAGAAGGAGAAGGTGAAGTCTGGAGGGTGAAACAGAAGAAGCAGAAGAAGGAGAAGGAGAAGGTGAAGTCTGGAGGGTGAATCAGAAGAAGTAGAAGAAGGAGAAGGAGAATGTGAAGTCTGGAGGGTGAATCAGAAGAAGTAGAAGAAGGAGAAGGAGAAGGTGAATTCTGGAGGGTGAATCAGAAGAAGCAGAAGAAGGAGAAGGAGAAGGTGAAGTCTGGAGGGTGAATCAGAAGAAGCAGAAGAAGGAGAAGGAGAAGATGAAGTCTGGAGGGTGAATCAGAAGAAGTAGAAGAATGAGAAGGAGAAGGTGAAGTATGGAGGGTGAATCAGAAGAAGCAGAAGGAGGAGAAGGAGAAGGTGAAGTCTGGAGGGTGAATCAGAAGAAGCAGAAGAAGGAGAAGGAGAAGGTGAAGTCTGGAGGGTGAATCAGAAGAAGCAGAATAAGGAGAAGGAGAAGGTGAAGTCTGGAGGGTGAATCAGAAGAAGCAGAACAAGGAGAAGGAGAAGGTGAAGTCTGGAGGGTGAATCAGAAGAAGTAGAAGAAGCAGAAGGAGAAGGTGAAGTCTGGAGGGTGAAGCAGAAGAAGTAGAAGAAGGAGAAGGAGAAGGTGAAGTCAGGAGGGTGAATCAGAAGAAGCAGAAGAAGGAGAAGGAGAAGGTGAAGACTGGAGGGTGAATCAGAAGAAGTAGAAGAAGGAGAAGGAGAAGGTGAAGTCTGGAGGGTGAATCAGAAGAAGTAGAAGAAGGAGAAGGAGAAGGCGAAGTCTGGAGGGTGAAGCAGAAGAAGCAGAAGAAGGAGAAGGAGAAGGTGAAGTCTGGAGGGTGAATCAGAAGAAGCAGAAGAAGGAGAAGGAGAAGATGAAGTCTGGAGGGTGAATCAGAAGAAGTAGAAGAAGGAGAAGGAGAAGGTGAGGTCTGGAGGGTGAATCAGAAGAAGCAGAAGAAGGAGAAGGAGAAGGTGAAGTCTGAAGGGTGAATCAGAAGAAGCAGAAGAAGGAGAAGGAGAAGGTGAAGTCTGGAGGGTGAATCAGAAGAAGCAGAAGAAGGAGAAGGAGAAGGTGAAGTCTGGAGGGTGAATCAGAAGAAGCAGAAGAAGGAGAAGGAGAAGGTGAAGTCTGGAGGGTGAATCAGAAGAAGTAGAAGAAGGAGAAGGAGAATGTGAAGTCTGGAGGGTGAATCAGAAGAAGTAGAAGAAGGAGAAGGAGAAGGTGAAGTCTGGAGGGTGAATCAGAAGAAGCAGAAGAAGGAGAAGGTGAAGTCTGGAGGGTGAATCAGAAGAAGCAGAAGAAGGAGAAGGAGAAGATGAAGTCTGGAGGGTGAATCAGAAGAAGGAGAAGAAGGAGAAGGAGAAGGTGAAGTATGGAGGGTGAATCAGAAGAAGTAGAAGGAGGAGAAGGAGAAGGTGAAGTCTGGAGGGTGAATCAGAAGAAGCAGAAGAAGGAGAAGGAGAAGGTGAAGTCTGGAGGGTGAATCAGAAGAAGCAGAATAAGGAGAAGGAGAAGGTGAAGTCTGGAGGGTGAATCAGAAGAAGCAGAACAAGGAGAAGGAGAAGGTGAAGTCTGGAGGGTGAATCAGAAGAAGTAGAAGAAGCAGAAGGAGAAGGTGAAGTCTGGAGGGTGAAGCAGAAGAAGTAGAAGAAGGAGAAGGAGAAGGTGAAGTCAGGAGGGTGAATCAGAAGAAGTAGAAGAAGGAGAAGGAGAAGGTGAAGTCTGGAGGGTGAATCAGAAGAATCAGAAGAAGGAGAAGGAGAAGGTGAAGTCTGGAGGGTGAATCAGAAGAAGCAGAAGAAAGAGAAGGAGAAGGTGAAGTCTGGAGGGTGAAGCAGAAGAAGCAGAAGAACGAGAAGGAGAAGGTGAAGACTGGAGGGTGAATCAGAAGAAGTAGAAGAAGGAATAGGAGAAGGTGAAGTCTGGAGGGTGAATCAGAAGAATCGAAGAAAGAGAAGGAGAAGGTGAAGTCTGGAGGGTGAAGCAGAAGAAGCAGAAGAAGGAGAAGGAGAAGGTGAAGACTGGAGGGTGAATCAGAAGAAGTAGAAGAAGGAGAAGGAGAAGGTGAAGTCTGCAGGGTGAATCAGAAGAAGTAGAAGAAGGAGAAGGAGAAGGTGAAGTCTGGAGGGTGAATCAGAAGAAGCAGAAGAAGGAGAAGGAGAAGGTGAAGTCTGGAGGGTGAATCAGAAGAAGCAGAAGAAGGAGAAGGAGAAGATGAAGTCTGGAGGGTGAATCAGAAGAAGTAGAAGAAGGAGAAGGAGATGGTGATGTCTGGAGGGTGAATCAGAAGAAGCAGAAGAAGGAGAAGGAGAAGGTGAAGTCTGGAGGGTGAATCAGAAGAAGCAGAAGAAGGAGAAGGAGAAGGTGAAGTCTGGAGGGTGAATCAGAAGAAGCAGAAGAAGGAGAAGGAGATGGTGAAGTCAGGAGGGTGAATCAGAAGAAGCAGAAGAAGGAGAAGGAGAAGGTGAAGTCTGGAGGGTGAAGCAGAAGAAGCAGGAGAAGGAGAAGGAGAAGCTGGAGTCAGGAGGCTGAATCAGAAGATGTAGAAGAAGGAGAAGGAGAAGGTGAAGTCTGGATGGTGAATCGGAAGAAGTAGAAGAAGGAGAAGGAGAAGGTGAAGTCTGGAGGGTGAATCAGAAGAAGCAGAAGAAGGAGAAGGAGAAGGTGAAGTCTGGAGGGTGAATCAGAAGAAGCAGAAGAAGGAGAAGGAGAAGCTGAAGTCTGGAGGGTGAATCAGAAGAAGCAGAAGAAGGAGAAGGAGAAGGTGAAGTCTGGAGGGTGAATCAGAAGATGCAGAAGAGGTAGAAGGAGAAGGTGAAGTCTGGAGGGTGAATCAGAAGAAGTAGAAGAAGGAGAAGGAGAAGATGAAGTCTGGAGGGTGAATCAGAAGAAGCAGAAGAAGGAGAAGGAGAAGGTGAAGTCAGGAGGGTGAATCAGAAGAAGTAGAAGAAGGAGAAGGAGAAGGTGAAGTCTGGAGGGTGAATCAAAAGAAGCAGAAGAAGGAGAAGGAGAAGGTGAAGTCTGGAGGGTGAATCAGAAGAAGTAGAAGAAGGAGAAGGAGAAGGTGTAGTCTGGAGGGTGAATCAGAAGAAGGAGACGAAGGAGAAGGAGAAGGTGAAGTCTGGAGGGTGAAGCAGAAGATGCAGAAGAAGGAGAAGGAGAAGGTGAAGTCTGGAGGGTGAATCAAAAAAGTAGAAGTTGGAGAAGGAGAAGGTGAAGTCTGGAGGGTGAATCAGAAGAAGCAGAAGAAGGAGAAGGAGAAGGTGAAGTCTGGAGGGTGAATCAGAAGAAGCAGAAGAAGGAGAAGGTGAAGTCTGGAGGGTAAACCATAAAAAGCAGAAGAAGGAGAAGGAGAAGGTGAAGTCTGGAGGGTGAATCAGAAGAAGCAGAAGAAGTAGAAGGAGAAGGTGAAGTCTGGAGGGTGAATCAGAAGAAGTAGAAGAAAGAGAAGGGGAAGGAGAAGTCTGGAGGGTGAATCAGAAGAAGCAGAAGAAGGAGAAGGTGAAGTCAGGAGGGTGAATCAGAAGAAGCAGAAGAAGGAGAAGGAGAAGGTGAAGTCTGGAGGGTGAATCAGAAGAAGCAGAAGAAGGAGAAGGAGAAGGTGAAGACTGGAGGGAGAATCAGAAGAAGTAGAAGAAGGAGAAGGAGAAGGTGAAGTCTGGAGGGTGAATCAGAAGAAGTAGAAGAAGGAGAAGGAGAAGGCGAAGTCTGGAGGGTGAAGCAGAAGAAGCAGAAGAAGGAGAAGGAGAAGGTGAAGTCTGGAGGGTGAATCAGAAGAAGCAGAAGAAGGAGAAGGAGAAGATGAAGTCTGGAGGGTGAATCAGAAGAAGTAGAAGAAGGAGAAGGAGAAGGTGAGGTCTGGAGGGTGAATCAGAAGAAGCAGAAGAAGGAGAAGGAGAAGGTGATGTCTGAAGGGTGAATCAGAAGAAGCAGAAGAAGGAGAAGGAGAAGGTGAAGTCTGGAGGGTGAATCAGAAGAAGCAGAAGAAGGAGAAGGAGAAGGTGAAGTCTGGAGGGTGAATCAGAAGAAGCAGAAGAAGGAGAAGGAGAAGGTGAAGTCTGGAGGGTGAATCAGAAGAAGTAGAAGAAGGAGAAGGAGAATGTGAAGTCTGGAGGGTGAATCAGAAGAAGTAGAAGAAGGAGAAGGAGAAGGTGAATTCTGGAGGGTGAATCAGAAGAAGCAGAAGAAGGAGAAGGAGAAGGTGAAGTCTGGAGGGTGAATCAGAAGAAGCAGAAGAAGGAGAAGGAGAAGATGAAGTCTGGAGGGTGAATCAGAAGAAGTAGAAGAAGGAGAAGGAGAAGGTGAAGTATGGAGGGTGAATCAGAAGAAGCAGAAGGAGGAGAAGGAGAAGGTGAAGTCTGGAGGGTGAATCAGAAGAAGCAGAAGAAGGAGAAGGAGAAGGTGAAGTCTGGAGGGTGAATCAGAAGAAGCAGAATAAGGAGAAGGAGAAGGTGAAGTCTGGAGGGTGAATCAGAAGAAGCAGAACAAGGAGAAGGAGAAGGTGAAGTCTGGAGGGTGAATCAGAAGAAGTAGAAGAAGCAGAAGGAGAAGGTGAAGTCTGGAGGGTGAAGCAGAAGAAGTAGAAGAAGGAGAAGGAGAAGGTGAAGTCAGGAGGGTGAATCAGAAGAAGCAGAAGAAGGAGAAGGAGAAGGTGAAGACTGGAGGATGAATCAGAAGAAGTAGAAGAAGGAGAAGGAGAAGGTGAAGTCTGGAGGGTGAATCAGAAGAAGTAGAAGAAGGAGAAGGAGAAGGCGAAGTCTGGAGGGTGAAGCAGAAGAAGCAGAAGAAGGAGAAGGAGAAGGTGAAGTCTGGAGGGTGAATCAGAAGAAGCAGAAGAAGGAGAAGGAGAAGATGAAGTCTGGAGGGTGAATCAGAAGAAGTAGAAGAAGGAGAAGGAGAAGGTGAGGTCTGGAGGGTGAATCAGAAGAAGCAGAAGAAGGAGAAGGAGAAGGTGAAGTCTGAAGGGTGAATCAGAAGAAGCAGAAGAAGGAGAAGGAGAAGGTGAAGTCTGGAGGGTGAATCAGAAGAAGCAGAAGAAGGAGAAGGAGAAGGTGAAGTCTGGAGGGTGAATCAGAAGAAGCAGAAGAAGGAGAAGGAGAAGGTGAAGTCTGGAGGGTGAATCAGAAGAAGTAGAAGAAGGAGAAGGAGAATGTGAAGTCTGGAGGGTGAATCAGAAGAAGTAGAAGAAGGAGAAGGAGAAGGTGAAGTCTGGAGGGTGAATCAGAAGAAGCAGAAGAAGGAGAAGGTGAAGTCTGGAGGGTGAATCAGAAGAAGCAGAAGAAGGAGAAGGAGAAGATGAAGTCTGGAGGGTGAATCAGAAGAAGGAGAAGAAGGAGAAGGAGAAGGTGAAGTATGGAGGGTGAATCAGAAGAAGTAGAAGGAGGAGAAGGAGAAGGTGAAGTCTGGAGGGTGAATCAGAAGAAGCAGAAGAAGGAGAAGGAGAAGGTGAAGTCTGGAGGGTGAATCAGAAGAAGCAGAATAAGGAGAAGGAGAAGGTGAAGTCTGGAGGGTGAATCAGAAGAAGCAGAACAAGGAGAAGGAGAAGGTGAAGTCTGGAGGGTGAATCAGAAGAAGTAGAAGAAGCAGAAGGAGAAGGTGAAGTCTGGAGGGTGAAGCAGAAGAAGTAGAAGAAGGAGAAGGAGAAGGTGAAGTCAGGAGGGTGAATCAGAAGAAGTAGAAGAAGGAGAAGGAGAAGGTGAAGTCTGGAGGGTGAATCAGAAGAATCAGAAGAAGGAGAAGGAGAAGGTGAAGTCTGGAGGGTGAATCAGAAGAAGCAGAAGAAAGAGAAGGAGAAGGTGAAGTCTGGAGGGTGAAGCAGAAGAAGCAGAAGAACGAGAAGGAGAAGGTGAAGACTGGAGGGTGAATCAGAAGAAGTAGAAGAAGGAATAGGAGAAGGTGAAGTCTGGAGGGTGAATCAGAAGAAGTAGAAGAAGGAGAAGGAGAAGGTGAAGTCTGGAGGGTGAATCAGAAGAAGTAGAAGAAGGAGAAGGAGAAGGTGAAGTCTGGAGGGTGAATCAGAAGAAGCAGAAGAAGGAGAAGGAGAAGGTGAAGTCTGGAGGGTGAATCAGAAGAAGCAGAAGAAGGAGAAGGAGAAGATGAAGTCTGGAGGGTGAATCAGAAGAAGTAGAAGAAGGAGAAGAAGAAGGTGAGGTCTGGAGGGTGAATCAGAAGAAGCAGAAGAAGGAGAAGGAGAAGGTGAAGTCTGGAGGGTGATTCAGAAGAAGCAGAAGAAGGAGAAGGAGAAGGTGAAGTCTGGAGGGTGAATCAGAAGGAGCAGAAGAAGGAGAAGGAGAAGGTGAAGTCAGGAGGGTGAATCAGAAGAAGCAGAAGAAGGAGAAGGAGAAGGTGAAGTTAGGAGGGTGAATCAGAAGAAGCAGAAGACGGAGAAGGAGAAGGTGAAGTCAGGGGGTGAAGCAGAAGAAGTAGAAGAAGGAGAAGGTGAAGTCAGCAGGGTGAAGCAGAAGAAGCAGAAGAAGGAGAAGGAGAAGGTGAAGTCTGGAGAGCGCAGCAGAAGAAGCAGAAGAAGGAGAAGGAGAAGGTGATGTCTGGAGGGTGAAGCAGAAGAAGCAGAAGAAGGAGAAGGAGAAGGTGAAGTCTGGAGGGTGAATCAGAAGAAGTAGAAGAAGGAGAAGGAGAAGGTGATGTCTGGAGGGTGAAGCAGAAGAAGCAGAAGAAGGAGAAGGAGAAGGAGAAGTCAGGAGGGTGAATCAGAAGAAGTAGAAGGAGAAGGAGAAGGTGAAGTCTGGAGGGTGAATCAGAAGACGTAGAAGAAGGAGAAGGAGAAGGTGAAGTCTGGAGGGTGAATCAGAAGAAGTAGAAGAAGGAGAAGGAGAAGGTGAAGTCAGGACGGTGAAGCAGAAGAAGCAGAAGAAGGAGAAGGAGAAGGTGAAGTCTGGAGGGTGAAGCAGAAGAAGCAGAATAAGGAGAAGGAGAAGGTGAAGTCTGGAGGGTGAATCAGAAGAAGTAGAAGAAGGCGAAGGAGAAGGTGAAGTCAGGAGGGTGAAGCAGAAGAAGCAGAAGAAGGAGAAGGAGAAGGTGAAGTCTGGAGGGTGAAGCAGAAGAAGCAGAAGAAGGAGAAGGAGAAGGTGAAGTCTGGATGGTGAAGCAGAAGAAGCAGAAGAAGGATAAGGAGAAGGTGAAGTCAGGAGGGTGAATCAGAAGAAGTAGAAGAAGGAGAAGGAGAAGGTGAAGTCTGGAGGGTGAATCAGAAGAAGCAGAAGAAGGAGAAGGTGAAGTCTGGAGGGTGAATCAGAAGAAGCAGAAGAAGGAGAAGGAGAAGATGAAGTCTGGAGGGTGAATCAGAAGAAGTAGAAGAAGGAGAAGGAGAAGGTGAAGTATGGAGGGTGAATCAGAAGAAGCAGAAGGAGGAGAAGGAGAAGGTGAAGTCTGGAGGGTGAATCAGAAGAAGCAGAAGAAGGAGAAGGAGAAGGTGAAGTCTGGAGGGTGAATCAGAAGAAGCAGAATAAGGAGAAGGAGAAGGTGAAGTCTGGAGGGTGAATCAGAAGAAGCAGAACAAGGAGAAGGAGAAGGTGAAGTCTGGAGGGTGAATTAGAAGAAGTAGAAGAAGCAGAAGGAGAAGGTGAAGTCTGGAGGGTGAAGCACAAGAAGTAGAAGAAGGAGAAGGAGAAGGTGAAGTCAGGAGGGTGAATCAGAAGAAGTAGAAGAAGGAGAAGGAGAAGGTGAAGTCTGGAGGGTGAATCAGAAGAATCAGAAGAAGGAGAAGGAGAAGGTGAAGTCTGGAGGGTGAATCAGAAGAAGCAGAAGAAAGAGAAGGAGAAGGTGAAGTCTGGAGGGTGAAGCAGAAGAAGCAGAAGAACGAGAAGGAGAAGGTGAAGACTGGAGGGTGAATCAGAAGAAGTAGAAGAAGGAATAGGAGAAGGTGAAGTCTGGAGGGTGAATCAGAAGAAGTAGAAGAAGGAGAAGGAGAAGGTGAAGTCTGGAGGGTGAATCAGAAGAAGTAGAAGAAGGAGAAGGAGAAGGTGAAGTCTGGAGGTTGAATCAGAAGAAGCAGAAGAAGGAGAAGGAGAAGGTGAAGTCTGGAGGGTGAATCAGAAGAAGCAGAAGAAGGAGAAGGAGAAGATGAAGTCTGGAGGGTGAATCAGAAGAAGTAGAAGAAGAAGAAGAAGAAGGTGAGGTCTGGAGGGTGAATCAGAAGAAGCAGAAGAAGGAGAAGGAGAAGGTGAAGTCTGGAGGGTGATTCAGAAGAAGCAGAAGAAGGAGAAGGAGAAGGTGAAGTCTGGAGGGTGAATCAGAAGGAGCAGAAGAAGGAGAAGGAGAAGGTGAAGTCAGGAGGGTGAATCAGAAGAAGCAGAAGAAGGAGAAGGAGAAGGTGAAGTTAGGAGGGTGAATCAGAAGAAGCAGAAGACGGAGAAGCAGAAGGTGAAGTCAGGGGGTGAAGCAGAAGAAGTAGAAGAAGGAGAAGGTGAAGTCAGCAGGGTGAAGCAGAAGAAGCAGAAGAAGGAGAAGGAGAAGGTGAAGTCTGGAGAGCGCAGCAGAAGAAGCAGAAGAAGGAGAAGGAGAAGGTGATGTCTGGAGGGTGAAGCAGAAGAAGCAGAAGAAGGAGAAGGAGAAGGTGAAGTCTGGAGGGTGAATCAGAAGAAGTAGAAGAAGGAGAAGGAGAAGGTGAAGTCAGGACGGTGAAGCAGAAGAAGCAGAAGAAGGAGAAGGAGAAGGTGAAGTCTGGATGGTGAAGCAGAAGAAGCAGAAGAAGGAGAAGGAGAAGGTGAAGTCTGGATGGTGAAGCAGAAGAAGCAGAAGAAGGAGAAGGAGAAGGTGAAGTCAGGAGGGTGAATCAGAAGAAGTAGAAGGAGAAGGAGAAGGTGAAGTCTGGAGGGTGAATCAGAAGACGTAGAAGAAGTAGAAGGAGAAGGTGAAGTCTGGAGGGTGAATCAGAAGAAGTAGAAGAAGGAGAAGGAGAAGGTGAAGTCAGGACGGTGAAGCAGAAGAAGCAGAAGAAGGAGAAGGAGAAGGTGAAGTCTGGAGGGTGAAGCAGAAGAAGCAGAATAAGGAGAAGGAGAAGGTGAAGTCTGGAGGGTGAATCAGAAGAAGTAGAAGAAGGCGAAGGAGAAGGTGAAGTCAGGAGGGTGAAGCAGAAGAAGCAGAAGAAGGAGAAGGAGAAGGTGAAGTCTGGAGGGTGAAGCAGAAGAAGCAGAAGAAGGAGAAGGAGAAGGTGAAGTCTGGATGGTGAAGCAGAAGAAGCAGAAGAAGGAGAAGGAGAAGGTGAAGTCAGGAGGGTGAATCAGAAGAAGTAGAAGGAGAAGGAGAAGGTGAAGTCTGGAGGGTGAATCAGAAGAAGTAGAAGAAGGAGAAGGAGAAGGTGAAGTCTGGAGAGTGAATCTGAAGAAGTAGAAGAAGGAGAAGGAGAAGGTGAAGTCTGGAGGGTGAATCAGAAGAAGCAGAAGACGGAGAAGGAGAAGGTGAAGTCTGGAGGGAGAAGCAGAAGAAGTAGAAGAAGGAGAAGGAGAAGGTGAAGTCTGGAGGGTGAATCAGAAGAAGTAGAAGAAGGAGAAGGAGAAGGTGAAGTCTGGAGGGTGAATCAGAAGAAGGAGAAGAAGGAGAAGGAGAAGGTGAAGTCTGGAGGGTGAATCAGAAGAAGCAGAAGAAGGAGAAGGAGAAGGTGAAGTCTGGAGGGTGAATCAGAAGAAGTAGAAGAAGGAGAAGGAGAAGGTGTAGACTGGAGGGTGAATCAGAAGAAGTCGAAGAAGGAGAAGGAGAAGGTAATTTCTGGAGGGTGAATCAGAAGAAGCAGAAGAAGTAGAAGGAGAAGGTGAAGTCTGGAGGGTGAATCAGAAGAAGTGGAAGAAGGAGAAGGAGAAGGTGAAGTCTGGAGGGTGAATCAGAAGAAGCAGAAGAAGGAGAAGGAGAAGGTGAAGTCAGGAGGGTGAATCAGAAGAAGCAGAAGAAGGAGAAGGAGAAGGTGAAGTCTGGAGGGTGAATCAGAAGAAGCAGAAAAAGGAGAAGATGAAGCTGAAGACTGGAGGGTGAATCAGAAGAAGTAGAAGAAGGAGAAGGAGAAGGTGAAGTCTGGAGGGTGAATCAGAAGAAGTAGAAGAAGGAGGAAGAGAAGGCGAAGTCTGGAGGGTGAATCAGAAGAAGCAGAAGAAGGAGAAGGAGAAGGTGAAGTCTGGAGGGTGAATCAGAAGAAGCAGAAGAAGGAGAAGGAGAAGGTGAAGAATGGAGGGTGAATCAGAAGAAGCAGAAGAAGTAGAAGGAGAAGGTGAAGTCTGGAGGGTGAATCAGAAGAAGTAGAAGGAGAAGGAGAAGGTGAAGTCTGGAGGGTGAATCAGAAGAAGCAGAAGAAGGAGAAGGAGAAGGTGAAGTCTGGAGGGTGAATCAGAAGAAGCAGAAGAAGGAGAAGGAGAAGGTGAAGTCTGGAGGGTGAATCAGAAGAAACAGAATAAGGAGAAGGAGAAGGTGAAGTCTGGAGGGTGAATCAGAAGAAGCAGAAGAAGCAGAAGGAGAAGGTGAAGTCTGGAGGGTGAAGCAGAAGAAGTAGAAGAAGGAGAAGGAGAAGGTGAAGTCAGGATGGTGAATCAGAAGAAGTAGAAGAAGGACAAGGAGAAGGTGAAGTCTGGAGGGTGAATCAGAAGAATCAGAAGAAGGAGAAGGAGAAGGTGAAGTCTGGAGGGTGAATCAGAAGAAGTACAAGAAGGAGAAGGAGAAGGTGAAGTCAGGAGGGTGAAGCAGAAGAAGCAGAAGAAGGAGAAGGAGAAGGTGAAGTCTGGAGGGTGAAGCAGAAGAAGCAGAAGAAGGAGAAGAAGAAGGTGAAGTCTGGAGGGCGAAGCAGAAGAAGTAGAAGAAGGAGAAGGAGAAGGTGAAGTCTGGAGGGTGAAGCAGAAGAAGGAGAAGAAGGAGAAGGAGAAGGTGAAGTCTGGAGGGTGAATCAGAAGAAGTAGAAGAAGGCGAAGGAGAAGGTGAAGTCAGGAGGGTGAAGCAGAAGAAGCAGAAGAAGGAGAAGGAGAAGGTGAAGTCTGGAGGGTGAAGCAGAAGAAGCAGAAGAAGGAGAAGGAGAAGGTGAAGTCTGGAGGGTGAAGCAGAAGAAGCAGAAGAAGGAGAAGGAGAAGGTGAAGTCAGGAGGGTGAATCAGAAGAAGTAGAAGAAGGAGAAGGAGAAGATGAAGTCTGGAGGGTGAATCAGAAGAAGTAGAAGAAGGAGAAGGAGAAGGTGAAGTCTGGAGGGTGAATCAGAAGAAGTAGAAGAAGGAGAAGGAGAAGGTGAAGTCTGGAGGGTGAATCAGAAGAAGCAGAAGAAGGAGAAGGAGAAGGTGAAGTCTGGAGGGAGAAGCAGAAGAAGTAGAAGAAGGAGAAGGAGAAGGTGAAGTCTGGAGGGTGAATCAGAAGAAGTAGAAGAAGGAGAAGGAGAAGGTGAAGTCTGGAGGGTGAATCAGAAGAAGGAGAAGGAGAAGGTGAAGTCTGGAGGGTGAATCAGAAGAAGCAGAAGAAGGAGAAGGAGAAGGTGAAGTCTGGAGGATGAATCAGAAGAAGTAGAAGAAGGAGAAGGAGAAGGTGTTGACTGGAGGGTGAATCAGAAGAAGTAGACGAAGGAGCAGGAGAAGGTGAAGTCTGGAGGGTGAATCAGAAGAAGCAGAAGAAGGAGAAGGAGAAGGTGAAGTCTGGAGGGTGAATCAGAAGAAGCAGAAGAAGGAGAAGGAGAAGGTGAAGAATGGAGGGTGAATCAGAAGAAGCAGAAGAAGTAGAAGGAGAAGGTGAAGTCTGGAGGGTGAATCAGAAGAAGTAGAAGAAGGAGAAGTAGAAGGTGAAGTCTGGAGGGTGAATCAGAAGAAGCAGAAGAAGGAGAAGTAGAAGGTGAAGTCTGGAGGCTGAATCAGAAGAAGCAGAAGAAGGAGAAGGAGAAGGTGAAGTCTGGAGGGTGAAACAGAAGAAGCAGAATAAGGAGAAGGAGAAGGTGAAGTCTGGAGGGTGAATCAGAAGAATCAAAAGAAGGAGAAGGAGAAGGTGAAGTCTGGAGGGTGAATCAGAAGAAGCAGAAGAAAGAGAAGGAGAAGGTGAAGTCTGGAGGGTGAAGCAGAAGAAGCAGAAGAAGGAGAAGGAGAAGGTGAAGACTGGAGGGTGAATCAGAAGAAGCAGAAGAAGGAGAAGGAGAAGGTGAAGTCTGGAGGGTGAATCAGAAGAAGTAGAAGAAGGAGAAGGAGAAGGTGAAGTCTGGAGGGTGAATCAGAAGAAGTAGAAGAAGGAGAAGGAGAAGGTGAAGTCTGGAGGGTGAATCAGAAGAAGCAGAAGGAGGAGAAGGAGAAGGTGAAGTCTGGAGGGTGAATCAGAAGAAGCAGAAGAAGGAGAAGGAGAAGATGAAGTCTGGAGGGTGAATCAGAAGAAGTAGAAGAAGGAGAAGGAGAAGGTGAGGTATGGAGGGTGAATCAGAAGAAGCAGAAGAAGGAGAAGGAGAAGGTGAAGTCTGGAGGGGTGAATCAGAAGAAGCAGAAGAAGGAGAAGGAGAAGGTGAAGTCTGGAGGGTGAATCAGAAAAAGCAGAAGAATGAGAAGGTGAAGTCAGGAGGGTGAATCAGAAGAAGCAGAAGAAGGAGAAGGAGAAGGTGAAGTTAGGAGGGTGAATCAGAAGAAGCAGAAGAAGGAGAAGGAGAAGGTGAAGTCAGGGGGGTGAAGCAGAAGAAGTAGAAGAAGGAGAAGGAGAAGGTGAAGTCAGCAGGGTGAAGCAGAAGAAGCAGAAGAAGGAGAAGGAGAAGGTGAAGTCTGGAGGGCGCATCAGAAGAAGCAGAAGAAGGAGAAGAGAGAAGGTGAAGTCTGGAGGGTGAATCAGAAGAAACAGAATAAGGAGAAGGAGAAGGTGAAGTCTGGAGGGTGAATCAGAAGAAGCAGAAGAAGCAGAAGGAGAAGGTGAAGTCTGGAGGGTGAAGCAGAAGAAGTAGAAGAAGGAGAAGGAGAAGGTGAAGTCAGGATGGTGAATCAGAAGAAGTAGAAGAAGGACAGGAGAAGGTGAAGTCTGGAGGGTGAATCAGAAGAATCAGAAGAAGGAGAAGGAGAAGGTGAAGTCTGGAGGGTGAATCAGAAGAAGTACAAGAAGGAGAAGGAGAAGGTGAAGTCAGGAGGGTGAAGCAGAAGAAGCAGAAGAAGGAGAAGGAGAAGGTGAAGTCTGGAGGGTGAAGCAGAAGAAGCAGAAGAAGGAGAAGAAGAAGGTGAAGTCTGGAGGGCGAAGCAGAAGAAGTAGAAGAAGGAGAAGGAGAAGGTGAAGTCTGGAGGGTGAAGCAGAAGAAGGAGAAGAAGGAGAAGGAGAAGGTGAAGTCTGGAGGGTGAATCAGAAGAAGTAGAAGAAGGCGAAGGAGAAGGTGAAGTCAGGAGGGTGAAGCAGAAGAAGCAGAAGAAGGAGAAGGAGAAGGTGAAGTCTGGAGGGTGAAGCAGAAGAAGCAGAAGAAGGAGAAGGAGAAGGTGAAGTCTGGAGGGTGAAGCAGAAGAAGCAGAAGAAGGAGAAGGAGAAGGTGAAGTCAGGAGGGTGAATCAGAAGAAGTAGAAGAAGGAGAAGGAGAAGATGAAGTCTGGAGGGTGAATCAGAAGAAGTAGAAGAAGGAGAAGGAGAAGGTGAAGTCTGGAGGGTGAATCAGAAGAAGTAGAAGAAGGAGAAGGAGAAGGTGAAGTCTGGAGGGTGAATCAGAAGAAGCAGAAGAAGGAGAAGGAGAAGGTGAAGTCTGGAGGGAGAAGCAGAAGAAGTAGAAGAAGGAGAAGGAGAAGGTGAAGTCTGGAGGGTGAATCAGAAGAAGTAGAAGAAGGAGAAGGAGAAGGTGAAGTCTGGAGGGTGAATCAGAAGAAGGAGAAGGAGAAGGTGAAGTCTGGAGGGTGAATCAGAAGAAGCAGAAGAAGGAGAAGGAGAAGGTGAAGTCTGGAGGATGAATCAGAAGAAGTAGAAGAAGGAGAAGGAGAAGGTGTTGACTGGAGGGTGAATCAGAAGAAGTAGACGAAGGAGCAGGAGAAGGTGAAGTCTGGAGGGTGAATCAGAAGAAGCAGAAGAAGGAGAAGGAGAAGGTGAAGTCTGGAGGGTGAATCAGAAGAAGCAGAAGAAGGAGAAGGAGAAGGTGAAGAATGGAGGGTGAATCAGAAGAAGCAGAAGAAGTAGAAGGAGAAGGTGAAGTCTGGAGGGTGAATCAGAAGAAGTAGAAGAAGGAGAAGTAGAAGGTGAAGTCTGGAGGGTGAATCAGAAGAAGCAGAAGAAGGAGAAGTAGAAGGTGAAGTCTGGAGGCTGAATCAGAAGAAGCAGAAGAAGGAGAAGGAGAAGGTGAAGTCTGGAGGGTGAAACAGAAGAAGCAGAATAAGGAGAAGGAGAAGGTGAAGTCTGGAGGGTGAATCAGAAGAATCAAAAGAAGGAGAAGGAGAAGGTGAAGTCTGGAGGGTGAATCAGAAGAAGCAGAAGAAAGAGAAGGAGAAGGTGAAGTCTGGAGGGTGAAGCAGAAGAAGCAGAAGAAGGAGAAGGAGAAGGTGAAGTCTGGAGGGTGAAGCAGAAGAAGCAGAAGAAGGAGAAGGAGAAGGTGAAGTCAGGAGGGTGAATCAGAAGAAGTAGAAGAAGGAGAAGGAGAAGATGAAGTCTGGAGGGTGAATCAGAAGAAGTAGAAGAAGGAGAAGGAGAAGGTGAAGTCTGGAGGGTGAATCAGAAGAAGTAGAAGAAGGAGAAGGAGAAGGTGAAGTCTGGAGGGTGAATCAGAAGAAGCAGAAGAAGGAGAAGGAGAAGGTGAAGTCTGGAGGGAGAAGCAGAAGAAGTAGAAGAAGGAGAAGGAGAAGGTGAAGTCTGGAGGGTGAATCAGAAGAAGTAGAAGAAGGAGAAGGAGAAGGTGAAGTCTGGAGGGTGAATCAGAAGAAGGAGAAGGAGAAGGTGAAGTCTGGAGGGTGAATCAGAAGAAGCAGAAGAAGGAGAAGGAGAAGGTGAAGTCTGGAGGATGAATCAGAAGAAGTAGAAGAAGGAGAAGGAGAAGGTGTTGACTGGAGGGTGAATCAGAAGAAGTAGACGAAGGAGCAGGAGAAGGTGAAGTCTGGAGGGTGAATCAGAAGAAGCAGAAGAAGGAGAAGGAGAAGGTGAAGTCTGGAGGGTGAATCAGAAGAAGCAGAAGAAGGAGAAGGAGAAGGTGAAGAATGGAGGGTGAATCAGAAGAAGCAGAAGAAGTAGAAGGAGAAGGTGAAGTCTGGAGGGTGAATCAGAAGAAGTAGAAGAAGGAGAAGTAGAAGGTGAAGTCTGGAGGGTGAATCAGAAGAAGCAGAAGAAGGAGAAGTAGAAGGTGAAGTCTGGAGGCTGAATCAGAAGAAGCAGAAGAAGGAGAAGGAGAAGGTGAAGTCTGGAGGGTGAAACAGAAGAAGCAGAATAAGGAGAAGGAGAAGGTGAAGTCTGGAGGGTGAATCAGAAGAATCAAAAGAAGGAGAGGAGAAGGTGAAGTCTGGAGGGTGAATCAGAAGAAGCAGAAGAAAGAGAAGGAGAAGGTGAAGTCTGGAGGGTGAAGCAGAAGAAGCAGAAGAAGGAGAAGGAGAAGGTGAAGACTGGAGGGTGAATCAGAAGAAGCAGAAGAAGGAGAAGGAGAAGGTGAAGTCTGGAGGGTGAATCAGAAGAAGTAGAAGAAGGAGAAGGAGAAGGTGAAGTCTGGAGGGTGAATCAGAAGAAGTAGAAGAAGGAGAAGGAGAAGGTGAAGTCTGGAGGGTGAATCAGAAGAAGCAGAAGGAGGAGAAGGAGAAGGTGAAGTCTGGAGGGTGAATCAGAAGAAGCAGAAGAAGGAGAAGGAGAAGATGAAGTCTGGAGGGTGAATCAGAAGAAGTAGAAGAAGGAGAAGGAGAAGGTGAGGTATGGAGGGTGAATCAGAAGAAGCAGAAGAAGGAGAAGGAGAAGGTGAAGTCTGGAGGGTGAATCAGAAGAAGCAGAAGAAGGAGAAGGAGAAGGTGAAGTCTGGAGGGTGAATCAGAAAAAGCAGAAGAATGAGAAGGTGAAGTCAGGAGGGTGAATCAGAAGAAGCAGAAGAAGGAGAAGGAGAAGGTGAAGTTAGGAGGGTGAATCAGAAGAAGCAGAAGAAGGAGAAGGAGAAGGTGAAGTCAGGGGGGTGAAGCAGAAGAAGTAGAAGAAGGAGAAGGAGAAGGTGAAGTCAGCAGGGTGAAGCAGAAGAAGCAGAAGAAGGAGAAGGAGAACGTGAAGTCTGGAGGGCGCATCAGAAGAAGCAGAAGAAGGAGAAGGAGAAGGTGAAGTCTGGAGGGTGAATCAGAAGAAGCAGAAGAAGGAGAAGGAGAAGGTGAAGAATGGAGGGTGAATCAGAAGAAGCAGAAGAAGTAGAAGGAGAAGGTGAAGTGTGGAGGGTGAATCAGAAGAAGTAGAAGAAGGAGAAGGAGAAGGTGAAGTCTGGAGGGTGAATCAGAAGTAGCAGAAGAAGGAGAAGGAGAAGGTGAAGTCTGGAGGGTGAATCAGAAGAAGCAGAAGAAGGAGAAGGAGAAGGTGAAGTCTGGAGGGTGAATCAGAAGAAGCAGAATAAGGAGAAGGAGAAGGTGAAGTCTGGAGGGTGAATCAGAAGAAGCAGAAGAAGGAGAAGGAGAAGGTGAAGTCTGGAGGGTGAATCAGAAGAAGTAGAATATGCAGAAGGAGAAGGTGAAGTCTGGAGGGTGAAGCAGAAGAAGTAGAAGAAGGAGAAGGAGAAGGTGAAGTCAGGAGGGTGAATCAGAAGAAGTAGAAGAAGGACAAGGAGAAGGTGAAGTCTGGAGGGTGAATCAGAAGAATCAGAAGAAGGAGAAGGAGAAGGTGAAGTCTGGAGGGTGAATCAGAAGAAGCAGAAGAAAGAGAAGGAGAAGGTGAAGTCTGGAGGGTGAAGCAGAAGAAGCAGAAGAAGGAGAAGGAGAAGGTGAAGACTGGAGGGTGAATCAGAAGAAGTAGAAGAAGGAGAAGGAGAAGGAGAAGTCTGGAGGGTGAATCAGAAGAAGTAGAAGAAGGAGAAGGAGAAGGTGAAGTCTGGAGGGTGAATCAGAAGAAGTAGAAGAAGGAGAAGGAGAAGGTGAAGTCTGGAGGGTGAATCAGAAGCAGCAGAGAAAGGAGAAGGAGAAGATGAAGTCTGGAGGGTGAATCAGAAGAAGTAGAAGAAGGAGAAGGAGAAGGTGAGGTATGGAGGGTGAATCAGAAGAAGCAGAAGAAGTAGAAGGAGAAGGTGAAGTCTGGAGGGTGAATCAGAAGAAGCAGAAGAAGGAGAAGGAGAAGGTGAAGTCTGGAGGGTGAATCAGAAGAAGCAGAAGAAGGAGAAGGAGAAGGTGAAGTCAGGAGGGTGAATCAGAAGAAGCAGAAAAAAGGAGAAGGAGAAGGTGAAGTTAGGAGGGTGAATCAGAAGAAGCAGAAGAAGGAGAAGGAGAAGGTGTAGTCAGGGGGGTGAAGCAGAAGAAGTAGAAGAAGGAGAAGGAGAAGGTGAAGTCAGGAGGGTGAAGCAGAAGAAGCAGAAGAAGGAGAAGGAGAAGGTGAAGTCTGGAGGGTGAAGCAGAAGAAGCAGAAGAAGGAGAAGAAGAAGGTGAAGTTTGGAGGGCGAAGCAGAAGAAGCAGAAGAAGGAGAAGGAGAAGGTGAAGTCTGGAGGGTGAATCAGAAGAAGTAGAAGAAGTCGAAGGAGAAGGTGAAGTCAGGAGGGTGAAGCAGAAGAAGCAGAAGAAGGAGAAGGAGAAGGTGAAGTCTGGAGGGTGAAGCAGAAGAAGCAGAAGAAGGAGAAGGAGAAGATGAAGTCTGGAGGGTGAAGCAGAAGAAGCAGAAGAAGGAAAAGGAGAAGGTGAAGTCAGGAGGGTGAATCAGAAGAAGTAGAAGAAGGAGAAGGAGAAGATGAAGTCTGGAGGGTGAATCAGAAGAAGTAGAAGAAGGAGAAGGAGAAGGTGAAGTCTGGAGGGTGAATCAGAAGAAGTAAAAGAAGGAGAAGGAGAAGGTGAAGTCTGGAGGGTGAATCAGAAGAAGCAGAAGAAGGAGAAGGAGAAGGTGAAGTCTGGAGGGAGAAGCAGAAGAAGTAGAAGAAGGAGAAGGAGAAGGTGAAGTCTGGAGGGTGAATCAGAAGAAGTAGAAGAAGGAGAAGGAGAAGGTGAAGTCTGGAGGGTGAAGCAGAAGAAGTAGAAGAATGAGAAGGAGAAGGTGAAGTCTGGAGGGTGAATCAGAAGAAGTAGAAGAAGGACAAGGAGAAGGTGAAGTCTGGAGGGTGAATCAGAAGAATCAGAAGAAGGAGAAGGAGAAGGTGAAGTCTGGAGGGTGAATCAGAAGAAGCAGAAGAAAGAGAAGGAGAAGGTGAAGTCTGGAGGGTGAAGCAGAAGAAGCAGAAGAAGGAGAAGGAGAAGGTGAAGACTGGAGGGTGAAACAGAAGAAGTAGAAAAAGGAGAAGGAGAAGGTGAAGTCTGGAGGGTGAATCAGAAGAAGTAGAAGAAGGAGAAGGAGAAGGTGAAGTCTGGAGGGTGAATCAGAAGAAGTAGAAGAAGGAGAAGGAGAAGGTGAAGTCTGGAGGGTGAATCAGAAGAAGCAGAAGAAGGAGAAGGAGAAGGTGAAGTCTGGAGGGTGAATCAGAAGAAGCAGAAGAAGGAGAAGGAGAAGATGAAGTCTGGAGGGTGAATCAGAAGAAGTAGAAGAAGGAGAAGGAGAAGGTGAGGTATGGAGGGTGAATCAGAAGAAGCAGAAGAAGGAGAAGGAGAAGGTGAAGTCTGGAGGGTGAATCAGAAGAAGGAGAAGAAGGAGAAGGAGAAGGTGAAGTCTGGAGGGTGAATCAGAAGAAGCAGAAGAAGGAGAAGGAGAAGGTGAAGTCTGGAGGGTGAATCAGAAGAAGTAGAAGAAGGAGAAGGAGAAGGTGTAGACTGGAGGGTGAATCAGAAGAAGTAGAAGAAGGAGAAGGAGAAGGTGATTTCTGGAGGATGAATCAGAAGAAGCAGAAGAAGTAGAAGGAGAAGGTGAAGTCTGGAGGGTGAATCAGAAGAAGTGGAAGAAGGAGAAGGAGAAGGTGAAGTCTGGAGGGTGAATCAGAAGAAGCAGAAGAAGGAGAAGGAGAAGGTGAAGTCTGGAGGGTGAATCAGAAGAAGCAGAACAAGGAGAAGGTGAAGGTGAAGACTGGAGGGTGAATCAGAAGAAGTAGAAGAAGGAGAAGGAGAAGGTGAAGTCTGGAGGGTGAATCAGAAGAAGTAGAAGAAGGAGGAAGAGAAGGCGAAGTCTGGAGGGTGAATCAGAAGAAGCAGAAGAAGGAGAAGGAGAAGGTGAAGTCTGGAGGGTGAATCAGAAGAAGCAGAAGAAGGAGAAGGAGAAGGTGAAGAATGGAGGGTGAATCAGAAGAAGCAGAAGAAGTAGAAGGAGAAGGTGAAGTCTGCAGGGTGAATCAGAAGAGGTAGAAGAAGGAGAAGGAGAAGGTGAAGTCTGGAGGGTGAATCAGAAGAAGCAGAAGAAGGAGAAGGAGAAGGTGAAGAATGGAGGGTGAATCAGAAGAAGCAGAAGAAGTGAAGGAGAAGGTGAAGTCTGGAGGGTGAATCAGAAGAAGTAGAAGAAGGAGAAGTAGAAGGTGAAGTCTGGAGGGTGAATCAGAAGAAGCAGAAGAAGGAGAAGTAGAAGGTGAAGTCTGGAGGCTGAATCAGAAGAAGCAGAAGAAGGAGAAGGAGAAGGTGAAGTCTGGAGGGTGAAACAGAAGAAGCAGAATAAGGAGAAGGAGAAGGTGAAGTCTGGAGGGTGAATCAGAAGAATCAAAAGAAGGAGAAGGAGAAGGTGAAGTCTGGAGGGTGAATCAGAAGAAGCAGAAGAAAGAGAAGGAGAAGGTGAAGTCTGGAGGGTGAAGCAGAAGAAGCAGGAGAAGGTGAAGACTGGAGGGTGAATCAGAAGAAGCAGAAGAAGGAGAAGGAGAAGGTGAAGTCTGGAGGGTGAATCAGAAGAAGTAGAAGAAGGAGAAGGAGAAGGTGAAGTCTGGAGGGTGAATCAGAAGAAGTAGAAGAAGGAGAAGGAGAAGGGGAAGTCTGGAGGGTGAATCAGAAGAAGCAGAAGGAGGAGAAGGAGAAGGTGAAGTCTGGAGGGTGAATCAGAAGAAGCAGAAGAAGGAGAAGGAGAAGATGAAGTCTGGAGGGTGAATCAGAAGAAGTAGAAGAAGGAGAAGGAGAAGGTGAGGTATGGAGGGTGTATCAGAAGAAGCAGAAGAAGGAGAAGGAGAAGGTGAAGTCTGGAGGGTGAATCAGAAGAAGCAGAAGAAGGAGAAGGAGAAGGTGAAGTCTGGAGGGTGAATCAGAAAAAGCAGAAGAAGGAGAAGGTGAAGTCAGGAGGGTGAATCAGAAGAAGCAGAAGAAGGAGAAGGAGAAGGTGAAGTTAGGAGGGTGAGTCAGAAGAAGTAGAAGAAGGAGAAGGAGAAGGTGAAGTCAGGGGGGTGAAGCAGAAGAAGTAGAAGAAGGAGAAGGAGAAGGTGAAGTCAGCAGGGTGAAGCAGAAGAAGCAGAAGAAGGAGAAGGAGAAGGTGAAGTCTGGAGGGCGCATCAGAAGAAGCAGAAGAAGGAGAAGGAGAAGGTGAAGTCTGGAGGGTGAATCAGAAGAAGCAGAAGAAGGAGAAGGAGAAGGTGAAGAATGGAGGGTGAATCAGAAGAAGCAGAAGAAGTAGAAGGAGAAGGTGAAGTCTGGAGGGTGAATCAGAAGAAGTAGAAGAAGGAGAAGGAGAAGGTGAAGTCTGGAGGGTGAATCAGAAGTAGCAGAAGAAGGAGAAGGAGAAGGTGAAGTCTGGAGGGTGAATCAGAAGAAGCAGAAGAAGGAGAAGGAGAAGGTGAAGTCTGGAGGGTGAATCAGAAGAAGCAGAATAAGGAGAAGGAGAAGGTGAAGTCTGGAGGGTGAATCAGAAGAAGCAGAAGAAGGAGAAGGAGAAGGTGAAGTCTGGAGGGGTGAATCAGAAGAAGTAGAATATGCAGAAGGAGAAGGTGAAGTCTGGAGGGTGAAGCAGAAGAAGTAGAAGAAGGAGAAGGAGAAGGTGAAGTCAGGAGGGTGAATCAGAAGAAGTAGAAGAAGGACAAGGAGAAGGTGAAGTCTGGAGGGTGAATCAGAAGAATCAGAAGAAGGAGAAGGAGAAGGTGAAGTCTGGAGGGTGAATCAGAAGAAGCAGAAGAAAGAGAAGGAGAAGGTGAAGCCTGGAGGGTGAAGCAGAAGAAGCAGAAGAAGGAGAAGGAGAAGGTGAAGACTGGAGGGTGAATCAGAAGAAGTAGAAGAAGGAGAAGGAGAAGTTGAAGTCTGGAGGGTGAATCAGAAGAAGTAGAAGAAGGAGAAGGAGAAGGTGAAGTCTGGAGGGTGAATCAGAAGAAGTAGAAGAAGGAGAAGGAGAAGGTGAAGTCTGGAGGGTGAATCAGAAGCAGCAGAAGAAGGAGAAGGAGAAGATGAAGTCTGGAGGGTGAATCAGAAGAAGGTAGAAGAAGGAGAAGGAGAAGGTGAGGTATGGAGGGTGAATCAGAAGAAGCAGAAGAAGTAGAAGGAGAAGGTGAAGTCTGGAGGGTGAATCAGAAGAAGCAGAAGAAGGAGAAGGAGAAGGTGAAGTCTGGAGGGTGAATCAGAAGAAGCAGAAGAAGGAGAAGGAGAAGGTGAAGTCAGGAGGGTGAATCAGAAGAAGCAGAAAAAAGGAGAAGGAGAAGGTGAAGTTAGGAGGGTGAATCAGAAGAAGCAGAAGAAGGAGAAGGAGAAGGTGTAGTCAGGGGGGTGAAGGAGAAGAAGTAGAAGAAGGAGAAGGAGAAGGTGAAGTCAGGAGGGTGAAGCAGAAGAAGCAGAAGAAGGAGAAGGAGAAGGTGAAGTCTGGAGGGTGAAGCAGAAGAAGCAGAAGAAGGAGAAGAAGAAGGTGAAGTTTGGAGGGCGAAGCAGAAGAAGCAGAAGAAGGAGAAGGAGATGGTGAAGTCTGGAGGGTGAAGCAGAAGAAGCAGAAGAAGGAGAAGGAGAAGGTGAAGTCTGGAGGGTGAATCAGAAGAAGTAGAAGAAGGCGAAGGAGAAGGTGAAGTCAGGAGGGTGAAGCAGAAGAAGCAGAAGAAGGAGAAGGAGAAGGTGAAGTCTGGAGGGTGAAGCAGAAGAAGCAGAAGAAGGAGAAGGAGAAGGTGAAGTCTGGAGGGTGAAGCAGAAGAAGCAGAAGAAGGAAAAGGAGAAGGTGAAGTCAGGCGGGTGAATCAGAAGAAGTAGAAGAAGGAGAAGGAGAAGATTAAGTCTGGAGGGTGAATCAGAAGAAGTAGAAGAAGGAGAAGGAGAAGGTGAAGTCTGGAGGGTGAATCAGAAGAAGTAAAAGAAGGAGAAGGAGAAGGTGAAGTCTGGAGGGTGAATCAGAAGAAGCAGAAGAAGGAGAAGGAGAAGGTGAAGTCTGGAGGGAGAAGCAGAAGAAGTAGAAGAAGGAGAAGGAGAAGGTGAAGTCTGGAGGGTGAATCAGAAGAAGTAGAAGAAGGAGAAGGAGAAGGTGAAGTCTGGAGGGTGAAGCAGAAGAAGTAGAAGAAGGAGAAGGTGAAGGTGAAGTCTGGAGGGTGAATCAGAAGAAGTAGAAGAAGGACAAGGAGAAGGTGAAGTCTGGAGGGTGAATCAGAAGAATCAGAAGAAGGAGAAGGAGAAGGTGAAGTCTGGAGGGTGAATCAGAAGAAGCAGAAGAAAGAGAAGGAGAAGGTGAAGTTTGGAGGGTGAAGCAGAAGAAGCAGAAGAAGGAGAAGGAGAAGGTGAAGACTGGAGGGTGAAACAGAAGAAGTAGAAGAAGGAGAAGGAGAAGGTGAAGTCTGGAGGGTGAATCAGAAGAAGTAGAAGAAGGAGAAGGAGAAGGTGAAGTCTGGAGGGTGAATCAGAAGAAGTAGAAGAAGGAGAAGGAGAAGGTGAAGTCTGGAGGGTGAATCAGAAGAAGCAGAAGAAGGAGAAGGAGAAGGTGAAGTCTGGAGGGTGAATCAGAAGAAGCAGAAGAAGGAGAAGGAGAAGATGAAGTCTGGAGGGTGAATCAGAAGAAGTAGAAGAAGGAGAAGGAGAAGGTGAAGTCAGGAGGGTGAAGCAGAAGAAGCAGAAGAAGGAGAAGGAGAAGGTGAAGTCTGGAGGGCGAAGCAGAAGAAGTAGAAGAAGGAGAAGGAGAAGGTGAAGTCTGGAGGGTGAAGCAGAAGAAGGAGAAGAAGGAGAAGGAGAAGGTGAAGTCTGGAGGGTGAATCAGAAGAAGTAGAAGAAGGCGAAGGAGAAGGTGAAGTCAGGAGGGTGAAGCAGAAGAAGCAGAAGAAGGAGAAGGAGAAGGTGAAGTCTGGAGGGTGAAGCAGAAGAAGCAGAAGAAGGAGAAGGAGAAGGTGAAGTCTGGAGGGTGAAGCAGAAGAAGCAGAAGAAGGAGAAGGAGAAGGTGAAGTCAGGAGGGTGAATCAGAAGAAGTAGAAGAAGGAGAAGGAGAAGATGAAGTCTGGAGGGTGAAGCAGAAGAAGCAGAAGAAGGAAAAGGAGAAGGTGAAGTCAGGCGGGTGAATCAGAAGAAGTAGAAGAAGGAGAAGGAGAAGATTAAGTCTGGAGGGTGAATCAGAAGAAGTAGAAGAAGGAGAAGGAGAAGGTGAAGTCTGGAGGGTGAATCAGAAGAAGTAAAAGAAGGAGAAGGAGAAGGTGAAGTCTGGAGGGTGAATCAGAAGAAGCAGAAGAAGGAGAAGGAGAAGGTGAAGTCTGGAGGGAGAAGCAGAAGAAGTAGAAGAAGGAGAAGGAGAAGGTGAAGTCTGGAGGGTGAATCAGAAGAAGTAGAAGAAGGAGAAGGAGAAGGTGAAGTCTGGAGGGTGAAGCAGAAGAAGTAGAAGAAGGAGAAGGTGAAGGTGAAGTCTGGAGGGTGAATCAGAAGAAGTAGAAGAAGGACAAGGAGAAGGTGAAGTCTGGAGGGTGAATCAGAAGAATCAGAAGAAGGAGAAGGAGAAGGTGAAGTCTGGAGGGTGAATCAGAAGAAGCAGAAGAAAGAGAAGGAGAAGGTGAAGTTTGGAGGGTGAAGCAGAAGAAGCAGAAGAAGGAGAAGGAGAAGGTGAAGACTGGAGGGTGAAACAGAAGAAGTAGAAGAAGGAGAAGGAGAAGGTGAAGTCTGGAGGGTGAATCAGAAGAAGTAGAAGAAGGAGAAGGAGAAGGTGAAGTCTGGAGGGTGAATCAGAAGAAGTAGAAGAAGGAGAAGGAGAAGGTGAAGTCTGGAGGGTGAATCAGAAGAAGCAGAAGAAGGAGAAGGAGAAGGTGAAGTCTGGAGGGTGAATCAGAAGAAGCAGAAGAAGGAGAAGGAGAAGATGAAGTCTGGAGGGTGAATCAGAAGAAGTAGAAGAAGGAGAAGGAGAAGGTGAAGTCAGGAGGGTGAAGCAGAAGAAGCAGAAGAAGGAGAAGGAGAAGGTGAAGTCTGGAGGGCGAAGCAGAAGAAGTAGAAGAAGGAGAAGGAGAAGGTGAAGTCTGGAGGGTGAAGCAGAAGAAGGAGAAGAAGGAGAAGGAGAAGGTGAAGTCTGGAGGGTGAATCAGAAGAAGTAGAAGAAGGCGAAGGAGAAGGTGAAGTCAGGAGGGTGAAGCAGAAGAAGCAGAAGAAGGAGAAGGAGAAGGTGAAGTCTGGAGGGTGAAGCAGAAGAAGCAGAAGAAGGAGAAGGAGAAGGTGAAGTCTGGAGGGTGAAGCAGAAGAAGCAGAAGAAGGAGAAGGAGAAGGTGAAGTCAGGAGGGTGAATCAGAAGAAGTAGAAGAAGGAGAAGGAGAAGATGAAGTCTGGAGGGTGAATCAGAAGAAGTAGAAGAAGGAGAAGGAGAAGGTGAAGTCTGGAGGGTGAATCAGAAGAAGTAGAAGAAGGAGAAGGAGAAGGTGAAGTCTGGAGGGTGAATCAGAAGAAGCAGAAGAAGGAGAAGGAGAAGGTGAAGTCTGGAGGGAGAAGCAGAAGAAGTAGAAGAAGGAGAAGGAGAAGGTGAAGTCTGGAGGGTGAATCAGAAGAAGTAGAAGAAGGAGAAGGAGAAGGTGAAGTCTGGAGGGTGAATCAGAAGAAGGAGAAGGAGAAGGTGAAGTCTGGAGGGTGAATCAGAAGAAGCAGAAGAAGGAGAAGGAGAAGGTGAAGTCTGGAGGATGAATCAGAAGAAGTAGAAGAAGGAGAAGGAGAAGGTGTTGACTGGAGGGTGAATCAGAAGAAGTAGACGAAGGAGCAGGAGAAGGTGAAGTCTGGAGGGTGAATCAGAAGAAGCAGAAGAAGGAGAAGGAGAAGGTGAAGTCTGGAGGGTGAATCAGAAGAAGCAGAAGAAGGAGAAGGAGAAGGTGAAGAATGGAGGGTGAATCAGAAGAAGCAGAAGAAGTAGAAGGAGAAGGTGAAGTCTGGAGGGTGAATCAGAAGAAGTAGAAGAAGGAGAAGTAGAAGGTGAAGTCTGGAGGGTGAATCAGAAGAAGCAGAAGAAGGAGAAGTAGAAGGTGAAGTCTGGAGGCTGAATCAGAAGAAGCAGAAGAAGGAGAAGGAGAAGGTGAAGTCTGGAGGGTGAAACAGAAGAAGCAGAATAAGGAGAAGGAGAAGGTGAAGTCTGGAGGGTGAATCAGAAGAATCAAAAGAAGGAGAAGGAGAAGGTGAAGTCTGGAGGGTGAATCAGAAGAAGCAGAAGAAAGAGAAGGAGAAGGTGAAGTCTGGAGGGTGAAGCAGAAGAAGCAGAAGAAGGAGAAGGAGAAGGTGAAGACTGGAGGGTGAATCAGAAGAAGCAGAAGAAGGAGAAGGAGAAGGTGAAGTCTGGAGGGTGAATCAGAAGAAGTAGAAGAAGGAGAAGGAGAAGGTGAAGTCTGGAGGGTGAATCAGAAGAAGTAGAAGAAGGAGAAGGAGAAGGTGAAGTCTGGAGGGTGAATCAGAAGAAGCAGAAGGAGGAGAAGGAGAAGGTGAAGTCTGGAGGGTGAATCAGAAGAAGCAGAAGAAGGAGAAGGAGAAGATGAAGTCTGGAGGGTGAATCAGAAGAAGTAGAAGAAGGAGAAGGAGAAGGTGAGGTATGGAGGGTGAATCAGAAGAAGCAGAAGAAGGAGAAGGAGAAGGTGAAGTCTGGAGGGTGAATCAGAAGAAGCAGAAGAAGGAGAAGGAGAAGGTGAAGTCTGGAGGGTGAATCAGAAAAAGCAGAAGAAGGAGAAGGTGAAGTCAGGAGGGTGAATCAGAAGAAGCAGAAGAAGGAGAAGGAGAAGGTGAAGTTAGGAGGGTGAATCAGAAGAAGCAGAAGAAGGAGAAGGAGAAGGTGAAGTCAGGGGGGTGAAGCAGAAGAAGTAGAAGAAGGAGAAGGAGAAGGTGAAGTCAGCAGGGTGAAGCAGAAGAAGCAGAAGAAGGAGAAGGAGAAGGTGAAGTCTGGAGGGCGCATCAGAAGAAGCAGAAGAAGGAGAAGGAGAAGGTGAAGTCTGGAGGGTGAATCAGAAGAAGCAGAAGAAGGAGAAGGAGAAGGTGAAGAATGGAGGGTGAATCAGAAGAAGCAGAAGAAGTAGAAGGAGAAGGTGAAGTGTGGAGGGTGAATCAGAAGAAGTAGAAGAAGGAGAAGGAGAAGGTGAAGTCTGGAGGGTGAATCAGAAGTAGCAGAAGAAGGAGAAGGAGAAGGTGAAGTCTGGAGGGTGAATCAGAAGAAGCAGAAGAAGGAGAAGGAGAAGGTGAAGTCTGGAGGGTGAATCAGAAGAAGCAGAATAAGGAGAAGGAGAAGGTGAAGTCTGGAGGGTGAATCAGAAGAAGCAGAAGAAGGAGAAGGAGAAGGTGAAGTCTGGAGGGTGAATCAGAAGAAGTAGAATATGCAGAAGGAGAAGGTGAAGTCTGGAGGGTGAAGCAGAAGAAGTAGAAGAAGGAGAAGGAGAAGGTGAAGTCAGGAGGGTGAATCAGAAGAAGTAGAAGAAGGACAAGGAGAAGGTGAAGTCTGGAGGGTGAATCAGAAGAATCAGAAGAAGGAGAAGGAGAAGGTGAAGTCTGGAGGGTGAATCAGAAGAAGCAGAAGAAAGAGAAGGAGAAGGTGAAGTCTGGAGGGTGAAGCAGAAGAAGCAGAAGAAGGAGAAGGAGAAGGTGAAGACTGGAGGGTGAATCAGAAGAAGTAGAAGAAGGAGAAGGAGAAGGAGAAGTCTGGAGGGTGAATCAGAAGAAGTAGAAGAAGGAGAAGGAGAAGGTGAAGTCTGGAGGGTGAATCAGAAGAAGTAGAAGAAGGAGAAGGAGAAGGTGAAGTCTGGAGGGTGAATCAGAAGCAGCAGAGAAAGGAGAAGGAGAAGATGAAGTCTGGAGGGTGAATCAGAAGAAGTAGAAGAAGGAGAAGGAGAAGGTGAGGTATGGAGGGTGAATCAGAAGAAGCAGAAGAAGTAGAAGGAGAAGGTGAAGTCTGGAGGGTGAATCAGAAGAAGCAGAAGAAGGAGAAGGAGAAGGTGAAGTCTGGAGGGTGAATCAGAAGAAGCAGAAGAAGGAGAAGGAGAAGGTGAAGTCAGGAGGGTGAATCAGAAGAAGCAGAAAAAAGGAGAAGGAGAAGGTGAAGTTAGGAGGGTGAATCAGAAGAAGCAGAAGAAGGAGAAGGAGAAGGTGTAGTCAGGGGGGTGAAGCAGAAGAAGTAGAAGAAGGAGAAGGAGAAGGTGAAGTCAGGAGGGTGAAGCAGAAGAAGCAGAAGAAGGAGAAGGAGAAGGTGAAGTCTGGAGGGTGAAGCAGAAGAAGCAGAAGAAGGAGAAGAAGAAGGTGAAGTTTGGAGGGCGAAGCAGAAGAAGCAGAAGAAGGAGAAGGAGATGGTGAAGTCTGGAGGGTGAAGCAGAAGAAGCAGAAGAAGGAGAAGGAGAAGGTGAAGTCTGGAGGGTGAATCAGAAGAAGTAGAAGAAGTCGAAGGAGAAGGTGAAGTCAGGAGGGTGAAGCAGAAGAAGCAGAAGAAGGAGAAGGAGAAGGTGAAGTCTGGAGGGTGAAGCAGAAGAAGCAGAAGAAGGAGAATGAGAAGATGAAGTCTGGAGGGTGAAGCAGAAGAAGCAGAAGAAGGAAAAGGAGAAGGTGAAGTCAGGAGGGTGAATCAGAAGAAGTAGAAGAAGGAGAAGGAGAAGATGAAGTCTGGAGGGTGAATCAGAAGAAGTAGAAGAAGGAGAAGGAGAAGGTGAAGTCTGGAGGGTGAATCAGAAGAAGTAAAAGAAGGAGAAGGAGAAGGTGAAGTCTGGAGGGTGAATCAGAAGAAGCAGAAGAAGGAGAAGGAGAAGGTGAAGTCTGGAGGGTGAAGCAGAAGAAGCAGAAGAAGGAGAAGGAGAAGGTGAAGTCTGGAGGGTGAAGCAGAAGAAGCAGAAGAAGGAGAAGGAGAAGGTGAAGTCAGGAGGGTGAATCAGAAGAAGTAGAAGAAGGAGAAGGAGAAGATGAAGTCTGGAGGGTGAATCAGAAGAAGTAGAAGAAGGAGAAGGAGAAGGTGAAGTCTGGAGGGTGAATCAGAAGAAGTAGAAGAAGGAGAAGGAGAAGGTGAAGTCTGGAGGGTGAATCAGAAGAAGCAGAAGAAGGAGAAGGAGAAGGTGAAGTCTGGAGGGAGAAGCAGAAGAAGTAGAAGAAGGAGAAGGAGAAGGTGAAGTCTGGAGGGTGAATCAGAAGAAGTAGAAGAAGGAGAAGGAGAAGGTGAAGTCTGGAGGGTGAATCAGAAGAAGGAGAAGGAGAAGGTGAAGTCTGGAGGGTGAATCAGAAGAAGCAGAAGAAGGAGAAGGAGAAGGTGAAGTCTGGAGGATGAATCAGAAGAAGTAGAAGAAGGAGAAGGAGAAGGTGTTGACTGGAGGGTGAATCAGAAGAAGTAGACGAAGGAGCAGGAGAAGGTGAAGTCTGGAGGGTGAATCAGAAGAAGCAGAAGAAGGAGAAGGAGAAGGTGAAGTCTGGAGGGTGAATCAGAAGAAGCAGAAGAAGGAGAAGGAGAAGGTGAAGAATGGAGGGTGAATCAGAAGAAGCAGAAGAAGTAGAAGGAGAAGGTGAAGTCTGGAGGGTGAATCAGAAGAAGTAGAAGAAGGAGAAGTAGAAGGTGAAGTCTGGAGGGTGAATCAGAAGAAGCAGAAGAAGGAGAAGTAGAAGGTGAAGTCTGGAGGCTGAATCAGAAGAAGCAGAAGAAGGAGAAGGAGAAGGTGAAGTCTGGAGGGTGAAACAGAAGAAGCAGAATAAGGAGAAGGAGAAGGTGAAGTCTGGAGGGTGAATCAGAAGAATCAAAAGAAGGAGAAGGAGAAGGTGAAGTCTGGAGGGTGAATCAGAAGAAGCAGAAGAAAGAGAAGGAGAAGGTGAAGTCTGGAGGGTGAAGCAGAAGAAGCAGAAGAAGGAGAAGGAGAAGGTGAAGACTGGAGGGTGAATCAGAAGAAGCAGAAGAAGGAGAAGGAGAAGGTGAAGTCTGGAGGGTGAATCAGAAGAAGTAGAAGAAGGAGAAGGAGAAGGTGAAGTCTGGAGGGTGAATCAGAAGAAGTAGAAGAAGGAGAAGGAGAAGGTGAAGTCTGGAGGGTGAATCAGAAGAAGCAGAAGGAGGAGAAGGAGAAGGTGAAGTCTGGAGGGTGAATCAGAAGAAGCAGAAGAAGGAGAAGGAGAAGATGAAGTCTGGAGGGTGAATCAGAAGAAGTAGAAGAAGGAGAAGGAGAAGGTGAGGTATGGAGGGTGAATCAGAAGAAGCAGAAGAAGGAGAAGGAGAAGGTGAAGTCTGGAGGGTGAATCAGAAGAAGCAGAAGAAGGAGAAGGAGAAGGTGAAGTCTGGAGGGTGAATCAGAAAAAGCAGAAGAAGGAGAAGGTGAAGTCAGGAGGGTGAATCAGAAGAAGCAGAAGAAGGAGAAGGAGAAGGTGAAGTTAGGAGGGTGAATCAGAAGAAGCAGAAGAAGGAGAAGGAGAAGGTGAAGTCAGGGGGGTGAAGCAGAAGAAGTAGAAGAAGGAGAAGGAGAAGGTGAAGTCAGCAGGGTGAAGCAGAAGAAGCAGAAGAAGGAGAAGGAGAAGGTGAAGTCTGGAGGGCGCATCAGAAGAAGCAGAAGAAGGAGAAGGAGAAGGTGAAGTCTGGAGGGTGAATCAGAAGAAGCAGAAGAAGGAGAAGGAGAAGGTGAAGAATGGAGGGTGAATCAGAAGAAGCAGAAGAAGTAGAAGGAGAAGGTGAAGTGTGGAGGGTGAATCAGAAGAAGTAGAAGAAGGAGAAGGAGAAGGTGAAGTCTGGAGGGTGAATCAGAAGTAGCAGAAGAAGGAGAAGGAGAAGGTGAAGTCTGGAGGGTGAATCAGAAGAAGCAGAAGAAGGAGAAGGAGAAGGTGAAGTCTGGAGGGTGAATCAGAAGAAGCAGAATAAGGAGAAGGAGAAGGTGAAGTCTGGAGGGTGAATCAGAAGAAGCAGAAGAAGGAGAAGGAGAAGGTGAAGTCTGGAGGGTGAATCAGAAGAAGTAGAATATGCAGAAGGAGAAGGTGAAGTCTGGAGGGTGAAGCAGAAGAAGTAGAAGAAGGAGAAGGAGAAGGTGAAGTCAGGAGGGTGAATCAGAAGAAGTAGAAGAAGGACAAGGAGAAGGTGAAGTCTGGAGGGTGAATCAGAAGAATCAGAAGAAGGAGAAGGAGAAGGTGAAGTCTGGAGGGTGAATCAGAAGAAGCAGAAGAAAGAGAAGGAGAAGGTGAAGTCTGGAGGGTGAAGCAGAAGAAGCAGAAGAAGGAGAAGGAGAAGGTGAAGACTGGAGGGTGAATCAGAAGAAGTAGAAGAAGGAGAAGGAGAAGGAGAAGTCTGGAGGGTGAATCAGAAGAAGTAGAAGAAGGAGAAGGAGAAGGTGAAGTCTGGAGGGTGAATCAGAAGAAGTAGAAGAAGGAGAAGGAGAAGGTGAAGTCTGGAGGGTGAATCAGAAGCAGCAGAGAAAGGAGAAGGAGAAGATGAAGTCTGGAGGGTGAATCAGAAGAAGTAGAAGAAGGAGAAGGAGAAGGTGAGGTATGGAGGGTGAATCAGAAGAAGCAGAAGAAGTAGAAGGAGAAGGTGAAGTCTGGAGGGTGAATCAGAAGAAGCAGAAGAAGGAGAAGGAGAAGGTGAAGTCTGGAGGGTGAATCAGAAGAAGCAGAAGAAGGAGAAGGAGAAGGTGAAGTCAGGAGGGTGAATCAGAAGAAGCAGAAAAAAGGAGAAGGAGAAGGTGAAGTTAGGAGGGTGAATCAGAAGAAGCAGAAGAAGGAGAAGGAGAAGGTGTAGTCAGGGGGGTGAAGCAGAAGAAGTAGAAGAAGGAGAAGGAGAAGGTGAAGTCAGGAGGGTGAAGCAGAAGAAGCAGAAGAAGGAGAAGGAGAAGGTGAAGTCTGGAGGGTGAAGCAGAAGAAGCAGAAGAAGGAGAAGAAGAAGGTGAAGTTTGGAGGGCGAAGCAGAAGAAGCAGAAGAAGGAGAAGGAGATGGTGAAGTCTGGAGGGTGAAGCAGAAGAAGCAGAAGAAGGAGAAGGAGAAGGTGAAGTCTGGAGGGTGAATCAGAAGAAGTAGAAGAAGTCGAAGGAGAAGGTGAAGTCAGGAGGGTGAAGCAGAAGAAGCAGAAGAAGGAGAAGGAGAAGGTGAAGTCTGGAGGGTGAAGCAGAAGAAGCAGAAGAAGGAGAATGAGAAGATGAAGTCTGGAGGGTGAAGCAGAAGAAGCAGAAGAAGGAAAAGGAGAAGGTGAAGTCAGGAGGGTGAATCAGAAGAAGTAGAAGAAGGAGAAGGAGAAGATGAAGTCTGGAGGGTGAATCAGAAGAAGTAGAAGAAGGAGAAGGAGAAGGTGAAGTCTGGAGGGTGAATCAGAAGAAGTAAAAGAAGGAGAAGGAGAAGGTGAAGTCTGGAGGGTGAATCAGAAGAAGCAGAAGAAGGAGAAGGAGAAGGTGAAGTCTGGAGGGAGAAGCAGAAGAAGTAGAAGAAGGAGAAGGAGAAGGTGAAGTCTGGAGGGTGAATCAGAAGAAGTAGAAGAAGGAGAAGGAGAAGGTGAAGTCTGGAGGGTGAAGCAGAAGAAGTAGAAGAATGAGAAGGAGAAGGTGAAGTCTGGAGGGTGAATCAGAAGAAGTAGAAGAAGGACAAGGAGAAGGTGAAGTCTGGAGGGTGAATCAGAAGAATCAGAAGAAGGAGAAGGAGAAGGTGAAGTCTGGAGGGTGAATCAGAAGAAGCAGAAGAAAGAGAAGGAGAAGGTGAAGTCTGGAGGGTGAAGCAGAAGAAGCAGAAGAAGGAGAAGGAGAAGGTGAAGACTGGAGGGTGAAACAGAAGAAGTAGAAGAAGGAGAAGGAGAAGGTGAAGTCTGGAGGGTGAATCAGAAGAAGTAGAAGAAGGAGAAGGAGAAGGTGAAGTCTGGAGGGTGAAACAGAAGAAGTAGAAGAAGGAGAAGGAGAAGGTGAAGTCTGGAGGGTGAATCAGAAGAAGCAGAAGAAGGAGAAGGAGAAGGTGAAGTCTGGAGGGTGAATCAGAAGAAGCAGAAGAAGGAGAAGGAGAAGATGAAGTCTGGAGGGTGAATCAGAAGAAGTAGAAGAAGGAGAAGGAGAAGGTGAGGTATGGAGGGTGAATCAGAAGAAGCAGAAGAAGGAGAAGGAGAAGGTGAAGTCTGGAGGGTGAATCAGAAGAAGGAGAAGAAGGAGAAGGAGAAGGTGAAGTCTGGAGGGTGAATCAGAAGAAGCAGAAGAAGGAGAAGGAGAAGGTGAAGTCTGGAGGGTGAATCAGAAGAAGTAGAAGAAGGAGAAGGAGAAGGTGTAGACTGGAGGGTGAATCAGAAGAAGTAGAAGAAGGAGAAGGAGAAGGTGATTTCTGGAGGATGAATCAGAAGAAGCAGAAGAAGTAGAAGGAGAAGGTGAAGTCTGGAGGGTGAATCAGAAGAAGTGGAAGAAGGAGAAGGAGAAGGTGAAGTCTGGAGGGTGAATCAGAAGAAGCAGAAGAAGGAGAAGGAGAAGGTGAAGTCTGGAGGGTGAATCAGAAGAAGCAGAACAAGGAGAAGGTGAAGGTGAAGACTGGAGGGTGAATCAGAAGAAGTAGAAGAAGGAGAAGGAGAAGGTGAAGTCTGGAGGGTGAATCAGAAGAAGTAGAAGAAGGAGGAAGAGAAGGCGAAGTCTGGAGGGTGAATCAGAAGAAGCAGAAGAAGGAGAAGGAGAAGGTGAAGTCTGGAGGGTGAATCAGAAGAAGCGGAAGAAGGAGAAGGAGAAGGTGAAGAATGGAGGGTGAATCAGAAGAAGCAGAAGAAGTAGAAGGAGAAGGTGAAGTCTGCAGGGTGAATCAGAAGAGGTAGAAGAAGGAGAAGGAGAAGGTGAAGTCTGGAGGGTGAATCAGAAGAAGCAGAAGAAGGAGAAGGAGAAGGTGAAGAATGGAGGGTGAATCAGAAGAAGCAGAAGAAGTAGAAGGAGAAGGTGAAGTCTGGAGGGTGAATCAGAAGAAGTAGAAGAAGGAGAAGTAGAAGGTGAAGTCTGGAGGGTGAATCAGAAGAAGCAGAAGAAGGAGAAGTAGAAGGTGAAGTCTGGAGGCTGAATCAGAAGAAGCAGAAGAAGGAGAAGGAGAAGGTGAAGTCTGGAGGGTGAAACAGAAGAAGCAGAATAAGGAGAAGGAGAAGGTGAAGTCTGGAGGGTGAATCAGAAGAATCAAAAGAAGGAGAAGGAGAAGGTGAAGTCTGGAGGGTGAATCAGAAGAAGCAGAAGAAAGAGAAGGAGAAGGTGAAGTCTGGAGGGTGAAGCAGAAGAAGCAGAAGAAGGAGAAGGAGAAGGTGAAGACTGGAGGGTGAATCAGAAGAAGCAGAAGAAGGAGAAGGAGAAGGTGAAGTCTGGAGGGTGAATCAGAAGAAGTAGAAGAAGGAGAAGGAGAAGGTGAAGTCTGGAGGGTGAATCAGAAGAAGTAGAAGAAGGAGAAGAAGAAGGGGAAGTCTGGAGGGTGAATCAGAAGAAGCAGAAGGAGGAGAAGGAGAAGGTGAAGTCTGGAGGGTGAATCAGAAGAAGCAGAAGAAGGAGAAGGAGAAGATGAAGTCTGGAGGGTGAATCAGAAGAAGTAGAAGAAGGAGAAGGAGAAGGTGAGGTATGGAGGGTGTATCAGAAGAAGCAGAAGAAGGAGAAGGAGAAGGTGAAGTCTGGAGGGTGAATCAGAAGAAGCAGAAGAAGGAGAAGGAGAAGGTGAAGTCTGGAGGGTGAATCAGAAAAAGCAGAAGAAGGAGAAGGTGAAGTCAGGAGGGTGAATCAGAAGAAGCAGAAGAAGGAGAAGGAGAAGGTGAAGTTAGGAGGGTGAGTCAGAAGAAGTAGAAGAAGGAGAAGGAGAAGGTGAAGTCAGGGGGGTGAAGCAGAAGAAGTAGAAGAAGGAGAAGGAGAAGGTGAAGTCAGCAGGGTGAAGCAGAAGAAGCAGAAGAAGGAGAAGGAGAAGGTGAAGTCTGGAGGGCGCATCAGAAGAAGCAGAAGAAGGAGAAGGAGAAGGTGAAGTCTGGAGGGTGAATCAGAAGAAGCAGAAGAAGGAGAAGGAGAAGGTGAAGAATGGAGGGTGAATCAGAAGAAGCAGAAGAAGTAGAAGGAGAAGGTGAAGTCTGGAGGGTGAATCAGAAGAAGTAGAAGAAGGAGAAGGAGAAGGTGAAGTCTGGAGGGTGAATCAGAAGTAGCAGAAGAAGGAGAAGGAGAAGGTGAAGTCTGGAGGGTGAATCAGAAGAAGCAGAAGAAGGAGAAGGAGAAGGTGAAGTCTGGAGGGTGAATCAGAAGAAGCAGAATAAGGAGAAGGAGAAGGTGAAGTCTGGAGGGTGAATCAGAAGAAGCAGAAGAAGGAGAAGGAGAAGGTGAAGTCTGGAGGGTGAATCAGAAGAAGTAGAATATGCAGAAGGAGAAGGTGAAGTCTGGAGGGTGAAGCAGAAGAAGTAGAAGAAGGAGAAGGAGAAGGTGAAGTCAGGAGGGTGAATCAGAAGAAGTAGAAGAAGGACAAGGAGAAGGTGAAGTCTGGAGGGTGAATCAGAAGAATCAGAAGAAGGAGAAGGAGAAGGTGAAGTCTGGAGGGTGAATCAGAAGAAGCAGAAGAAAGAGAAGGAGAAGGTGAAGCCTGGAGGGTGAAGCAGAAGAAGCAGAAGAAGGAGAAGGAGAAGGTGAAGACTGGAGGGTGAATCAGAAGAAGTAGAAGAAGGAGAAGGAGAAGTTGAAGTCTGGAGGGTGAATCAGAAGAAGTAGAAGAAGGAGAAGGAGAAGGTGAAGTCTGGAGGGTGAATCAGAAGAAGTAGAAGAAGGAGAAGGAGAAGGTGAAGTCTGGAGGGTGAATCAGAAGCAGCAGAAGAAGGAGAAGGAGAAGATGAAGTCTGGAGGGTGAATCAGAAGAAGTAGAAGAAGGAGAAGGAGAAGGTGAGGTATGGAGGGTGAATCAGAAGAAGCAGAAGAAGTAGAAGGAGAAGGTGAAGTCTGGAGGGTGAATCAGAAGAAGCAGAAGAAGGAGAAGGAGAAGGTGAAGTCTGGAGGGTGAATCAGAAGAAGCAGAAGAAGGAGAAGGAGAAGGTGAAGTCAGGAGGGTGAATCAGAAGAAGCAGAAAAAAGGAGAAGGAGAAGGTGAAGTTAGGAGGGTGAATCAGAAGAAGCAGAAGAAGGAGAAGGAGAAGGTGTAGTCAGGGGGGTGAAGGAGAAGAAGTAGAAGAAGGAGAAGGAGAAGGTGAAGTCAGGAGGGTGAAGCAGAAGAAGCAGAAGAAGGAGAAGGAGAAGGTGAAGTCTGGAGGGTGAAGCAGAAGAAGCAGAAGAAGGAGAAGAAGAAGGTGAAGTTTGGAGGGCGAAGCAGAAGAAGCAGAAGAAGGAGAAGGAGATGGTGAAGTCTGGAGGGTGAAGCAGAAGAAGCAGAAGAAGGAGAAGGAGAAGGTGAAGTCTGGAGGGTGAATCAGAAGAAGTAGAAGAAGGCGAAGGAGAAGGTGAAGTCAGGAGGGTGAAGCAGAAGAAGCAGAAGAAGGAGAAGGAGAAGGTGAAGTCTGGAGGGTGAAGCAGAAGAAGCAGAAGAAGGAGAAGGAGAAGGTGAAGTCTGGAGGGTGAAGCAGAAGAAGCAGAAGAAGGAAAAGGAGAAGGTGAAGTCAGGCGGGTGAATCAGAAGAAGTAGAAGAAGGAGAAGGAGAAGATTAAGTCTGGAGGGTGAATCAGAAGAAGTAGAAGAAGGAGAAGGAGAAGGTGAAGTCTGGAGGGTGAATCAGAAGAAGTAAAAGAAGGAGAAGGAGAAGGTGAAGTCTGGAGGGTGAATCAGAAGAAGCAGAAGAAGGAGAAGGAGAAGGTGAAGTCTGGAGGGAGAAGCAGAAGAAGTAGAAGAAGGAGAAGGAGAAGGTGAAGTCTGGAGGGTGAATCAGAAGAAGTAGAAGAAGGAGAAGGAGAAGGTGAAGTCTGGAGGGTGAAGCAGAAGAAGTAGAAGAAGGAGAAGGTGAAGGTGAAGTCTGGAGGGTGAATCAGAAGAAGTAGAAGAAGGACAAGGAGAAGGTGAAGTCTGGAGGGTGAATCAGAAGAATCAGAAGAAGGAGAAGGAGAAGGTGAAGTCTGGAGGGTGAATCAGAAGAAGCAGAAGAAAGAGAAGGAGAAGGTGAAGTTTGGAGGGTGAAGCAGAAGAAGCAGAAGAAGGAGAAGGAGAAGGTGAAGACTGGAGGGTGAAACAGAAGAAGTAGAAGAAGGAGAAGGAGAAGGTGAAGTCTGGAGGGTGAATCAGAAGAAGTAGAAGAAGGAGAAGGAGAAGGTGAAGTCTGGAGGGTGAATCAGAAGAAGTAGAAGAAGGAGAAGGAGAAGGTGAAGTCTGGAGGGTGAATCAGAAGAAGCAGAAGAAGGAGAAGGAGAAGGTGAAGTCTGGAGGGTGAATCAGAAGAAGCAGAAGAAGGAGAAGGAGAAGATGAAGTCTGGAGGGTGAATCAGAAGAAGTAGAAGAAGGAGAAGGAGAAGGTGAGGTATGGAGGGTGAATCAGAAGAAGCAGAAGAAGGAGAAGGAGAAGGTGAAGTCTGGAAGGTGAATCAGAAGAAGCAGAAGAAGGAGAAGGAGAAGGTGAAGTCTGGAGGGTGAATCAGAAGAAGCAGAAGAAGGAGAAGGAGAAGGTGAAGTCAGGAGGGTGAATCAGGAGAAGCAGAAAAAAGGAGAAGGAGAAGGTGAAGTTAGGAGGGTGAATCAGAAGAAGCAGAAGAAGGAGAAGGAGAAGGTGTAGTCAGGGGGGTGAAGCAGAAGAAGTAGAAGAAGGAGAAGGAGAAGGTGAAGTCAGGAGGGTGAAGCAGAAGAAGCAGAAGAAGGAGAAGGAGAAGGTGAAGTCTGGAGGGTGAAGCAGAAGAAGCAGAAGAAGGAGAAGAAGAAGGTGAAGTTTGGAGGGCGAAGCAGAAGAAGCAGAAGAAGGAGAAGGAGATGGTGAAGTCTGGAGGGTGAAGCAGAAGAAGCAGAAGAAGGAGAAGGAGAAGGTGAAGTCTGGAGGGTGAATCAGAAGAAGTAGAAGAAGTCGAAGGAGAAGGTGAAGTCAGGAGGGTGAAGCAGAAGAAGCAGAAGAAGGAGAAGGAGAAGGTGAAGTCTGGAGGGTGAAGCAGAAGAAGCAGAAGAAGGAGAAGGAGAAGATGAAGTCTGGAGGGTGAAGCAGAAGAAGCAGAAGAAGGAAAAGGAGAAGGTGAAGTCAGGAGGGTGAATCAGAAGAAGTAGAAGAAGGAGAAGGAGAAGATGAAGTCTGGAGGGTGAATCAGAAGAAGTAGAAGAAGGAGAAGGAGAAGGTGAAGTCTGGAGGGTGAATCAGAAGAAGTAAAAGAAGGAGAAGGAGAAGGTGAAGTCTGGAGGGTGAATCAGAAGAAGCAGAAGAAGGAGAAGGAGAAGGTGAAGTCTGGAGGGAGAAGCAGAAGAAGTAGAAGAAGGAGAAGGAGAAGGTGAAGTCTGGAGGGTGAATCAGAAGAAGTAGAAGAAGGAGAAGGAGAAGGTGAAGTCTGGAGGGTGAAGCAGAAGAAGTAGAAGAAGGAGAAGGAGAAGGTGAAGTCTGGAGGGTGAATCAGAAGAAGTAGAAGAAGGACAAGGAGAAGGTGAAGTCTGGAGGGTGAATCAGAAGAATCAGAAGAAGGAGAAGGAGAAGGTGAAGTCTGGAGGGTGAATCAGAAGAAGCAGAAGAAAGAGAAGGAGAAGGTGAAGTCTGGAGGGTGAAGCAGAAGAAGCAGAAGAAGGAGAAGGAGAAGGTGAAGACTGGAGGGTGAAACAGAAGAAGTATAAGAAGGAGAAGGAGAAGGTGAAGTCTGGAGGGTGAATCAGAAGAAGTAGAAGAAGGAGAAGGAGAAGGTGAAGTCTGGAGGGTGAATCAGAAGAAGTAGAAGAAGGAGAAGGAGAAGGTGAAGTCTGGAGGGTGAATCAGAAGAAGCAGAAGAAGGAGAAGGAGAAGGTGAAGTCTGGAGGGTGAATCAGAAGAAGCAGAAGAAGGAGAAGGAGAAGATGAAGTCTGGAGGGTGAATCAGAAGAAGTAGAAGAAGGAGAAGGAGAAGGTGAGGTATGGAGGGTGAATCAGAAGAAGCAGAAGAAGGAGAAGGAGAAGGTGAAGTCTGGAGGGTGAATCAGAAGAAGGAGAAGAAGGAGAAGGAGAAGGTGAAGTCTGGAGGGTGAATCAGAAGAAGCAGAAGAAGGAGAAGGAGAAGGTGAAGTCTGGAGGGTGAATCAGAAAAAGTAGAAGAAGGAGAAGGAGAAGGTGTAGACTGGAGGGTGAATCAGAAGAAGTAGAAGAAGGAGAAGGAGAAGGTGATTTCTGGAGGATGAATCAGAAGAAGCAGAAGAAGTAGAAGGAGAAGGTGAAGTCTGGAGGGTGAATCAGAAGAAGTGGAAGAAGGAGAAGGAGAAGGTGAAGTCTGGAGGGTGAATCAGAAGAAGCAGAAGAAGGAGAAGGAGAAGGTGAAGTCTGGAGGGTGAATCAGAAGAAGCAGAACAAGGAGAAGGTGAAGGTGAAGACTGGAGGGTGAATCAGAAGAAGTAGAAGAAGGAGAAGGAGAAGGTGAAGTCTGGAGGGTGAATCAGAAGAAGTAGAAGAAGGAGGAAGAGAAGGCGAAGTCTGGAGGGTGAATCAGAAGAAGCAGAAGAAGGAGAAGGAGAAGGTGAAGTCTGGAGGGTGAATCAGAAGAAGCAGAAGAAGGAGAAGGAGAAGGTGAAGAATGGAGGGTGAATCAGAAGAAGCAGAAGAAGTAGAAGGAGAAGGTGAAGTCTGCAGGGTGAATCAGAAGAGGTAGAAGAAGGAGAAGGAGAAGGTGAAGTCTGGAGGGTGAATCAGAAGAAGCAGAAGAAGGAGAAGGAGAAGGTGAAGAATGGAGGGTGAATCAGAAGAAGCAGAAGAAGTAGAAGGAGAAGGTGAAGTCTGGAGGGTGAATCAGAAGAAGTAGAAGAAGGAGAAGTAGAAGGTGAAGTCTGGAGGGTGAATCAGAAGAAGCAGAAGAAGGAGAAGTAGAAGGTGAAGTCTGGAGGCTGAATCAGAAGAAGCAGAAGAAGGAGAAGGAGAAGGTGAAGTCTGGAGGGTGAAACAGAAGAAGCAGAATAAGGAGAAGGAGAAGGTGAAGTCTGGAGGGTGAATCAGAAGAATCAAAAGAAGGAGAAGGAGAAGGTGAAGTCTGGAGGGTGAATCAGAAGAAGCAGAAGAAGGAGAAGGAGAAGGTGAAGTCTGGAGGGTGAAGCAGAAGAAGCAGAAGAAGGAGAAGGAGAAGGTGAAGACTGGAGGGTGAATCAGAAGAAGCAGAAGAAGGAGAAGGAGAAGGTGAAGTCTGGAGGGTGAATCAGAAGAAGTAGAAGAAGGAGAAGGAGAAGGTGAAGTCTGGAGGGTGAATCAGAAGAAGTAGAAGAAGGAGAAGGAGAAGGGGAAGTCTGGAGGGTGAATCAGAAGAAGCAGAAGGAGGAGAAGGAGAAGGTGAAGTCTGGAGGGTGAATCAGAAGAAGCAGAAGAAGGAGAAGGAGAAGATGAAGTCTGGAGGGTGAATCAGAAGAAGTAGAAGAAGGAGAAGGAGAAGGTGAGGTATGGAGGGTGTATCAGAAGAAGCAGAAGAAGGAGAAGGAGAAGGTGAAGTCTGGAGGGTGAATCAGAAGAAGCAGAAGAAGGAGAAGGAGAAGGTGAAGTCTGGAGGGTGAATCAGAAAAAGCAGAAGAAGGAGAAGGTGAAGTCAGGAGGGTGAATCAGAAGAAGCAGAAGAAGGAGAAGGAGAAGGTGAAGTTAGGAGGGTGAATCAGAAGAAGTAGAAGAAGGAGAAGGAGAAGGTGAAGTCAGGGGGGTGAAGCAGAAGAAGTAGAAGAAGGAGAAGGAGAAGGTGAAGTCAGCAGGGTGAAGCAGAAGAAGCAGAAGAAGGAGAAGGAGAAGGTGAAGTCTGGAGGGCGCATCAGAAGAAGCAGAAGAAGGAGAAGGAGAAGGTGAAGTCTGGAGGGTGAATCAGAAGAAGCAGAAGAAGGAGAAGGAGAAGGTGAAGAATGGAGGGTGAATCAGAAGAAGCAGAAGAAGTAGAAGGAGAAGGTGAAGTCTGGAGGGTGAATCAGAAGAAGTAGAAGAAGGAGAAGGAGAAGGTGAAGTCTGGAGGGTGAATCAGAAGTAGCAGAAGAAGGAGAAGGAGAAGGTGAAGTCTGGAGGGTGAATCAGAAGAAGCAGAAGAAGGAGAAGGAGAAGGTGAAGTCTGGAGGGTGAATCAGAAGAAGCAGAATAAGGAGAAGGAGAAGGTGAAGTCTGGAGGGTGAATCAGAAGAAGCAGAAGAAGGAGAAGGAGAAGGTGAAGTCTGGAGGGTGAATCAGAAGAAGTAGAATATGCAGAAGGAGAAGGTGAAGTCTGGAGGGTGAAGCAGAAGAAGTAGAAGAAGGAGAAGGAGAAGGTGAAGTCAGGAGGGTGAATCAGAAGAAGTAGAAGAAGGACAAGGAGAAGGTGAAGTCTGGAGGGTGAATCAGAAGAATCAGAAGAAGGAGAAGGAGAAGGTGAAGTCTGGAGGGTGAATCAGAAGAAGCAGAAGAAAGAGAAGGAGAAGGTGAAGCCTGGAGGGTGAAGCAGAAGAAGCAGAAGAAGGAGAAGGAGAAGGTGAAGACTGGAGGGTGAATCAGAAGAAGTAGAAGAAGGAGAAGGAGAAGTTGAAGTCTGGAGGGTGAATCAGAAGAAGTAGAAGAAGGAGAAGGAGAAGGTGAAGTCTGGAGGGTGAATCAGAAGAAGTAGAAGAAGGAGAAGGAGAAGGTGAAGTCTGGAGGGTGAATCAGAAGCAGCAGAAGAAGGAGAAGGAGAAGATGAAGTCTGGAGGGTGAATCAGAAGAAGTAGAAGAAGGAGAAGGAGAAGGTGAGGTATGGAGGGTGAATCAGAAGAAGCAGAAGAAGTAGAAGGAGAAGGTGAAGTCTGGAGGGTGAATCAGAAGAAGCAGAAGAAGGAGAAGGAGAAGGTGAAGTCTGGAGGGTGAATCAGAAGAAGCAGAAGAAGGAGAAGGAGAAGGTGAAGTCAGGAGGGTGAATCAGAAGAAGCAGAAAAAAGGAGAAGGAGAAGGTGAAGTTAGGAGGGTGAATCAGAAGAAGCAGAAGAAGGAGAAGGAGAAGGTGTAGTCAGGGGGGTGAAGCAGAAGAAGTAGAAGAAGGAGAAGGAGAAGGTGAAGTCAGGAGGGTGAAGCAGAAGAAGCAGAAGAAGGAGAAGGAGAAGGTGAAGTCTGGAGGGTGAAGCAGAAGAAGCAGAAGAAGGAGAAGAAGAAGGTGAAGTTTGGAGGGCGAAGCAGAAGAAGCAGAAGAAGGAGAAGGAGATGGTGAAGTCTGGAGGGTGAAGCAGAAGAAGCAGAAGAAGGAGAAGGAGAAGGTGAAGTCTGGAGGGTGAATCAGAAGAAGTAGAAGAAGGCGAAGGAGAAGGTGAAGTCAGGAGGGTGAAGCAGAAGAAGCAGAAGAAGGAGAAGGAGAAGGTGAAGTCTGGAGGGTGAAGCAGAAGAAGCAGAAGAAGGAGAAGGAGAAGGTGAAGTCTGGAGGGTGAAGCAGAAGAAGCAGAAGAAGGAAAAGGAGAAGGTGAAGTCAGGCGGGTGAATCAGAAGAAGTAGAAGAAGGAGAAGGAGAAGATGAAGTCTGGAGGGTGAATCAGAAGAAGTAGAAGAAGGAGAAGGAGAAGGTGAAGTCTGGAGGGTGAATCAGAAGAAGTAAAAGAAGGAGAAGGAGAAGGTGAAGTCTGGAGGGTGAATCAGAAGAAGCAGAAGAAGGAGAAGGAGAAGGTGAAGTCTGGAGGGAGAAGCAGAAGAAGTAGAAGAAGGAGAAGGAGAAGGTGAAGTCTGGAGGGTGAATCAGAAGAAGTAGAAGAAGGAGAAGGAGAAGGTGAAGTCTGGAGGGTGAAGCAGAAGAAGTAGAAGAAGGAGAAGGTGAAGGTGAAGTCTGGAGGGTGAATCAGAAGAAGTAGAAGAAGGACAAGGAGAAGGTGAAGTCTGGAGGGTGAATCAGAAGAATCAGAAGAAGGAGAAGGAGAAGGTGAAGTCTGGAGGGTGAATCAGAAGAAGCAGAAGAAAGAGAAGGAGAAGGTGAAGTCTGGAGGGTGAAGCAGAAGAAGCAGAAGAAGGAGAAGGAGAAGGTGAAGACTGGAGGGTGAAACAGAAGAAGTAGAAGAAGGAGAAGGAGAAGGTGAAGTCTGGAGGGTGAATCAGAAGAAGTAGAAGAAGGAGAAGGAGAAGGTGAAGTCTGGAGGGTGAATCAGAAGAAGTAGAAGAAGGAGAAGGAGAAGGTGAAGTCTGGAGGGTGAATCAGAAGAAGCAGAAGAAGGAGAAGGAGAAGGTGAAGTCTGGAGGGTGAATCAGAAGAAGCAGAAGAAGGAGAAGGAGAAGATGAAGTCTGGAGGGTGAATCAGAAGAAGTAGAAGAAGGAGAAGGAGAAGGTGAGGTATGGAGGGTGAATCAGAAGAAGCAGAAGAAGGAGAAGGAGAAGGTGAAGTCTGGAGGGTGAATCAGAAGAAGGAGAAGAAGGAGAAGGAGAAGGTGAAGTCTGGAGGGTGAATCAGAAGAAGCAGAAGAAGGAGAAGGAGAAGGTGAAGTCTGGAGGGTGAATCAGAAGAAGTAGAAGAAGGAGAAGGAGAAGGTGTAGACTGGAGGGTGAATCAGAAGAAGTAGAAGAAGGAGAAGGAGAAGGTGATTTCTGGAGGATGAATCAGAAGAAGCAGAAGAAGTAGAAGGAGAAGGTGAAGTCTGGAGGGTGAATCAGAAGAAGTGGAAGAAGGAGAAGGAGAAGGTGAAGTCTGGAGGGTGAATCAGAAGAAGCAGAAGAAGGAGAAGGAGAAGGTGAAGTCTGGAGGGTGAATCAGAAGAAGCAGAACAAGGAGAAGGTGAAGGTGAAGACTGGAGGGTGAATCAGAAGAAGTAGAAGAAGGAGAAGGAGAAGGTGAAGTCTGGAGGGTGAATCAGAAGAAGTAGAAGAAGGAGGAAGAGAAGGCGAAGTCTGGAGGGTGAATCAGAAGAAGCAGAAGAAGGAGAAGGAGAAGGTGAAGTCTGGAGGGTGAATCAGAAGAAGCAGAAGAAGGAGAAGGAGAAGGTGAAGAATGGAGGGTGAATCAGAAGAAGCAGAAGAAGTAGAAGGAGAAGGTGAAGTCTGCAGGGTGAATCAGAAGAGGTAGAAGAAGGAGAAGGAGAAGGTGAAGTCTGGAGGGTGAATCAGAAGTAGCAGAAGAAGGAGAAGGAGAAGGTGAAGTCTGGAGGGTGAATCAGAAGAAGGAGAAGGAGAAGGTGAAGTCTGGAGGGTGAATCAGAAGAAGCAGAATAAGGAGAAGGAGAAGGTGAAGTCTGGAGGGTGAATCAGAAGAAGCAGAAGAAGGAGAAGGAGAAGGTGAAGTCTGGAGGGTGAATCAGAAGAAGTAGAATATGCAGAAGGAGAAGGTGATGTCTGGAGGGTGAAGCAGAAGAAGTAGAAGAAGGAGAAGGAGAAGGTGAAGTCAGGAGGGTGAAGCAGAAGAAGTAGAAGAAGGAGAAGGAGAAGGTGAAGTCAGCAGGGTGAAGCAGAAGAAGCAGAAGAAGGAGAAGGAGAAGGTGAAGTCTGGAGGGCGCATCAGAAGAAGCAGAAGAAGGAGAAGGAGAAGGTGAAGTCTGGAGGGTGAATCAGAAGAAGCAGAAGAAGGAGAAGGAGAAGGTGAAGAATGGAGGGTGAATCAGAAGAAGCAGAAGAAGTAGAAGGAGAAGGTGAAGTCTGGAGGGTGAATCAGAAGAAGTAGAAGAAGGAGAAGGAGAAGGTGAAGTCTGGAGGGTGAATCAGAAGTAGCAGAAGAAGGAGAAGGAGAAGGTGAAGTCTGGAGGGTGAATCAGAAGAAGCAGAAGAAGGAGAAGGAGAAGGTGAAGTCTGGAGGGTGAATCAGAAGAAGCAGAATAAGGAGAAGGAGAAGGTGAAGTCTGGAGGGTGAATCAGAAGAAGCAGAAGAAGGAGAAGGAGAAGGTGAAGTCTGGAGGGTGAATCAGAAGAAGTAGAATATGCAGAAGGAGAAGGTGAAGTCTGGAGGGTGAAGCAGAAGAAGTAGAAGAAGGAGAAGGAGAAGGTGAAGTCAGGAGGGTGAATCAGAAGAAGTAGAAGAAGGACAAGGAGAAGGTGAAGTCTGGAGGGTGAATCAGAAGAATCAGAAGAAGGAGAAGGAGAAGGTGAAGTCTGGAGGGTGAATCAGAAGAAGCAGAAGAAAGAGAAGGAGAAGGTGAAGCCTGGAGGGTGAAGCAGAAGAAGCAGAAGAAGGAGAAGGAGAAGGTGAAGACTGGAGGGTGAATCAGAAGAAGTAGAAGAAGGAGAAGGAGAAGTTGAAGTCTGGAGGGTGAATCAGAAGAAGTAGAAGAAGGAGAAGGAGAAGGTGAAGTCTGGAGGGTGAATCAGAAGAAGTAGAAGAAGGAGAAGGAGAAGGTGAAGTCTGGAGGGTGAATCAGAAGCAGCAGAAGAAGGAGAAGGAGAAGATGAAGTCTGGAGGGTGAATCAGAAGAAGTAGAAGAAGGAGAAGGAGAAGGTGAGGTATGGAGGGTGAATCAGAAGAAGCAGAAGAAGTAGAAGGAGAAGGTGAAGTCTGGAGGGTGAATCAGAAGAAGCAGAAGAAGGAGAAGGAGAAGGTGAAGTCTGGAGGGTGAATCAGAAGAAGCAGAAGAAGGAGAAGGAGAAGGTGAAGTCAGGAGGGTGAATCAGAAGAAGCAGAAAAAAGGAGAAGGAGAAGGTGAAGTTAGGAGGGTGAATCAGAAGAAGCAGAAGAAGGAGAAGGAGAAGGTGTAGTCAGGGGGGTGAAGCAGAAGAAGTAGAAGAAGGAGAAGGAGAAGGTGAAGTCAGGAGGGTGAAGCAGAAGAAGCAGAAGAAGGAGAAGGAGAAGGTGAAGTCTGGAGGGTGAAGCAGAAGAAGCAGAAGAAGGAGAAGAAGAAGGTGAAGTTTGGAGGGCGAAGCAGAAGAAGCAGAAGAAGGAGAAGGAGATGGTGAAGTCTGGAGGGTGAAGCAGAAGAAGCAGAAGAAGGAGAAGGAGAAGGTGAAGTCTGGAGGGTGAATCAGAAGAAGTAGAAGAAGGCGAAGGAGAAGGTGAAGTCAGGAGGGTGAAGCAGAAGAAGCAGAAGAAGGAGAAGGAGAAGGTGAAGTCTGGAGGGTGAAGCAGAAGAAGCAGAAGAAGGAGAAGGTGAAGTCTGGAGGGTGAAGCAGAAGAAGCAGAAGAAGGAAAAGGAGAAGGTGAAGTCAGGCGGGTGAATCAGAAGAAGTAGAAGAAGGAGAAGGAGAAGATGAAGTCTGGAGGGTGAATCAGAAGAAGTAGAAGAAGGAGAAGGAGAAGGTGAAGTCTGGAGGGTGAATCAGAAGAAGTAAAAGAAGGAGAAGGAGAAGGTGAAGTCTGGAGGGTGAATCAGAAGAAGCAGAAGAAGGAGAAGGAGAAGGTGAAGTCTGGAGGGAGAAGCAGAAGAAGTAGAAGAAGGAGAAGGAGAAGGTGAAGTCTGGAGGGTGAATCAGAAGAAGTAGAAGAAGGAGAAGGAGAAGGTGAAGTCTGGAGGGTGAAGCAGAAGAAGTAGAAGAAGGAGAAGGTGAAGGTGAAGTCTGGAGGGTGAATCAGAAGAAGTAGAAGAAGGACAAGGAGAAGGTGAAGTCTGGAGGGTGAATCAGAAGAATCAGAAGAAGGAGAAGGAGAAGGTGAAGTCTGGAGGGTGAATCAGAAGAAGCAGAAGAAAGAGAAGGAGAAGGTGAAGTCTGGAGGGTGAAGCAGAAGAAGCAGAAGAAGGAGAAGGAGAAGGTGAAGACTGGAGGGTGAAACAGAAGAAGTAGAAGAAGGAGAAGGAGAAGGTGAAGTCTGGAGGGTGAATCAGAAGAAGTAGAAGAAGGAGAAGGAGAAGGTGAAGTCTGGAGGGTGAATCAGAAGAAGCAGAAGAAGGAGAAGGAGAAGGTGAAGTCTGGAGGGTGAATCAGAAGAAGCAGAAGAAGGAGAAGGAGAAGGTGAAGTCTGGAGGGTGAATCAGAAGAAGCAGAAGAAGGAGAAGGAGAAGATGAAGTCTGGAGGGTGAATCAGAAGAAGTAGAAGAAGGAGAAGGAGAAGGTGAGGTATGGAGGGTGAATCAGAAGAAGCAGAAGAAGGAGAAGGAGAAGGTGAAGTCTGGAGGGTGAATCAGAAGAAGGAGAAGAAGGAGAAGGAGAAGGTGAAGTCTGGAGGGTGAATCAGAAGAAGCAGAAGAAGGAGAAGGAGAAGGTGAAGTCTGGAGGGTGAATCAGAAGAAGTAGAAGAAGGAGAAGGAGAAGGTGTAGACTGGAGGGTGAATCAGAATAAGTAGAAGAAGGAGAAGGAGAAGGTGATTTCTGGAGGATGAATCGGAAGAAGCAGAAGAAGTAGAAGGAGAAGGTGAAGTCTGGAGCGTGAATCAGAAGAAGTGGAAGAAGGAGAAGGAGAAGGTGAAGTCTGGAGTGTGAATCAGAAGAAGCAGAAGAAGGAGAAGGAGAAGGTGAAGTCTGGAGGGTGAATCAGAAGAAGCAGAACAAGGAGAAGGTGAAGGTGAAGACTGGAGGGTGAATCAGAAGAAGTAGAAGAAGGAGAAGGAGAAGGTGAAGTCTGGAGGGTGAATCAGAAGAAGTAGAAGAAGGAGGAAGAGAAGGCGAAGTCTGGAGGGTGAATCAGAAGAAGCAGAAGAAGGAGAAGGAGAAGGTGAAGTCTGGAGGGTGAATCAGAAGAAGCAGAAGAAGGAGAAGGAGAAGGTGAAGAATGGAGGGTGAATCAGAAGAAGCAGAAGAAGTAGAAGGAGAAGGTGAAGTCTGCAGGGTGAATCAGAAGAGGTAGAAGAAGGAGAAGGAGAAGGTGAAGTCTGGAGGGTGAATCAGAAGTAGCAGAAGAAGGAGAAGGAGAAGGTGAAGTCTGGAGGGTGAATCAGAAGAAGGAGAAGGAGAAGGTGAAGTCTGGAGGGTGAATCAGAAGAAGCAGAATAAGGAGAAGGAGAAGGTGAAGTCTGGAGGGTGAATCAGAAGAAGCAGAAGAAGGAGAAGGAGAAGGTGAAGTCTGGAGGGTGAATCAGAAGAAGTAGAATATGCAGAAGGAGAAGGTGATGTCTGGAGGGTGAAGCAGAAGAAGTAGAAGAAGGAGAAGGAGAAGGTGAAGTCAGGAGGGTGAATCAGAAGAAGTAGAAGAAGGACAAGGAGAAGGTGAAGTCTGGAGGGTGAATCAGAAGAATCAGAAGAAGGAGAAGGAGAAGGTGAAGTCTGGAGGGTGAATCAGAAGAAGCAGAAGAAAGAGAAGGAGAAGGTGAAGTCTGGAGGGTGAAGCAGAAGAAGGAGAAGGAGAAGGTGAAGACTGGAGGGTGAATCAGAAGAAGTAGAAGAAGGAGAAGGAGAAGGTGAAGTCTGGAGGGTGAATCAGAAGAAGTAGAAGAAGGAGAAGGAGAAGGTGAAGGCTGGAGGGTGAATCAGAAGAAGTAGAAGAAGGAGAAGGACAAGGTGAAGTCTGGAGGGTGAATCAGAAGAAGCAGAAGAAGGAGAAGGAGAAGGAGAAGTCTGGAGGGTGAATCAGAAGAAGCAGAAGAAGGAGAAGGAGAAGATGAAGTCTGGAGGGTGAATCAGAAGAAGTAGAAGAAGGAGAAGGAGAAGGTGAGGTATGGAGGGTGAATCAGAAGAAGCAGAAGAAGGAGAAGGAGAAGGTGAAGTCTGGAGGGTGAATCAGAAGAAGCAGAAGAAAGAGAAGGAGAAGGTGAAGTCTGGAGGGTGAATCAGAAGAAGCAGAAGAAGGAGAAGGAGAAGGTGAAGTCAGGAGGGTGAATCAGAAGAAGCAGAAAAAAGGAGAAGGAGAAGGTGAAGTTAGGAGGGTGAATCAGAAGAAGCAGAAGAAGGAGAAGGAGAAGGTGAAGTCAGGGGGGTGAAGCAGAAGAAGTAGAAGAAGGAGAAGGAGAAGGTGAAGTCAGCAGGGTGAAGCAGAAGAAGCAGAAGAAGGAGAAGGAGAAGGTGAAGTCTGGAGGGTGAAGCAGAAGAAGCAGAAGAAGGAGAAGGAGAAGGTGAAGTCTGGTTGGTGAATCAGAAGAAGTAGAAGAAGGAGAAGGAGAAGGTGAAGTCAGGAGGGTGAAGCAGAAGAAGCAGAAGAAGGAGAAGGAGAAGGTGAAGTCTGGAGGGTGAAGCAGAAGAAGCAGAAGAAGGAGAAGAAGAAGGTGAAGTCTGGAGGGCGAAGCAGAAGAAGCAGAAGAAGGAGAAGGAGAAGGGGAAGTCTGGAGGGTGAAGCAGAAGAAGGAGAAGAAGGAGAAGGAGAAGGTGAAGTCTGGAGGGTGAATCAGAAGAAGTAGAAGAAGGCGAAGGAGAAGGTGAAGTCAGGAGGGTGAAGCAGAAGAAGCAGAAGAAGGAGAAGGAGAAGGTGAAGTCTGGAGGGTGAAGCAGAAGAAGCAGAAGAAGGAGAAGGAGAAGGTGAAGTCTGGAGGGTGAAGCAGAAGAAGCAGAAGAAGGAGAAGGAGAAGGTGAAGTCAGGAGGGTGAATCAGAAGAAGTAGAAGAAGGAGAAGGAGAAGATGAAGTCTGGAGGGTGAATCAGAAGAAGTAGAAGAAGGAGAAGGAGAAGGTGAAGTCTGGAGGGTGAATCAGAAGAAGTAGAAGAAGGAGAAGGAGAAGGTGAAGTCTGGAGGGTGAATCAGAAGAAGCAGAAGAAGGAGAAGGAGAAGGTGAAGTCTGGAGGGAGAAGCAGAAGAAGTAGAAGAAGGAGAAGGAGAAGGTGAAGTCTGGAGGGTGAATCAGAAGAAGTAGAAGAAGGAGAAGGAGAAGGTGAAGTCTGGAGGGTGAATCAGAAGAAGGAGAAGGAGAAGGTGAAGTCTGGAGGGTGAATCAGAAGAAGCAGAAGAAGGAGAAGGAGAAGGTGAAGTCTGGAGGGTGAATCAGAAGAAGTAGAAGAAGGAGAAGGAGAAGGTGTAGACTGGAGGGTGAATCAGAAGAAGTAGACGAAGGAGAAGGAGAAGGTGAAGTCTGGAGGGTGAATCAGAAGAAGCAGAAGAAGGAGAAGGAGAAGGTGAAGTCTGGAGGGTGAATCAGAAGAAGTAGAAAAAGGAGAAGGAGAAGGTGAAGTCTGGAGGGTGAATCAGAAGAAGCAGAAGAAGGAGAAGGAGAAGGTGAAGTCTGGAGGGTGAATCAGAAGAAGCAGAAGAAGGAGAAGGAGAAGGTGAAGTCTGGAGGGTGAATCAGAAGAAGCAGAAGAAGGAGAAGGAGAAGGTGAAGAATGGAGGGTGAATCAGAAGAAGCAGAAGAAGTAGAAGGAGAAGGTGAAGTCTGGAGGGTGAATCAGAAGAAGTAGAAGAAGGAGAAGGAGAAGGTGAAGTCTGGAGGGTGAATCAGAAGAAGTAGAAGAAGGAGAAGGAGAAGGTGAAGTCTGGAGGGTGAATCAGAGGAAGCAGAAGAAGGAGAAGGAGAAGGAGAAGTCTGGAGGGTGAATCAGAAGAAGTAGAAGAAGGAGAAGGAGAAGGTGAAGTCAGGAGGGTGAAGCAGAAGAAGCAGAAGAAGGAGAAGGAGAAGGTGAAGTCTGGAGGGTGAAGCAGAAGAAGCAGAAGAAGGAGAAGAAGAAGGTGAAGTCTGGAGGGCGAAGCAGAAGAAGCAGAAGAAGGAGAAGGAGAAGGGGAAGTCTGGAGGGTGAAGCAGAAGAAGCAGAAGAAGGAGAAGGAGAAGGTGAAGTCTGGTTGGTGAATCAGAAGAAGTAGAAGAAGGAGAAGGAGAAGGTGAAGTCAGGAGGGTGAAGCAGAAGAAGCAGAAGAAGGAGAAGGAGAAGGTGAAGTCTGGAGGGTGAAGCAGAAGAAGCAGAAGAAGGAGAAGAAGAAGGTGAAGTCTGGAGGGCGAAGCAGAAGAAGCAGAAGAAGGAGAAGGAGAAGGGGAAGTCTGGAGGGTGAAGCAGAAGAAGGAGAAGAAGGAGAAGGAGAAGGTGAAGTCTGGAGGGTGAATCAGAAGAAGTAGAAGAAGGCGAAGGAGAAGGTGAAGTCAGGAGGGTGAAGCAGAAGAAGCAGAAGAAGGAGAAGGAGAAGGTGAAGTCTGGAGGGTGAAGCAGAAGAAGCAGAAGAAGGAGAAGGAGAAGGTGAAGTCTGGAGGGTGAAGCAGAAGAAGCAGAAGAAGGAGAAGGAGAAGGTGAAGTCAGGAGGGTGAATCAGAAGAAGTAGAAGAGGAGAAGGAGAAGATGAAGTCTGGAGGGTGAATCAGAAGAAGTAGAAGAAGGAGAAGGAGAAGGTGAAGTCTGGAGGGTGAATCAGAAGAAGTAGAAGAAGGAGAAGGAGAAGGTGAAGTCTGGAGGGTGAATCAGAAGAAGCAGAAGAAGGAGAAGGAGAAGGTGAAGTCTGGAGGGAGAAGCAGAAGAAGTAGAAGAAGGAGAAGGAGAAGGTGAAGTCTAGAGGGTGAATCAGAAGAAGTAGAAGAAGGAGAAGGAGAAGGTGAAGTCTGGAGGGTGAATCAGAAGAAGGAGAAGGAGAAGGTGAAGTCTGGAGGGTGAATCAGAAGAAGCAGAAGAAGGAGAAGGAGAAGGTGAAGTCTGGAGGGTGAATCAGAAGAAGTAGAAGAAGGAGAAGGAGAAGGTGTAGACTGGAGGGTGAATCAGAGGAAGTAGACGAAGGAGAAGGAGAAGGTGAAGTCTGGAGGGTGAATCAGAAGAAGCAGAAGAAGGAGAAGGAGAAGGTGAAGTCTGGAGGGTGAATCAGAAGAAGTAGAAAAAGGAGAAGGAGAAGGTGAAGTCTGGAGGGTGAATCAGAAGAAGCAGAAGAAGGAGAAGGAGAAGGTGAAGTCTGGAGGGTGAATCAGAAGAAGCAGAAGAAGGAGAAGGAGAAGGTGAAGTCTGGAGGGTGAATCAGAAGAAGCAGAAGAAGGAGAAGGAGAAGGTGAAGAATGGAGGGTGAATCAGAAGAAGCAGAAGAAGTAGAAGGAGAAGGTGAAGTCTGGAGGGTGAATCAGAAGAAGTAGAAGAAGGAGAAGGAGAAGGTGAAGTCTGGAGGGTGAATCAGAAGAAGTAGAAGAAGGAGAAGGAGAAGGTGAAGTCTGGAGGGTGAATCAGAAGAAGCAGAAGAAGGAGAAGGAGAAGGAGAAGTCTGGAGGGTGAATCAGAAGAAGCAGAAGAAGGAGAAGGAGAAGGAGAAGTCTGGAGGGTGAATCAGAAGAAGCAGAAGAAGGAGAAGGAGAAGATGAAGTCTGGAGGGTGAATCAGAAGAAGTAGAAGAAGGAGAAGGAGAAGGTGAGGTATGGAGGGTGAATCAGAAGAAGTAGAAGAAGGAGAAGGAGAAGGTGAAGTCTGGAGGGTGAATCAGAAGAAGGAGAAGGAGAAGGTGAAGTCTGGAGGGTGAATCAGAAGAAGCAGAAGAAGGAGAAGGAGAAGGTGAAGTCTGGAGGGTGAATCAGAAGAAGTAGAAGAAGGAGAAGGAGAAGGTGTAGACTGGAGGGTGAATCAGAAGAAGTAGACGAAGGAGAAGGAGAAGGTGAAGTCTGGAGGGTGAATCAGAAGAAGCAGAAGAAGGAGAAGGAGAAGGTGAAGTCTGGAGGGTGAATCAGAAGAAGTAGAAAAAGGAGAAGGAGAAGGTGAAGTCTGGAGGGTGAATCAGAAGAAGCAGAAGAAGGAGAAGGAGAAGGTGAAGTCTGGAGGGTGAATCAGAAGAAGCAGAAGAAGGAGAAGGAGAAGGTGAAGTCTGGAGGGTGAATCAGAAGAAGCAGAAGAAGGAGAAGGAGAAGGTGAAGAATGGAGGGTGAATCAGAAGAAGCAGAAGAAGTAGAAGGAGAAGGTGAAGTCTGGAGGGTGAATCAGAAGAAGTAGAAGAAGGAGAAGGAGAAGGTGAAGTCTGGAGGGTGAATCAGAAGAAGTAGAAGAAGGAGAAGGAGAAGGTGAAGTCTGGAGGGTGAATCAGAGGAAGCAGAAGAAGGAGAAGGAGAAGGAGAAGTCTGGAGGGTGAATCAGAAGAAGTAGAAGAAGGAGAAGGAGAAGGTGAAGTCAGGAGGGTGAAGCAGAAGAAGCAGAAGAAGGAGAAGGAGAAGGTGAAGTCTGGAGGGTGAAGCAGAAGAAGCAGAAGAAGGAGAAGAAGAAGGTGAAGTCTGGAGGGCGAAGCAGAAGAAGCAGAAGAAGGAGAAGGAGAAGGGGAAGTCTGGAGGGTGAAGCAGAAGAAGCAGAAGAAGGAGAAGGAGAAGGTGAAGTCTGGTTGGTGAATCAGAAGAAGTAGAAGAAGGAGAAGGAGAAGGTGAAGTCAGGAGGGTGAAGCAGAAGAAGCAGAAGAAGGAGAAGGAGAAGGTGAAGTCTGGAGGGTGAAGCAGAAGAAGCAGAAGAAGGAGAAGAAGAAGGTGAAGTCTGGAGGGCGAAGCAGAAGAAGCAGAAGAAGGAGAAGGAGAAGGGGAAGTCTGGAGGGTGAAGCAGAAGAAGGAGAAGAAGGAGAAGGAGAAGGTGAAGTCTGGAGGGTGAATCAGAAGAAGTAGAAGAAGGCGAAGGAGAAGGTGAAGTCAGGAGGGTGAAGCAGAAGAAGCAGAAGAAGGAGAAGGAGAAGGTGAAGTCTGGAGGGTGAAGCAGAAGAAGCAGAAGAAGGAGAAGGAGAAGGTGAAGTCTGGAGGGTGAAGCAGAAGAAGCAGAAGAAGGAGAAGGAGAAGGTGAAGTCAGGAGGGTGAATCAGAAGAAGTAGAAGAGGAGAAGGAGAAGATGAAGTCTGGAGGGTGAATCAGAAGAAGTAGAAGAAGGAGAAGGAGAAGGTGAAGTCTGGAGGGTGAATCAGAAGAAGTAGAAGAAGGAGAAGGAGAAGGTGAAGTCTGGAGGGTGAATCAGAAGAAGCAGAAGAAGGAGAAGGAGAAGGTGAAGTCTGGAGGGAGAAGCAGAAGAAGTAGAAGAAGGAGAAGGAGAAGGTGAAGTCTAGAGGGTGAATCAGAAGAAGTAGAAGAAGGAGAAGGAGAAGGTGAAGTCTGGAGGGTGAATCAGAAGAAGGAGAAGGAGAAGGTGAAGTCTGGAGGGTGAATCAGAAGAAGCAGAAGAAGGAGAAGGAGAAGGTGAAGTCTGGAGGGTGAATCAGAAGAAGTAGAAGAAGGAGAAGGAGAAGGTGTAGACTGGAGGGTGAATCAGAGGAAGTAGACGAAGGAGAAGGAGAAGGTGAAGTCTGGAGGGTGAATCAGAAGAAGCAGAAGAAGGAGAAGGAGAAGGTGAAGTCTGGAGGGTGAATCAGAAGAAGTAGAAAAAGGAGAAGGAGAAGGTGAAGTCTGGAGGGTGAATCAGAAGAAGCAGAAGAAGGAGAAGGAGAAGGTGAAGTCTGGAGGGTGAATCAGAAGAAGCAGAAGAAGGAGAAGGAGAAGGTGAAGTCTGGAGGGTGAATCAGAAGAAGCAGAAGAAGGAGAAGGAGAAGGTGAAGAATGGAGGGTGAATCAGAAGAAGCAGAAGAAGTAGAAGGAGAAGGTGAAGTCTGGAGGGTGAATCAGAAGAAGTAGAAGAAGGAGAAGGAGAAGGTGAAGTCTGGAGGGTGAATCAGAAGAAGTAGAAGAAGGAGAAGGAGAAGGTGAAGTCTGGAGGGTGAATCAGAAGAAGCAGAAGAAGGAGAAGGAGAAGGAGAAGTCTGGAGGGTGAATCAGAAGAAGCAGAAGAAGGAGAAGGAGAAGGAGAAGTCTGGAGGGTGAATCAGAAGAAGCAGAAGAAGGAGAAGGAGAAGATGAAGTCTGGAGGGTGAATCAGAAGAAGTAGAAGAAGGAGAAGGAGAAGGTGAGGTATGGAGGGTGAATCAGAAGAAGCAGAAGAAGGAGAAGGAGAAGGTGAAGTCTGGAGGGTGAAACAGAAGAAGCAGAATAAGGAGAAGGAGAAGGTGTAGTCTGGAGGGTGAATCAGAAGAAGCAGAAGAAGGAGAAGGAGAAGGTGAAGTCTGGAGGGTGAATCAGAAGAAGTAGAAGAAGCAGAAGGAGAAGGTGAAGTCTGGAGGGTGAAGCAGAAGAAGTAGAAGAAGGAGAAGGAGAAGGTGAAGTCAGGAGGGTGAATCAGAAGAAGTAGAAGAAGGACAAGGAGAAGGTGAAGTCTGGAGGGTGAATCAGAAGAATCAGAAGAAGGAGAAGGAGAAGGTGAAGTCTGGAGGGTGAATCAGAAGAAGCAGAAGGAGGAGAAGGAGAAGGTGAAGTCTGGAGGGTGAATCAGAAGAAGCAGAAGAAGGAGAAGGAGAAGATGAAGTCTGGAGGGTGAATCAGAAGAAGTAGAAGAAGGAGAAGGAGAAGGTGAGGTATGGAGGGTGAATCAGAAGAAGCAGAAGAAGGAGAAGGAGAAGGTGAAGTCTGGAGGGTGAATCAGAAGAAGCAGAAGAAGGAGAAGGAGAAGGTGAAGTCTGGAGGGTGAATCAGAAGAAGCAGAAGAAGGAGAAGGTGAAGTCAGGAGGGTGAATCAGAAGAAGCAGAAGAAGGAGAAGGAGAAGGTGAAGTTAGGAGGGTGTATCAGAAGAAGCAGAAGAAGGAGAAGGAGAAGGTGAAGTCAGGGGGGTGAAGCAGAAGAAGTAGAAGAAGGAGAAGGAGAAGGTGAAGTCAGCAGGGTGAAGCAGAAGAAGCAGAAGAAGGAGAAGGAGAAGGTGAAGTCTGGAGGACGCATCAGAAGAAGCAGAAGAAGGAGAAGGAGAAGGTGAAGTCTGGAGGGTGAATCAGAAGAAGCAGAAGAAGGAGAAGGTGAAGAATGGAGGGTGAATCAGAAGAAGCAGAAGAAGTAGAAGGAGAAGGTGAAGTCTGGAGGGTGAATCAGAAGAAGTAGAAGAAGGAGAAGGAGAAGGTGAAGTCTGGAGGGTGAATCAGAAGTAGCAGAAGAAGGAGAAGGAGAAGGTGAAGTCTGGAGGGTGAATCAGAAGAAGCAGAAGAAGGAGAAGGAGAAGGTGAAGTCTGGAGGGTGAATCAGAAGAAGCAGAATAAGGAGAAGGAGAAGGTGAAGTCTGGAGGGTGAATCAGAAGAAGCAGAAGAAGGAGAAGGAGAAGGTGAAGTCTGGAGGGTGAATCAGAAGAAGTACAATATGCAGAAGGAGAAGGTGAAGTCTGGAGGGTGAAGCAGAAGAAGTAGAAGAAGGAGAAGGAGAAGGTGAAGTCAGGAGGGTGAATCAGAAGAAGTAGAAGAAGGACAAGGAGAAGGTGAAGTCTGGAGGGTGAATCAGAAGAATCAGAAGAAGGAGAAGGAGAAGGTGAAGTCTGGAGGGTGAATCAGAAGAAGCAGAAGAAAGAGAAGGAGAAGGTGAAGTCTGGAGGGTGAAGCAGAAGAAGAAGAAGAAGGAGAAGGAGAAGGTGAAGACTGGAGGGTGAATCAGAAGAAGTAGAAGAAGGAGAAGGAGAAGTTGAAGTCTGGAGGGTGAATCAGAAGAAGTAGAAGAAGGAGAAGGAGAAGGTGAAGTCTGGAGGGTGAATCAGAAGAAGTAGAAGAAGGAGAAGGAGAAGGTGAAGTCTGGAGGGTGAATCAGAAGAAGCAGAAGAAGGAGAAGGAGAAGGTGAAGTCTGGAGGGTGTATCAGAAGAAACAGAATAAGGAGAAGGAGAAGGTGAAGTCTGGAGGGTGAATCAGAAGAAGCAGAAGAAGCAGAAGGAGAAGGTGAAGTCTGGAGGGTGAAGCAGAAGAAGTAGAAGAAGGAGAAGGAGAAGGTGAAGTCAGGATGGTGAATCAGAAGAAGTAGAAGAAGGACAAGGAGAAGGTGAAGTCTGGAGGGTGAATCAGAAGAATCAGAAGAAGGAGAAGGAGAAGGTGAAGTCTGGAGGGTGAATCAGAAGAAGTACAAGAAGGAGAAGGAGAAGGTGAAGTCAGGAGGGTGAAGCAGAAGAAGCAGAAGAAGGAGAAGGAGAAGGTGAAGTCTGGAGGGTGAAGCAGAAGAAGCAGAAGAAGGAGAAGAAGAAGGTGAAGTCTGGAGGGCGAAGCAGAAGAAGTAGAAGAAGGAGAAGGAGAAGGTGAAGTCTGGAGGGTGAAGCAGAAGAAGGAGAAGAAGGAGAAGGAGAAGGTGAAGTCTGGAGGGTGAATCAGAAGAAGTAGAAGAAGGCGAAGGAGAAGGTGAAGTCAGGAGGGTGAAGCAGAAGAAGCAGAAGAAGGAGAAGGAGAAGGTGAAGTCTGGAGGGTGAAGCAGAAGAAGCAGAAGAAGGAGAAGGAGAAGGTGAAGTCTGGAGGGTGAAGCAGAAGAAGCAGAAGAAGGAGAAGGAGAAGGTGAAGTCAGGAGGGTGAATCAGAAGAAGTAGAAGAACGAGAAGGAGAAGATGAAGTCTGGAGGGTGAATCAGAAGAAGTAGAAGAAGGAGAAGGAGAAGGTGAAGTCTGGAGGGTGAATCAGAAGAAGTAGAAGAAGGAGAAGGAGGAGGTGAAGTCTGGAGGGTGAATCAGAAGAAGCAGAAGAAGGAGAAGGAGAAGGTGAAGTCTGGAGGGAGAAGCAGAAGAAGGAGAAGGAGAAGGTGAAGTCTGGAGGGTGAATCAGAAGAAGTAGAAGAAGGAGAAGGAGAAGGTGAAGTCTGGAGGGTGAATCAGAAGAAGCAGAAGAAGGAGAAGGAGAAGGTGAAGTCTGGAGGATGAATCAGAAGAAGTAGAAGAAGGAGAAGGAGAAGGTGTAGACTGGAGGGTGAATCAGAAGAAGTAGACGAAGGAGCAGGAGAAGGTGAAGTCTGGAGGGTGAATCAGAAGAAGCAGAAGAAGGAGAAGGAGAAGGTGAAGTCTGGAGGGTGAATCAGAAGATGTAGAAGAAGGAGAAGGAGAAGGTGAAGTCTGGAGGGTGAATCAGAAGAAGCAGAAGAAGGAGAAGGAGAAGGTGAAGTCTGGAGGGTGAATCAGAAGAAGCAGAAGAAGGAGAAGGAGAAGGTGAAGTCTGGAGGGTGAATCAGAAGAAGCAGAAGAAGGAGAAGGAGAAGGTGAAGTCTGGAGGGTGAATCAGAAGAAGCAGAAGAAGTAGAAGGAGAAGGTGAAGTCTGGAGGGTGAATCAGAAGAAGTAGAAGAAGGAGAAGTAGAAGGTGAAGTCTGCAGGGTGAATCAGAAGAAGCAGAATAAGGAGAAGTAGAAGGTGAAGTCTGGAGGCTGAATCAGAAGAAGCAGAAGAAGGAGAAGGAGAAGGTGAAGTCTGGAGGGTGAAACAGAAGAAGCAGAATAAGGAGAAGGAGAAGGTGAAGTCTGGAGGGTGAATCAGAAGAATCAGAAGAAGGAGAAGGAGAAGGTGAAGTCTGGAGGGTGAATCAGAAGAAGCAGAAGAAAGAGAAGGAGAAGGTGAAGTCTGGAGGGTGAATCAGAAGAAGTAGAAGAAGGAGAAGGAGAAGGTGAAGTCTGGAGGGTGAATCAGAAGAAGCAGAAGGAGGAGAAGGAGAAGGTGATGTCTGGAGGGAGAATCAGAAGAAGCAGAAGAAGGAGAAGGAGAAGATGAAGTCTGGAGGGTGAATCAGAAGAAGTAGAAGAAGGAGAAGGAGAAGGTGAAGTCTGGAGGGTGAATCAGAAGAAGCAGAAGGAGGAGAAGGAGAAGGTGATGTCTGCAGGGAGAATCAGAAGAAGCAGAAGAAGGAGAAGGAGAAGATGAAGTCTGGAGGGTGAATCAGAAGAAGTAGAAGAAGGAGAAGGAGAAGGTGAGGTATGGAGGGTGAATCAGAAGAAGCAGAAAAAGGAGAAGGAGAAGGTGAAGTCTGGAGGGTGAATCAGAAGAAGCAGAAGAAGGAGAAGGAGAAGGTGAAGTCTGGAGGGTGAATCAGAAGAAGCAGAAGAAGGAGAAGGCGAAGTCAGGAGGGTGAATCAGAAGAAGCAGAAGAAGGAGAAGGAGAAGGTGAAGTTAGGAGGGTGAATCAGAAGAAGCAGAAGAAGGAGAAGGAGAAGGTGAAGTCAGGGGGGTCAAGCAGAAGAAGTAGAAGAAGGAGAAGGAGAAGGTGAAGTCTGGAGGGCGCATCAGAAGAAGCAGAAGAAGGAGAAGGAGAAGGTGAAGTCTGGAGGGTGAATCAGAAGAAGCAGAAGAAGGAGAAGGAGAAGGTGAAGAATGGAGGGTGAATCAGAAGAAGCAGAAGAAGTAGAAGGAGAAGGTGAAGTCTGGAGGGTGAATCAGAAGAAGTAGAAGAAGGAGAAGGAGAAGGTGAAGTCTGGAGGGTGAATCAGAAGTAGCAGAAGAAGGAGAAGGAGAAGGTGAAGTCTGCAGGGTGAATCAGAAGAAGCAGAAGAAGGAGAAGGAGAAGGTGAAGTCTGGAGGGTGAATCAGAAGAAGCAGAATAAGGAGAAGGAGAAGGTGAAGTCTGGAGGGTGAATCAGAAGAAGCAGAAGAAGGAGAAGGAGAAGGTGAAGTCTGGAGGGTGAATCAGAAGAAGTAGAATATGCAGAAGGAGAAGGTGAAGTCTGGAGGGTGAAGCAGAAGAAGTAGAAGAAGGAGAAGGAGAAGGTGAAGTCAGGAGGGTGAATCAGAAGAAGTAGAAGAAGGACAAGGAGAAGGTGAAGTCTGGAGGGTGAATCAGAAGAATCAGAAGAAGGAGAAGGAGAAGGTGAAGTCTGGAGGGTGAATCAGAAGAAGCAGAAGAAAGAGAAGGAGAAGGTGAAGTCTGGAGGGTGAAGCAGAAGAAGCAGAAGAAGGAGAAGGAGAAGGTGAAGACTGGAGGGTGAATCAGAAGAAGTAGAAGAAGGAGAAGGAGAAGGTGAAGTCTGGAGGGTGAATCAGAAGAAGTAGAAGAAGGAGAAGGAGAAGGTGAAGTCTGGAGGGTGAATCAGAAGAAGTAGAAGAAGGAGAAGGAGAAGTTGAAGTCTGGAGGGTGAATCAGAAGCAGCAGAAGAAGGAGAAGGAGAAGATGAAGTCTGGAGGGTGAATCAGAAGAAGTAGAAGAAGGAGAAGGAGAAGGTGAGGTATGGAGGGTGAATCAGAAGAAGCAGAAGAAGTAGAAGGAGAAGGTGAAGTCTGGAGGGTGAATCAGAAGAAGCAGAAGAAGGAGAAGGAGAAGGTGAAGTCTGGAGGGTGAATCAGAAGAAGCAGAAGAAGGAGAAGGAGAAGGTGAAGTCAGGAGGGTGAATCAGAAGAAGCAGAAAAAAGGAGAAGGAGAAGGTGAAGCTAGGAGGGTGAATCAGAAGAAGCAGAAGAAGGAGAAGGAGAAGGTGTAGTCAGGGGGGTGAAGCAGAAGAAGTAGAAGAAGGAGAAGGAGAAGGTGAAGTCAGGAGGGTGAAGCAGAAGAAGCAGAAGAAGGAGAAGGAGAAGGTGAAGTCTGGAGGGTGAAGCAGAAGAAGCAGAAGAAGGAGAAGAAGAAGGTGAAGTTTGGAGGGCGAAGCAGAAGAAGCAGAAGAAGGAGAAGGAGATGGTGAAGTCTGGAGGGTGAAGCAGAAGAAGCAGAAGAAGGAGAAGGAGAAGGTGAAGTCTGGAGGGTGAATCAGAAGAAGTAGAAGAAGGCGAAGGAGAAGGTGAAGTCAGGAGGGTGAAGCAGAAGAAGCAGAAGAAGGAGAAGGAGAAGGTGAAGTCTGGAGGGTGAAGCAGAAGAAGCAGAAGAAGGAGAAGAAGAAGGTGAAGTTTGGAGGGCGAAGCAGAAGAAGCAGAAGAAGGAGAAGGAGATGGTGAAGTCTGGAGGGTGAAGCAGAAGAAGCAGAAGAAGGAGAAGGAGAAGGTGAAGTCTGGAGGGTGAATCAGAAGAAGTAGAAGAAGGCGAAGGAGAAGGTGAAGTCAGGAGGGTGAAGCAGAAGAAGCAGAAGAAGGAGAAGGAGAAGGTGAAGTCTGGAGGGTGAAGCAGAAGAAGCAGAAGAAGGAGAAGGAGAAGGTGAAGTCTGGAGGGTGAAGCAGAAGAAGCAGAAGAAGGAAAAGGAGAAGGTGAAGTCAGGAGGGTGAATCAGAAGAAGTAGAAGAAGGAGAAGGAGAAGATGAAGTCTGGAGGGTGAATCAGAAGAAGTAGAAGAAGGAGAAGGAGAAGGTGAAGTCTGGAGGGTGAATCAGAAGAAGTAAAAGAAGGAGAAGGAGAAGGTGAAGTCTGGAGGGTGAATCAGAAGAAGCAGAAGAAGGAGAAGGAGAAGGTGAAGTCTGGAGGGAGAAGCAGAAGAAGTAGAAGAAGGAGAAGGAGAAGGTGAAGTCTGGAGGGTGAATCAGAAGAAGTAGAAGAAGGAGAAGGAGAAGGTGAAGTCTGGAGGGTGAAGCAGAAGAAGTAGAAGAAGGAGAAGGAGAAGGTGAAGTCTGGAGGGTGAATCAGAAGAAGTAGAAGAAGGACAAGGAGAAGGTGAAGTCTGGAGGGTGAATCAGAAGAATCAGAAGAAGGAGAAGGAGAAGGTGAAGTCTGGAGGGTGAATCAGAAGAAGCAGAAGAAAGAGAAGGAGAAGGTGAAGTCTGGAGGGTGAAGCAGAAGAAGCAGAAGAAGGAGAAGGAGAAGGTGAAGACTGGAGGGTGAAACAGAAGAAGTAGAAGAAGGAGAAGGAGAAGGTGAAGTCTGGAGGGTGAATCAGAAGAAGTACAAGAAGGAGAAGGAGAAGGTGAAGTCTGGAGGGTGAATCAGAAGAAGTAGAAGAAGGAGAAGGAGAAGGTGAAGTCTGGAGGGTGAATCAGAAGAAGCAGAAGAAGGAGAAGGAGAAGGTGAAGTCTGGAGGGTGAATCAGAAGAAGCAGAAGAAGGAGAAGGAGAAGATGAAGTCTGGAGGGTGAATCAGAAGAAGTAGAAGAAGGAGAAGGAGAAGGTGAGGTATGGAGGGTGAATCAGAAGAAGCAGAAGAAGGAGAAGGAGAAGGTGAAGTCTGGAGGGTGAATCAGAAGAAGGAGAAGAAGGAGAAGGAGAAGGTGAAGTCTGGAGGGTGAATCAGAAGAAGCAGAAGAAGGAGAAGGAGAAGGTGAAGTCTGGAGGGTGAATCAGAAGAAGTAGAAGAAGGAGAAGGAGAAGGTGTAGACTGGAGGGTGAATCAGAAGAAGTAGAAGAAGGATAAGGAGAAGGTGATTTCTGGAGGATGAATCAGAAGAAGCAGAAGAAGTAGAAGGAGAAGGTGAAGTCTGGAGGGTGAATCAGAAGAAGTGGAAGAAGGAGAAGGAGAAGGTGAAGTCTGGAGGGTGAATCAGAAGAAGCAGAAGAAGGAGAAGGAGAAGGTGAAGTCTGGAGGGTGAATCAGAAGAAGCAGAACAAGGAGAAGGTGAAGGTGAAGACTGGAGGGTGAATCAGAAGAAGTAGAAGAAGGAGAAGGAGAAGGTGAAGTCTGGAGGGTGAATCAGAAGAAGTAGAAGAAGGAGGAAGAGAAGGCGAAGTATGGAGGGTGAATCAGAAGAAGCAGAAGAAGGAGAAGGAGAAGGTGAAGTCTGGAGGGTGAATCAGAAGAAGCAGAAGAAGGAGAAGGAGAAGGTGAAGAATGGAGGGTGAATCAGAAGAAGCAGAAGAAGTAGAAGGAGAAGGCGAAGTCTGCAGGGTGAATCAGAAGAAGTAGAAGAAGGAGAAGGAGAAGGTGAAGTCTGGAGGGTGAATCAGAAGTAGCAGAAGAAGGAGAAGGAGAAGGTGAAGTCTGGAGGGTGAATCAGAAGAAGCAGAAGAAGGAGAAGGAGATGGTGAAGTCTGGAGGGTGAATCAGAAGAAGCAGAATAAGGAGAAGGAGAAGGTGAAGTCTGGAGGGTGAATCAGAAGAAGCAGAAGAAGGAGAAGGAGAAGGTGAAGTCTGGAGGATGAATCAGAAGAAGTAGAATATGCAGAAGGAGAAGGTGATGTCTGGAGGGTGAAGCAGAAGAAGTAGAAGAAGGAGAAGGAGAAGGTGAAGTCAGGAGGGTGAATCAGAAGAAGTAGAAGAAGGACAAGGAGAAGGTGAAGTCTGGAGGGTGAATCAGAAGAATCAGAAGAAGGAGAAGGAGAAGGTGAAGTCTGGAGGGTGAATCAGAAGAAGCAGAAGAAAGAGAAGGAGAAGGTGAAGTCTGGAGGGTGAAGCAGAAGAAGCAGAAGAAGGAGAAGGAGAAGGTGAAGACTGGAGGGTGAATCAGAAGAAGTAGAAGAAGGAGAAGGAGAAGGTGAAGTCTGGAGGGTGAATCAGAAGATGTAGAAGAAGGAGAAGGAGAAGGTGAAGTCTGGAGGGTGAATCAGAAGAAGCAGAAGAAGGAGAAGGAGAAGGTGAAGTCTGGAGGGTGAATCAGAAGAAGCAGAAGAAGGAGAAGGAGAAGGTGAAGTCTGGAGGGTGAATCAGAAGAAGCAGAAGAAGGAGAAGGAGAAGGTGAAGTCTGGAGGGTGAATCAGAAGAAGCAGAAGAAGTAGAAGGAGAAGGTGAAGTCTGGAGGGTGAATCAGAAGAAGTAGAAGAAGGAGAAGTAGAAGGTGAAGTCTGGAGGGTGAATCAGAAGAAGCAGAAGAAGGAGAAGTAGAAGGTGAAGTCTGGAGGCTGAATCAGAAGAAGCAGAAGAAGGAGAAGGAGAAGGTGAAGTCTGGAGGGTGAAACAGAAGAAGCAGAATAAGGAGAAGGAGAAGGTGAAGTCTGGAGGGTGAATCAGAAGAATCAGAAGAAGGAGAAGGAGAAGGTGAAGTCTGGAGGGTGAATCAGAAGAAGCAGAAGAAAGAGAAGGAGAAGGTGAAGTCTGGAGGGTGAAGCAGAAGAAGCAGAAGAAGGAGAAGGAGAAGGTGAAGACTGGAGGGTGAATCAGAAGAAGCAGAAGAAGGAGAAGGAGAAGGTGAAGTCTGGAGGGTGAATCAGAAGAAGTAGAAGAAGGAGAAGGAGAAGGTGAAGTCTGGAGGGTGAATCAGAAGAAGTAGAAGAAGGAGAAGGAGAAGGTGAAGTCTGGAGGGTGAATCAGAAGAAGCAGAAGGAGGAGAAGGAGAAGGTGATGTCTGGAGGGAGAATCAGAAGAAGCAGAAGAAGGAGAAGGAGAAGATGAAGTCTGGAGGGTGAATCAGAAGAAGTAGAAGAAGGAGAAGGAGAAGGTGAGGTATGGAGGGTGAATCAGAAGAAGCAGAAGAAGGAGAAGGTGAAGTCTGGAGGGTGAATCAGAAGAAGCAGAAGAAGGAGAAGGAGAAGGTGAAGTCTGGAGGGAGAAGCAGAAGAAGCAGAAGAAGGAGAAGGTGAAGTCAGGAGGGTGAATCAGAAGAAGCAGAAGAAGGAGAAGGAGAAGGTGAAGTTAGGAGGGTGAATCAGAAGAAGCAGAAGAAGGAGAAGGAGAAGGTGAAGTCAGGGGGGTGAAGCAGAAGAAGTAGAAGAAGGAGAAGGAGAAGGTGAAGTCAGCAGGGTGAAGCAGAAGAAGCAGAAGAAGGAGAAGGAGAAGGTGAAGTCTGGAGGGCGCATCAGAAGAAGCAGAAGAAGGAGAAGGAGAAGGTGAAGTCTGGAGGGTGAATCAGAAGAAGCAGAAGAAGGAGAAGGAGAAGGTGAAGAATGGAGGGTGAATCAGAAGAAGCAGAAGAAGTAGAAGGAGAAGGTGAAGTCTGGAGGGTGAATCAGAAGAAGTAGAAGAAGGAGAAGGAGAAGGTGAAGTCTGGAGGGTGAATCAGAAGTAGCAGAAGAAGGAGAAGGAGAAGGTGAAGTCTGCAGGGTGAATCAGAAGAAGCAGAAGAAGGAGAAGGAGAAGGTGAAGTCTGGAGGGTGAATCAGAAGAAGCAGAATAAGGAGAAGGAGAAGGTGAAGTCTGGAGGGTGAATCAGAAGAAGCAGAAGAAGGAGAAGGAGAAGGTGAAGTCTGGAGGGTGAATCAGAAGAAGTAGAATATGCAGAAGGAGAAGGTGAAGTCTGGAGGGTGAAGCAGAAGAAGTAGAAGAAGGAGAAGGAGAAGGTGAAGTCAGGAGGGTGAATCAGAAGAAGTAGAAGAAGGACAAGGAGAAGGTGAAGTCTGGAGGGTGAATCAGAAGAATCAGAAGAAGGAGAAGGAGAAGGTGAAGTCTGGAGGGTGAATCAGAAGAAGCAGAAGAAAGAGAAGGAGAAGGTGAAGTCTGGAGGGTGAAGCAGAAGAAGCAGAAGAAGGAGAAGGAGAAGGTGAAGACTGGAGGGTGAATCAGAAGAAGTAGAAGAAGGAGAAGGAGAAGGTGAAGTCTGGAGGGTGAATCAGAAGAAGTAGAAGAAGGAGAAGGAGAAGGTGAAGTCTGGAGGGTGAATCAGAAGAAGTAGAAGAAGGAGAAGGAGAAGGTGAAGTCTGGAGGGTGAATCAGAAGCAGCAGAAGAAGGAGAAGGAGAAGATGAAGTCTGGAGGGTGAATCAGAAGAAGTAGAAGAAGGAGAAGGAGAAGGTGAGGTATGGAGGGTGAATCAGAAGAAGCAGAAGAAGTAGAAGGAGAAGGTGAAGTCTGGAGGGTGAATCAGAAGAAACAGAAGAAGGAGAAGGAGAAGGTGAAGTCTGGAGGGTGAATCAGAAGAAGCAGAAGAAGGAGAAGGAGAAGGTGAAGTCAGGAGGGTGAATCAGAAGAAGCAGAAAAAAGGAGAAGGAGAAGGTGAAGCTAGGAGGGTGAATCAGAAGAAGCAGAAGAAGGAGAAGGAGAAGGTGTAGTCAGGGGGGTGAAGCAGAAGAAGTAGAAGAAGGAGAAGGAGAAGGTGAAGTCAGGAGGGTGAAGCAGAAGAAGCAGAAGAAGGAGAAGGAGAAGGTGAAGTCTGGAGGGTGAAGCAGAAGAAGCAGAAGAAGGAGAAGAAGAAGGTGAAGTTTGGAGGGCGAAGCAGAAGAAGCAGAAGAAGGAGAAGGAGATGGTGAAGTCTGGAGGGTGAAGCAGAAGAAGCAGAAGAAGGAGAAGGAGAAGGTGAAGTCTGGAGGGTGAATCAGAAGAAGTAGAAGAAGGCGAAGGAGAAGGTGAAGTCAGGAGGGTGAAGCAGAAGAAGCAGAAGAAGGAGAAGGAGAAGGTGAAGTCTGGAGGGTGAAGCAGAAGAAGCAGAAGAAGGAGAAGAAGAAGGTGAAGTTTGGAGGGCGAAGCAGAAGAAGCAGAAGAAGGAGAAGGAGATGGTGAAGTCTGGAGGGTGAAGCAGAAGAAGCAGAAGAAGGAGAAGGAGAAGGTGAAGTCTGGAGGGTGAATCAGAAGAAGTAGAAGAAGGCGAAGGAGAAGGTGAAGTCAGGAGGGTGAAGCAGAAGAAGCAGAAGAAGGAGAAGGAGAAGGTGAAGTCTGGAGGGTGAAGCAGAAGAAGCAGAAGAAGGAGAAGGAGAAGGTGAAGTCTGGAGGGTGAAGCAGAAGAAGCAGAAGAAGGAAAAGGAGAAGGTGAAGTCAGGAGGGTGAATCAGAAGAAGTAGAAGAAGGAGAAGGAGAAGATGAAGTCTGGAGGGTGAATCAGAAGAAGTAGAAGAAGGAGAAGGAGAAGGTGAAGTCTGGAGGGTGAATCAGAAGAAGTAAAAGAAGGAGAAGGAGAAGGTGAAGTCTGGAGGGTGAATCAGAAGAAGTAGAAGAAGGAGAAGGAGAAGGTGAAGTCTGGAGGGTGAAGCAGAAGAAGTAGAAGAAGGAGAAGGAGAAGGTGAAGTCTGGAGGGTGAATCAGAAGAAGTAGAAGAAGGACAAGGAGAAGGTGAAGTCTGGAGGGTGAATCAGAAGAATCAGAAGAAGGAGAAGGAGAAGGTGAAGTCTGGAGGGTGAATCAGAAGAAGCAGAAGAAAGAGAAGGAGAAGGTGAAGTCTGGAGGGTGAAGCAGAAGAAGCAGAAGAAGGAGAAGGAGAAGGTGAAGACTGGAGGGTGAAACAGAAGAAGTAGAAGAAGGAGAAGGAGAAGGTGAAGTCTGGAGGGTGAATCAGAAGAAGTAGAAGAAGGAGAAGGAGAAGGTGAAGTCTGGAGGGTGAATCAGAAGAAGTAGAAGAAGGAGAAGGAGAAGGTGAAGTCTGGAGGGTGAATCAGAAGAAGCAGAAGAAGGAGAAGGAGAAGGTGAAGTCTGGAGGGTGAATCAGAAGAAGCAGAAGAAGGAGAAGGAGAAGATGAAGTCTGGAGGGTGTATCAGAAGAAGTAGAAGAAGGAGAAGGAGAAGGTGAGGTATGGAGGGTGAATCAGAAGAAGCAGAAGAAGGAGAAGGAGAAGGTGAAGTCTGGAGGGTGAATCAGAAGAAGGAGAAGAAGGAGAAGGAGAAGGTGAAGTCTGGAGGGTGAATCAGAAGAAGCAGAAGAAGGAGAAGGAGAAGGTGAAGTCTGGAGGGTGAATCAGAAGAAGTAGAAGAAGGAGAAGGAGAAGGTGTAGACTGGAGGGTGAATCAGAAGAAGTAGAAGAAGGATAAGGAGAAGGTGATTTCTGGAGGATGAATCAGAAGAAGCAGAAGAAGTAGAAGGAGAAGGTGAAGTCTGGAGGGTGAATCAGAAGAAGTGGAAGAAGGAGAAGGAGAAGGTGAAGTCTGGAGGGTGAATCAGAAGAAGCAGAAGAAGGAGAAGGAGAAGGTGAAGTCTGGAGGGTGAATCAGAAGAAGCAGAACAAGGAGAAGGTGAAGGTGAAGACTGGAGGGTGAATCAGAAGAAGTAGAAGAAGGAGAAGGAGAAGGTGAAGTCTGGAGGGTGAATCAGAAGAAGTAGAAGAAGGAGGAAGAGAAGGCGAAGTCTGGAGGGTGAATCAGAAGAAGCAGAAGAAGGAGAAGGAGAAGGTGAAGTCTGGAGGGTGAATCAGAAGAAGCAGAAGAAGGAGAAGGAGAAGGTGAAGAATGGAGGGTGAATCAGAAGAAGCAGAAGAAGTAGAAGGAGAAGGTGAAGTCTGCAGGGTGAATCAGAAGAAGTAGAAGAAGGAGAAGGAGAAGGTGAAGTCTGGAGGGTGAATCAGAAGTAGCAGAAGAAGGAGAAGGAGAAGGTGAAGTCTGGAGGGTGAATCAGAAGAAGCAGAAGAAGGAGAAGGAGAAGGTGAAGTCTGGAGGGTGAATCAGAAGAAGCAGAATAAGGAGAAGGAGAAGGTGAAGTCTGGAGGGTGAATCAGAAGAAGCAGAAGAAGGAGAAGGAGAAGGTGAAGTCTGGAGGATGAATCAGAAGAAGTAGAATATGCAGAAGGAGAAGGTGATGTCTGGAGGGTGAAGCAGAAGAAGTAGAAGAAGGAAAAGGAGAAGGTGAAGTCAGGAGGGTGAATCAGAAGAAGTAGAAGAAGGACAAGGAGAAGGTGAAGTCTGGAGGGTGAATCAGAAGAATCAGAAGAAGGAGAAGGAGAAGGTGAAGTCTGGAGGGTGAATCAGAAGAAGCAGAAGAAAGAGAAGGAGAAGGTGAAGTCTGGAGGGTGAAGCAGAAGAAGCAGAAGAAGGAGAAGGAGAAGGTGAAGACTGGAGGGTGAATCAGAAGAAGTAGAAGAAGGAGAAGGAGAAGGTGAAGTCTGGAGGGTGAATCAGAAGAAGTAGAAGAAGGAGAAGGAGAAGGTGAAGTCTGGAGGGTGAATCAGAAGAAGCAGAAGAAGGAGAAGGAGAAGGTGAAGTCTGGAGGGTGAATCAGAAGAAGCAGAAGAAGGAGAAGGAGAAGATGAAGTCTGGAGGGTGAATCAGAAGAAGTAGAAGAAGGAGAAGGAGAAGGTGAAGTCTGGAGGGTGAATCAGAAGAAGTAGAAGAAGGAGAAGGAGAAGGTTAAGTCTGGAGGGTGAATCAGAAGCAGCAGAAGAAGGAGAAGGAGAAGATGAAGTCTGGAGGGTGAATCAGAAGATGTAGAAGAAGGAGAAGGAGAAGGTGAGGTATGGAGGGTGAATCAGAAGAAGCAGAAGAAGTAGAAGGAGAAGGTGAAGTCTGGAGGGTGAATCAGAAGAAGCAGAAGAAGGAGAAGGAGAAGGTGAAGTCTGGAGGGTGAATCAGAAGAAGCAGAAGAAGGAGAAGGAGAAGGTGAAGTCAGGAGGGTGAATCAGAAGAAGCAGAAAAAAGGAGAAGGAGAAGGTGAAGCTAGGAGGGTGAATCAGAAGAAGCAGAAGAAGGAGAAGGAGAAGGTGTAGTCAGGGGGGTGAAGCAGAAGAAGTAGAAGAAGGAGAAGGAGAAGGTGAAGTCAGGAGGGTGAAGCAGAAGAAGCAGAAGAAGGAGAAGGAGAAGGTGAAGTCTGGAGGGTGAAGCAGAAGAAGCAGAAGAAGGAGAAGAAGAAGGTGAAGTTTGGAGGGCGAAGCAGAAGAAGCAGAAGAAGGAGAAGGAGATGGTGAAGTCTGGAGGGTGAAGCAGAAGAAGCAGAAGAAGGAGAAGGAGAAGGTGAAGTCTGGAGGGTGAATCAGAAGAAGTAGAAGAAGGCGAAGGAGAAGGTGAAGTCAGGAGTGTGAAGCAGAAGAAGCAGAAGAAGGAGAAGGAGAAGGTGAAGTCTGGAGGGTGAAGCAGAAGAAGCAGAAGAAGGAGAAGAAGAAGGTGAAGTTTGGAGGGCGAAGCAGAAGAAGCAGAAGAAGGAGAAGGAGATGGTGAAGTCTGGAGGGTGAAGCAGAAGAAGCAGAAGAAGGAGAAGGAGAAGGTGAAGTCTGGAGGGTGAATCAGAAGAAGTAGAAGAAGGCGAAGGAGAAGGTGAAGTCAGGAGGGTGAAGCAGAAGAAGCAGAAGAAGGAGAAGGAGAAGGTGAAGTCTGGAGGGTGAAGCAGAAGAAGCAGAAGAAGGAGAAGGAGAAGGTGAAGTCTGGAGGGTGAAGCAGAAGAAGCAGAAGAAGGAAAAGGAGAAGGTGAAGTCAGGAGGGTGAATCAGAAGACGTAGAAGAAGGAGAAGGAGAAGATGAAGTCTGGAGGGTGAATCAGAAGAAGTAGAAGAAGGAGAAGGAGAAGGTGAAGTCTGGAGGGTGAATCAGAAGAAGTAAAAGAAGGAGAAGGAGAAGGTGAAGTCTGGAGGGTGAATCAGAAGAAGCAGAAGAAGGAGAAGGAGAAGGTGAAGTCTGGAGGGAGAAGCAGAAGAAGTAGAAGAAGGAGAAGGAGAAGGTGAAGTCTGGAGGGTGAATCAGAAGAAGTAGAAGAAGGAGAAGGAGAAGGTGAAGTCTGGAGGGTGAAGCAGAAGAAGTAGAAGAAGGAGAAGGAGAAGGTGAAGTCTGGAGGGTGAATCAGAAGAAGTAGAAGAAGGACAAGGAGAAGGTGAAGTCTGGAGGGTGAATCAGAAGAATCAGAAGAAGGAGAAGGAGAAGGTGAAGTCTGGAGGGTGAATCAGAAGAAGCAGAAGAAAGAGAAGGAGAAGGTGAAGTCTGGAGGGTGAAGCAGAAGAAGCAGAAGAAGGAGAAGGAGAAGGTGAAGACTGGAGGGTGAAACAGAAGAAGTAGAAGAAGGAGAAGGAGAAGGTGAAGTCTGGAGGGTGAATCAGAAGAAGTAGAAGAAGGAGAAGGAGAAGGTGAAGTCTGGAGGGTGAATCAGAAGAAGTAGAAGAAGGAGAAGGAGAAGGTGAAGTCTGGAGGGTGAATCAGAAGAAGCAGAAGAAGGAGAAGGAGAAGGTGAAGTCTGGAGGGTGAATCAGAAGAAGCAGAAGAAGGAGAAGGAGAAGATGAAGTCTGGAGGGTGAATCTGAAGAAGTAGAAGAAGGAGAAGGAGAAGGTGAGGTATGGAGGGTGAATCAGAAGAAGCAGAAGAAGGAGAAGGAGAAGGTGAAGTCTGGAGGGTGAATCAGAAGAAGGAGAAGAAGGAGAAGGAGAAGGTGAAGTCTGGAGGGTGAATCAGAAGAAGCAGAAGAAGGAGAAGGAGAAGGTGAAGTCTGGAGGGTGAATCAGAAGAAGTAGAAGAAGGAGAAGGAGAAGGTGTAGACTGGAGGGTGAATCAGAAGAAGTAGAAGAAGGATAAGGAGAAGGTGATTTCTGGAGGATGAATCAGAAGAAGCAGAAGAAGTAGAAGGAGAAGGTGAAGTCTGGAGGGTGAATCAGAAGAAGTGGAAGAAGGAGAAGGAGAAGGTGAAGTCTGGAGGGTGAATCAGAAGAAGCAGAAGAAGGAGAAGGAGAAGGTGAAGTCTGGAGGGTGAAGCAGAAGAAGTAGAAGAAGGAGAAGGAGAAGGTGAAGTCTGGAGGGTGAATCAGAAGAAGTAGAAGAAGGACAAGGAGAAGGTGAAGTCTGGAGGGTGAATCAGAAGAATCAGAAGAAGGAGAAGGAGAAGGTGAAGTCTGGAGGGTGAATCAGAAGAAGCAGAAGAAAGAGAAGGAGAAGGTGAAGTCTGGAGGGTGAAGCAGAAGAAGCAGAAGAAGGAGAAGGAGAAGGTGAAGACTGGAGGGTGAAACAGAAGAAGTAGAAGAAGGAGAAGGAGAAGGTGAAGTCTGGAGGGTGAATCAGAAGAAGTAGAAGAAGGAGAAGGAGAAGGTGAAGTCTGGAGGGTGAATCAGAAGAAGTAGAAGAAGGAGAAGGAGAAGGTGAAGTCTGGAGGGTGAATCAGAAGAAGCAGAAGAAGGAGAAGGAGAAGGTGAAGTCTGGAGGGTGAATCAGAAGAAGCAGAAGAAGGAGAAGGAGAAGATGAAGTCTGGAGGGTGAATCAGAAGAAGTAGAAGAAGGAGAAGGAGAAGGTGAGGTATGGAGGGTGAATCAGAAGAAGCAGAAGAAGGAGAAGGAGAAGGTGAAGTCTTGAGGGTGAATCAGAAGAAGGAGAAGAAGGAGAAGGAGAAGGTGAAGTCTGGAGGGTGAATCAGAAGAAGCAGAAGAAGGAGAAGGAGAAGGTGAAGTCTGGAGGGTGAATCAGAAGAAGTAGAAGAAGGAGAAGGAGAAGGTGTAGACTGGAGGGTGAATCAGAAGAAGTAGAAGAAGGATAAGGAGAAGGTGATTTCTGGAGGATGAATCAGAAGAAGCAGAAGAAGTAGAAGGAGAAGGTGAAGTCTGGAGGGTGAATCAGAAGAAGTGGAAGAAGGAGAAGGAGAAGGTGAAGTCTAGAGGGTGAATCAGAAGAAGCAGAAGAAGGAGAAGGAGAAGGTGAAGTCTGGAGGGTGAATCAGAAGAAGCAGAACAAGGAGAAGGTGAAGGTGAAGACTGGAGGGTGAATCAGAAGAAGTAGAAGAAGGATAAGGAGAAGGTGATTTCTGGAGGATGAATCAGAAGAAGCAGAAGAAGTAGAAGGAGAAGGTGAAGTCTGGAGGGTGAATCAGAAGAAGTGGAAGAAGGAGAAGGAGAAGGTGAAGTCTGGAGGGTGAATCAGAAGAAGCAGAAGAAGGAGAAGGAGAAGGTGAAGTCTGGAGGGTGAATCAGAAGAAGCAGAACAAGGAGAAGGTGAAGGTGAAGACTGGAGGGTGAATCAGAAGAAGTAGAAGAAGGAGAAGGAGAAGGTGAAGTCTGGAGGGTGAATCAGAAGAAGTAGAAGAAGGAGGAAGAGAAGGCGAAGTCTGGAGGGTGAATCAGAAGAAGCAGAAGAAGGAGAAGGAGAAGGTGAAGTCTGGAGGGTGAATCAGAAGAAGCAGAAGAAGGAGAAGGAGAAGGTGAAGAATGGAGGGTGAATCAGAAGAAGCAGAAGAAGTAGAAGGAGAAGGTGAAGTCTGCAGGGTGAATCAGAAGAAGTAGAAGAAGGAGAAGGAGAAGGTGAAGTCTGGAGGGTGAATCAGAAGTAGCAGAAGAAGGAGAAGGAGAAGGTGAAGTCTGGAGGGTGAATCATAAGAAGCAGAAGAAGGAGAAGGAGAAGGTGAAGTCTGGAGGGTGAATCAGAAGAAGCAGAATAAGGAGAAGGAGAAGGTGAAGTCTGGAGGGTGAATCAGAAGAAGCAGAAGAAGGAGAAGGAGAAGGTGAAGTCTGGAGGGTGAATCAGAAGAAGTAGAATATGCAGAAGGAGAAGGTGATGTCTGGAGGGTGAAGCAGAAGAAGTAGAAGAAGGAGAAGGAGAAGGTGAAGTCAGGAGGGTGAATCAGAAGAAGTAGAAGAAGGACAAGGAGAAGGTGAAGTCTGGAGGGTGAATCAGAAGAATCAGAAGAAGGAGAAGGAGAAGGTGAAGTCTGGAGGGTGAATCAGAAGAAGCAGAAGAAAGAGAAGGAGAAGGTGAAGTCTGGAGGGTGAAGCAGAAGAAGCAGAAGAAGGAGAAGGAGAAGGTGAAGACTGGAGGGTGAATCAGAAGAAGTAGAAGAAGGAGAAGGAGAAGGTGAAGTCTGGAGGGTGAATCAGAAGAAGTAGAAGAAGGAGAAGGAGAAGGTGAAGTCTGGAGGGTGAATCAGAAGAAGTAGAAGAAGGAGAAGGAGAAGGTGAAGTCTGGAGGGTGAATCAGAAGAAGCAGAAGAAGGAGAAGGAGAAGGTGAAGTCTGGAGGGTGAATCAGAAGAAGCAGAAGAAGGAGAAGGAGAAGATGAAGTCTGGAGGGTGAATCAGAAGAAGTAGAAGAAGGAGAAGGAGAAGGTGAGGTATGGAGGGTGAATCAGAAGAAGCAGAAGAAGGAGAAGGAGAAGGTGAAGTCTGGAGGGTGAATCAGAAGAAGCAGAAGAAAGAGAAGGAGAAGGTGAAGTCTGGAGGGTGAATCAGAAGAAGCAGAAGAAGGAGAAGGAGAAGGTGAAGTCAGGAGGGTGAATCAGAAGAAGCAGAAAAAAGGAGAAGGAGAAGGTGAAGTTAGGAGGGTGAATCAGAAGAAGCAGAAGAAGGAGAAGGAGAAGGTGAAGTCAGGGGGGTGAAGCAGAAGAAGTAGAAGAAGGAGAAGGAGAAGGTGAAGTCAGCAAGGTGAAGCAGAAGAAGCAGAAGAAGGAGAAGGAGAAGGTGAAGTCTGGAGGGCGCAGCAGAAGAAGCAGAAGAAGGAGAAGGAGAAGGTGAAGTCTGGAGGGTGAAGCAGAAGAAGCAGAAGAAGGAGAAGGAGAAGGTGAAGTCTGGTTGGTGAATCAGAAGAAGTAGAAGAAGGCGAAGGAGAAGGTGAAGTCAGGAGGGTGAAGCAGAAGAAGCAGAAGAAGGAGAAGGAGAAGGTGAAGTCTGGAGGGTGAAGCAGAAGAAGCAGAAGAAGGAGAAGGAGAAGGTGAAGTCTGGAGGGTGAAGCAGAAGAAGCAGAAGAAGGAGAAGGAGAAGGTGAAGTCAGGAGGGTGAATCAGAAGAAGTAGAAGAAGGAGAAGGAGAAGATGAAGTCTGGAGGGTGAATCAGAAGAAGTAGAAGAAGGAGAAGGAGAAGGTGAAGTCTGGAGGGTGAATCAGAAGAAGTAGAAGAAGGAGAAGGAGAAGGTGAAGTCTGGAGGGTGAATCAGAAGAAGCAGAAGAAGGAGAAGGAGAAGGTGAAGTCTGGAGGGAGAAGCAGAAGAAGTAGAAGAAGGAGAAGGAGAAGGTGAAGTCTGGAGGGTGAATCAGAAGAAGTAGAAGAAGGAGAAGGAGAAGGTGAAGTCTGGAGGGTGAATCAGAAGAAGGAGAAGGAGAAGGTGAAGTCTGGAGGGTGAATCAGAAGAAGCAGAAGAAGGAGAAGGAGAAGGTGAAGTCTGGAGGGTGAATCAGAAGAAGTAGAAGAAGGAGAAGGAGAAGGTGTAGACTGGAGGGTGAATCAGAAGAAGTAGATGAAGGAGAAGGAGAAGGTGAAGTCTGGAGGGTGAATCAGAAGAAGCAGAAGAAGGAGAAGGAGAAGGTGAAGTCTGGAGGGTGAATCAGAAGAAGTAGAAAAAGGAGAAGGAGAAGGTGAAGTCTGGAGGGTGAATCAGAAGAAGCAGAAGAAGGAGAAGGAGAAGGTGAAGTCTGGAGGGTGAATCAGAAGAAGCAGAAGAAGGAGAAGGAGAAGGTGAAGTCTGGAGGGTGAATCAGAAGAAGCAGAAGAAGGAGAAGGAGAAGGTGAAGTCTGGAGGGTGAATCAGAAGAAGTAGAAGAAGAAGAAGGAGAAGGTGAAGTCTGGAGGGTGAATCAGAAGAAGTAGAAGAAGGAGAAGGAGAAGGTGAAGTCTGGAGGGTGAATCAGAAGAAGCAGAAGAAGGAGAAGGAGAAGGTGAAGTCTGGAGGGTGAATCAGAAGAAGCAGAATAAGGAGAAGGAGAAGGTGAAGTCTGGAGGGTGAATCAGAAGAAGCAGAAGAAGGAGAAGGAGAAGGTGAAGTCTGGAGGGTGAATCAGAAGAAGTACAATATGCAGAAGGAGAAGGTGAAGTCTGGAGGGTGAAGCAGAAGAAGTAGAAGAAGGAGAAGGAGAATGTGAAGTCAGGAGGGTGAATCAGAAGAAGTAGAAGAAGGACAAGGAGAAGGTGAAGTCTGGAGGGTGAATCAGAAGAATCAGAAGAAGGAGAAGGAGAAGGTGAAGTCTGGAGGGTGAATCAGAAGAAGCAGAAGAAAGAGAAGGAGAAGGTGAAGTCTGGAGGGTGAAGCAGAAGAAGCAGAAGAAGGAGAAGGAGAAGGTGAAGACTGGAGGGTGAATCAGAAGAAGTAGAAGAAGGAGAAGGAGAAGGTGAAGTCTGGAGGGTGAATCAGAAGAAGTAGAAGAAGGAGAAGGAGAAGGTGAAGTCTGGAGAGTGAATCAGAAGAAGTAGAAGAAGGAGAAGGAGAAGGTGAAGTCTGGAGGGTGAATCAGAAGAAGCAGAAGAAGGAGAAGGAGAAGGTGAAGTCTGGAGGGTGAATCAGAAGAAGCAGAAGAAGGAGAAGGAGAAGATGAAGTCTGGAGGGTGAATCAGAAGAAGTAGAAGAAGGAGAAGGAGAAGGTGAGGTATGGAGGGTGAATCAGAAGAAGCAGAATAAGTAGAAGGAGAAGGTGAAGTCTGGAGGGTGAATCAGAAGAAGCAGAAGAAGGAGAAGGAGAAGGTGAAGTCTGGAGGGTGAATCAGAAGAAGCAGAAGAAGGAGAAGGAGAAGGTGAAGTCAGGAGGGTGAAACAGAAGAAGCAGAAAAAAGGAGAAGGAGAAGGTGAAGTTAGGAGGGTGAATCAGAAGAAGCAGAAGAAGGAGAAGGAGAAGGTGAAGTCTGGAGGGTGAAGCAGAAGAAGCAGAAGAAGGAGAAGGAGAAGGTGAAGACTGGAGGGTGAAACAGAAGAAGTAGAAGAAGGAGAAGGAGAAGGTGAAGTCTGGAGGGTGAATCAGAAGAAGTAGAAGAAGGAGAAGGAGAAGGTGAAGTCTGGAGGGTGAATCAGAAGAAGTAGAAGAAGGAGAAGGAGAAGGTGAAGTCTGGAGGGTGAATCAGAAGAAGCAGAAGAAGGAGAAGGAGAAGGTGAAGTCTGGAGGGTGAATCAGAAGAAGCAGAAGAAGGAGAAGGAGAAGATGAAGTCTGGAGGGTGAATCTGAAGAAGTAGAAGAAGGAGAAGGAGAAGGTGAGGTATGGAGGGTGAATCAGAAGAAGCAGAAGAAGGAGAAGGAGAAGGTGAAGTCTGGAGGGTGAATCAGAAGAAGGAGAAGAAGGAGAAGGAGAAGGTGAAGTCTGGAGGGTGAATCAGAAGAAGCAGAAGAAGGAGAAGGAGAAGGTGAAGTCTGGAGGGTGAATCAGAAGAAGTAGAAGAAGGAGAAGGAGAAGGTGTAGACTGGAGGGTGAATCAGAAGAAGTAGAAGAAGGATAAGGAGAAGGTGATTTCTGGAGGATGAATCAGAAGAAGCAGAAGAAGTAGAAGGAGAAGGTGAAGTCTGGAGGGTGAATCAGAAGAAGTGGAAGAAGGAGAAGGAGAAGGTGAAGTCTGGAGGGTGAATCAGAAGAAGCAGAAGAAGGAGAAGGAGAAGGTGAAGTCTGGAGGGTGAAGCAGAAGAAGTAGAAGAAGGAGAAGGAGAAGGTGAAGTCTGGAGGGTGAATCAGAAGAAGTAGAAGAAGGACAAGGAGAAGGTGAAGTCTGGAGGGTGAATCAGAAGAATCAGAAGAAGGAGAAGGAGAAGGTGAAGTCTGGAGGGTGAATCAGAAGAAGCAGAAGAAAGAGAAGGAGAAGGTGAAGTCTGGAGGGTGAAGCAGAAGAAGCAGAAGAAGGAGAAGGAGAAGGTGAAGACTGGAGGGTGAAACAGAAGAAGTAGAAGAAGGAGAAGGAGAAGGTGAAGTCTGGAGGGTGAATCAGAAGAAGTAGAAGAAGGAGAAGGAGAAGGTGAAGTCTGGAGGGTGAATCAGAAGAAGTAGAAGAAGGAGAAGGAGAAGGTGAAGTCTGGAGGGTGAATCAGAAGAAGCAGAAGAAGGAGAAGGAGAAGGTGAAGTCTGGAGGGTGAATCAGAAGAAGCAGAAGAAGGAGAAGGAGAAGATGAAGTCTGGAGGGTGAATCAGAAGAAGTAGAAGAAGGAGAAGGAGAAGGTGAGGTATGGAGGGTGAATCAGAAGAAGCAGAAGAAGGAGAAGGAGAAGGTGAAGTCTGGAGGGTGAATCAGAAGAAGGAGAAGAAGGAGAAGGAGAAGGTGAAGTCTGGAGGGTGAATCAGAAGAAGCAGAAGAAGGAGAAGGAGAAGGTGAAGTCTGGAGGGTGAATCAGAAGAAGTAGAAGAAGGAGAAGGAGAAGGTGTAGACTGGAGGGTGAATCAGAAGAAGTAGAAGAAGGATAAGGAGAAGGTGATTTCTGGAGGATGAATCAGAAGAAGCAGAAGAAGTAGAAGGAGAAGGTGAAGTCTGGAGGGTGAATCAGAAGAAGTGGAAGAAGGAGAAGGAGAAGGTGAAGTCTGGAGGGTGAATCAGAAGAAGCAGAAGAAGGAGAAGGAGAAGGTGAAGTCTGGAGGGTGAATCAGAAGAAGCAGAACAAGGAGAAGGTGAAGGTGAAGACTGGAGGGTGAATCAGAAGAAGTGGAAGAAGGAGAAGGAGAAGGTGAAGTCTGGAGGGTGAATCAGAAGAAGCAGAAGAAGGAGAAGGAGAAGGTGAAGTCTGGAGGGTGAATCAGAAGAAGCAGAAGAAGGAGAAGGAGAAGGTGAAGTCTGGAGGGTGAATCAGAAGAAGCAGAAGAAGGAGAAGGAGAAGGTGAAGAATGGAGGGTGAATCAGAAGAAGCAGAAGAAGTAGAAGGAGAAGGTGAAGTCTGCAGGGTGAATCAGAAGAAGTAGAAGAAGGAGAAGGAGAAGGTGAAGTCTGGAGGGTGAATCAGAAGTAGCAGAAGAAGGAGAAGGAGAAGGTGAAGTCTGGAGGGTGAATCATAAGAAGCAGAAGAAGGAGAAGGAGAAGGTGAAGTCTGGAGGGTGAATCAGAAGAAGCAGAATAAGGAGAAGGAGAAGGTGAAGTCTGGAGGGTGAATCAGAAGAAGCAGAAGAAGGAGAAGGAGAAGGTGAAGTCTGGAGGGTGAATCAGAAGAAGTAGAATATGCAGAAGGAGAAGGTGATGTCTGGAGGGTGAAGCAGAAGAAGTAGAAGAAGGAGAAGGAGAAGGTGAAGTCAGGAGGGTGAATCAGAAGAAGTAGAAGAAGGACAAGGAGAAGGTGAAGTCTGGAGGGTGAATCAGAAGAATCAGAAGAAGGAGAAGGAGAAGGTGAAGTCTGGAGGGTGAATCAGAAGAAGCAGAAGAAAGAGAAGGAGAAGGTGAAGTCTGGAGGGTGAAGCAGAAGAAGCAGAAGAAGGAGAAGGAGAAGGTGAAGACTGGAGGGTGAATCAGAAGAAGTAGAAGAAGGAGAAGGAGAAGGTGAAGTCTGGAGGGTGAATCAGAAGAAGTAGAAGAAGGAGAAGGAGAAGGTGAAGTCTGGAGGGTGAATCAGAAGAAGTAGAAGAAGGAGAAGGAGAAGGTGAAGTCTGGAGGGTGAATCAGAAGAAGCAGAAGAAGGAGAAGGAGAAGGTGAAGTCTGGAGGGTGAATCAGAAGAAGCAGAAGAAGGAGAAGGAGAAGATGAAGTCTGGAGGGTGAATCAGAAGAAGTAGAAGAAGGAGAAGGAGAAGGTGAGGTATGGAGGGTGAATCAGAAGAAGCAGAAGAAGGAGAAGGAGAAGGTGAAGTCTGGAGGGTGAATCAGAAGAAGCAGAAGAAAGAGAAGGAGAAGGTGAAGTCTGGAGGGTGAATCAGAAGAAGCAGAAGAAGGGGAAGGAGAAGGTGAAGTCAGGAGGGTGAATCAGAAGAAGCAGAAAAAAGGAGAAGGAGAAGGTGAAGTTAGGAGGGTGAATCAGAAGAAGCAGAAGAAGGAGAAGGAGAAGGTGAAGTCAGGGGGGTGAAGCAGAAGAAGTAGAAGAAGGAGAAGGAGAAGGTGAAGTCAGCAGGGTGAAGCAGAAGAAGCAGAAGAAGGAGAAGGAGAAGGTGAAGTCTGGAGGGCGCAGCAGAAGAAGCAGAAGAAGGAGAAGGAGAAGGTGAAGTCTGGAGGGTGAAGCAGAAGAAGCAGAAGAAGGAGAAGGAGAAGGTGAAGTCTGGTTGGTGAATCAGAAGAAGTAGAAGAAGGAGAAGGAGAAGGTGAAGTCAGGAGGGTGAAGCAGAAGAAGCAGTAGAAGGAGAAGGAGAAGGTGAAGTCTGGAGGGTGAAGCAGAAGAAGCAGAAGAAGGAGAAGAAGAAGGTGAAGTCTGGAGGGCGAAGCAGAAGAAGCAGAAGAAGGAGAAGGAGAAGGGGAAGTCTGGAGGGTGAAGCAGAAGAAGGAGAAGAAGGAGAAGGAGAAGGTGAAGTCTGGAGGGTGAATCAGAAGAAGTAGAAGAAGGCGAAGGAGAAGGTGAAGTCAGGAGGGTGAAGCAGAAGAAGCAGAAGAAGGAGAAGGAGAAGGTGAAGTCTGGAGGGTGAAGCAGAAGAAGCAGAAGAAGGAGAAGGAGAAGGTGAAGTCTGGAGGGTGAAGCAGAAGAAGCAGAAGAAGGAGAAGGAGAAGGTGAAGTCAGGAGGGTGAATCAGAAGAAGTAGAAGAAGGAGAAGGAGAAGATGAAGTCTGGAGGGTGAATCAGAAGAAGTAGAAGAAGGAGAAGGAGAAGGTGAAGTCTGGAGGGTGAATCAGAAGAAGTAGAAGAAGGAGAAGGAGAAGGTGAAGTCTGGAGGGTGAATCAGAAGAAGCAGAAGAAGGAGAAGGAGAAGGTGAAGTCTGGAGGGAGAAGCAGAAGAAGTAGAAGAAGGAGAAGGAGAAGGTGAAGTCTGGAGGGTGAATCAGAAGAAGTAGAAGAAGGAGAAGGAGAAGGTGAAGTCTGGAGGGTGAATCAGAAGAAGGAGAAGGAGAAGGTGAAGTCTGGAGGGTGAATCAGAAGAAGCAGAAGAAGGAGAAGGAGAAGGTGAAGTCTGGAGGGTGAATCAGAAGAAGTAGAAGAAGGAGAAGGAGAAGGTGTAGACTGGAGGGTGAATCAGAAGAAGTAGACGAAGGAGAAGGAGAAGGTGAAGTCTGGAGGGTGAATCAGAAGAAGCAGAAGAAGGAGAAGGAGAAGGTGAAGTCTGGAGGGTGAATCAGAAGAAGTAGAAAAAGGAGAAGGAGAAGGTGAAGTCTGGAGGGTGAATCAGAAGAAGCAGAAGAAGGAGAAGGAGAAGGTGAAGTCTGGAGGGTGAATCAGAAGAAGCAGAAGAAGGAGAAGGAGAAGGTGAAGTCTGGAGGGTGAATCAGAAGAAGCCGAAGAAGGAGAAGGAGAAGGTGAAGAATGGAGGGTGAATCAGAAGAAGCAGAAGAAGTAGAAGGAGAAGGTGAAGTCTGGAGGGTGAATCAGAAGAAGTAGAAGAAGGAGAAGGAGAAGGTGAAGTCTGGAGGGTGAATCAGAAGAAGCAGAAGAAGGAGAAGGAGAAGGTGAAGTCTGGAGGCTGAATCAGAAGAAGCAGAAGAAGGAGAAGGAGAAGGTGAAGTCTGGAGGGTGAAACAGAAGAAGCAGAATAAGGAGAAGGAGAAGGTGTAGTCTGGAGGGTGAATCAGAAGAAGCAGAAGAAGGAGAAGGAGAAGGTGAAGTCTGGAGGGTGAATCAGAAGAAGTAGAAGAAGCAGAAGGAGAAGGTGAAGTCTGGAGGGTGAAGCAGAAGAAGTAGAAGAAGGAGAAGGAGAAGGTGAAGTCAGGAGGGTGAATCAGAAGAAGTAGAAGAAGGACAAGGAGAAGGTGAAGTCTGGAGGGTGAATCAGAAGAATCAGAAGAAGGAGAAGGAGAAGGTGAAGTCTGGAGGGTGAATCAGAAGAAGCAGAAGAAAGAGAAGGAGAAGGTGAAATCTGGAGGGTGAAGCAGAAGAAGCAGAAGAAGGAGAAGGAGAAGGTGAAGACTGGAGGGTGAATCAGAAGAAGCAGAAGAAGGAGAAGGAGAAGGTGAAGTCTGGAGGGTGAATCAGAAGAAGTAGAAGAAGGAGAAGGAGAAGGTGAAGTCTGGAGGGTGAATCAGAAGAAGTAGAAGAAGGAGAAGGAGAAGGTGAAGTCTGGAGGGTGAATCAGAAGAAGCAGAAGGAGGAGAAGGAGAAGGTGAAGTCTGGAGGGTGAATCAGAAGAAGCAGAAGAAGGAGAAGGAGAAGATGAAGTCTGGAGGGTGAATCAGAAGAAGTAGAAGAAGGAGAAGGAGAAGGTGAGGTATGGAGGGAGAATCAGAAGAAGCAGAAGAAGGAGAAGGAGAAGGTGAAGTCTGGAGGGTGAATCAGAAGAAGCAGAAGAAGGAGAAGGAGAAGGTGAAGTCTGGAGGGTGAATCAGAAGAAGCAGAAGAAGGAGAAGGTGATGTCAGGAGGGTGAATCAGAAGAAGCAGAAGAAGGAGAAGGAGAAGGTGAAGTTAGGAGGGTGAATCAGAAGAAGCAGAAGAAGGAGAAGGAGGAGGTGAAGTCAGGGGGGTGAAGCAGAAGAAGTAGAAGAAGGAGAAGGAGAAGGTGAAGTCAGCAGGGTGAAGCAGAAGAAGCAGAAGAAGGAGAAGGAGAAGGTGAAGTCTGGAGGGCGCATCAGAAGAAGCAGAAGAAGGAGAAGGAGAAGGTGAAGTCTGGAGGGTGAATCAGAAGAAGCAGAAGAAGGAGAAGGAGAAGGTGAAGAATGGAGGGTGAATCAGAAGAAGCAGAAGAAGTAGAAGGAGAAGGTGAAGTCTGGAGGGTGAATCAGAAGAAGTAGAAGAAGGAGAAGGAGAAGGTGAAGTCTGGAGGGTGAATCAGAAGTAGTAGAAGAAGGAGAAGGAGAAGGTGAAGTCTGGAGGGTGAATCAGAAGAAGCAGAAGAAGGAGAAGGAGAAGGTGAAGTCTGGAGGGTGAATCAGAAGAAGCAGAATAAGGAGAAGGAGAAGGTGAAGTCTGGAGGGTGAATCAGAAGAAGCAGAAGAAGGAGAAGGAGAAGGTGAAGTCTGGAGGGTGAATCAGAAGAAGTACAATATGCAGAAGGAGAAGGTGAAGTCTGGAGGGTGAAGCAGAAGAAGTAGAAGAAGGAGAAGGAGAATGTGAAGTCAGGAGGGTGAATCAGAAGAAGTAGAAGAAGCACAAGGAGAAGGTGAAGTCTGGAGGGTGAATCAGAAGAATCAGAAGAAGGAGAAGGAGAAGGTGAAGTCTGGAGGGTGAATCAGAAGAAGCAGAAGAAAGAGAAGGAGAAGGTGAAGTCTGGAGGGTGAAGCAGAAGAAGCAGAAGAAGGAGAAGGAGAAGGTGAAGACTGGAGGGTGAATCAGAAGAAGTAGAAGAAGGAGAAGGAGAAGGTGAAGTCTGGAGGGTGAATCAGAAGAAGTAGAAGAAGGAGAAGGAGAAGGTGAAGTCTGGAGAGGGAATCAGAAGAAGTAGAAGAAGGAGAAGGAGAAGGTGAAGTCTGGAGGGTGAATCAGAAGAAGCAGAAGAAGGAGAAGGAGAAGGTGAAGTCTGGAGGGTGAATCAGAAGAAGCAGAAGAAGGAGAAGGAGAAGATGAAGTCTGGAGGGTGAATCAGAAGAAGTAGAAGAAGGAGAAGGAGAAGGTGAGGTATGGAGGGTGAATCAGAAGAAGCAGAATAAGTAGAAGGAGAAGGTGAAGTCTGGAGGGTGAATCAGAAGAAGCAGAAGAAGGAGAAGGAGAAGGTGAAGTCTGGAGGGTGAATCAGAAGAAGCAGAAGAAGGAGAAGGAGAAGGTGAAGTCAGGAGGGTGAAACAGAAGAAGCAGAAAAAAGGAGAAGGAGAAGGTGAAGTTAGGAGGGTGAATCAGAAGAAGCAGAAGAAGGAGAAGGAGAAGGTGAAGTCAGGGGGGTGAAGCAGAAGAAGTAGAAGAAGGAGAAGGAGAAGGTGATGTCAGCAGGGTGAAGCAGAAGAAGCAGAAGAAGGAGAAGGAGAAGGTGAAGTCTGGAGGGCGCAGCAGAAGAAGCAGAAGAAGGAGAAGGAGAAGGTGAAGTCTGGAGGGTGAAGCAGAAGAAGCAGAAAAGGAGAAGGAGAAGGTGAAGTCTGGAGGGTGAATCAGAAGAAGTAGAAGAAGGAGAAGGAGAAGGTGAAGTCAGGAGGGTGAAGCAGAAGAAGCAGAAGAAGGAGAAGGAGAAGGTGAAGTCTGGAGGGTGAAGCAGAAGAAGCAGAAGAAGGAGAAGAAGAAGGTGAAGTCTGGAGGGCGAAGCAGAAGAAGCAGAAGAAGGAGAAGGAGAAGGTGAAGTCTGGAGGGTGAAGCAGAAGAAGCAGAAGAAGGAGAAGGAGAAGGTGAAGTCTGGAGGGTGAATCAGAAGAAGTAGAAGAAGGCGAAGGAGAAGGTGAAGTCAGGAGGGTGAAGCAGAAGAAGCAGAAGAAGGAGAAGGAGAAGGTGAAGTCTGGAGGGTGAAGCAGAAGAAGCAGAAGAAGGAGAAGGAGAAGGTGAAGTCTGGAGGGTGAAGCAGAAGAAGCAGAAGAAGGAGAAGGAGAAGGTGAAGTCAGGAGGGTGAATCAGAAGAAGTAGAAGAAGGAGAAGGAGAAGGTGAAGTCTGGAGGGTGAATCAGAAGAAGTAGAAGAAGGAGAAGGAGAAGGTGAAGTCTGGAGGGTGAATCAGAAGAAGCAGAAGAAGGAGAAGGAGAAGGTGAAGTCTGGAGGGAGAAGCAGAAGAAGTAGAAGAAGGAGAAGGAGAAGGTGAAGTCTGGAGGGTGAATCAGAAGAAGTAGAAGAAGGAGAAGGAGAAGGTGAAGTCTGGAGGGTGAATCAGAAGAAGGAGAAGAAGGAGAAGGAGAAGGTGAAGTCTGGAGGGTGAATCAGAAGAAGCAGAAGAAGGAGAAGGATAAGGTGAAGTCTGGAGGGTGAATCAGAAGAAGTAGAAGAAGGAGAAGGAGAAGGTGTAGACTAGAGGGTGAATCAGAAGAAGTAGACGAAGGAGAAGGAGAAGGTGAAGTCTGGAGGGTGAATCAGAAGAAGCAGAAGAAGGAGAAGGAGAAGGTGAAGTCTGGAGGGTGAATCAGAAGAAGCAGAAGAAGGAGAAGGAGAAGGTGAATCTGGAGGGTGAATCAGAAGAAGCAGAAGAAGGAGAAGGAGAAGGTGAAGAATGGAGGGTGAATCAGAAGAAGCAGAAGAAGTAGAAGGAGAAGGTGAAGTCTGGAGGGTGAATCAGAAGAAGTAGAAGAAGGAGAAGGAGAAGGTGAAGTCTGGAGGGTGAATCAGAAGAAGCAGAAGAAGGAGAAGGAGAAGGTGCAGTCTGGAGGCTCAATCAGAAGAAGCAGAAGAAGGAGAAGGAGAAGGTGAAGTCTGGAGGGTGAAACAGAAGAAGCAGAATAAGGAGAAGGAGAAGGTGAAGTCTGGAGGGTGAATCAGAAGAAGCAGAAGAAGGAGAAGGAGAAGGTGAAGTCTGGAGGGTGAATCACAAGAAGTAGAACAAGCAGAAGGAGAAGGTGAAGTCTGGAGGGTGAAGCAGAAGAAGTAGAAGAAGGAGAAGGAGAAGGTGAAGTCAGGAGGGTGAATCAGAAGAAGTAGAAGAAGGAGAAGGAGAAGGTGAAGTCTGGAGGGTGAATCAGAAGATGTAGAAGAAGGAGAAGGAGAAGGTGAAGTCTGGAGGGTGAATCAGAAGAAGTAGAAGAAGGAGAAGGAGAAGGTGAAGTCTGGAGGGTGTATCAGAAGTAGCAGAAGAAGGAGAAGGAGAAGGTGAAGTCTGGAGGGTGAATCAGAAGAAGCAGAAGAAGGAGAAGGAGAAGGTGAAGTCTGGAGGGTGAATCAGAAGAAGTACAATATGCAGAAGGAGAAGGTGAAGTCTGGAGGGTGAAGCAGAAGAAGTAGAAGAAGGAGAAGGAGAAGGTGAAGTCAGGAGGGTGAATCAGAGGAAGTAGAAGAAGGACAAGGAGAAGGTGAAGTCTGGAGGGTGAATCAGAAGAATCAGAAGAAGGAGAAGGAGAAGGTGAAGTCTGGAGGGTGAATCAGAAGAAGCAGAAGAAAGAGAAGGAGAAGGTGAAGTCTGGAGGGTGAAGCAGAAGAAGCAGAAGAAGGAGAAGGAGAAGGTGAAGACTGGAGGGTGAATCAGAAGAAGTAGAAGAAGGAGAAGGAGAAGGTGAAGTCTGGAGGGTGAATCAGAAGAAGTAGAAGAAGGAGAAGGAGAAGGTGAAGTCTGGAGGGTGAATCAGAAGAAGTAGAAGAAGGAGAAGGAGAAGGTGAAGTCTGGAGGGTGAATCAGAAGAAGCAGAAGAAGGAGCAGGAGAAGGTGAGGTCTGGAGGGTGAATCAGAAGAAGCAGAAGAAGGAGAAGGAGAAGATGAAATCTGGATGGTGAATCAGAAGAAGTAGAAGAAGGAGAAGGAGAAGGTGAGGTATGGAGGGTGAATCAGAAGAAGTAGAAGGAGAAGGTGAAGTCTGGAGGGTGAATCAGAAGGAGCAGAAGAAGGAGAAGGAGAAGGTGAAGTCTGGAGGGTGAATCAGAAGAAGCAGAAGAAGGAGAAGGAGAAGGTGAAGTCAGGAGGGTGAATCAGAAGAAGCAGAAAAAAGGAGAAGGAGAAGGTGAAGTTAGGAGTGTGAATCAGAAGAAGCAGAAGAAGGAGAAGGAGAAGGTGAAGTCAGGGGGGTGAAGCAGAAGAAGTAGAAGAAGGAGAAGGAGAAGGTGAATTCAGCAGGGTGAAGCAGAAGAAGCAGAAGAAGGAGAAGGAGAAGGTGAAGTCTGGAGGGCGCAGCAGAAGAAGCAGAAGAAGGAGAAGGAGAAGGTGAAGTCTGGAGGGGGAATCAGAAGAAGTAGAAGAAGGAGAAGGAGAAGGTTAAGTCAGGAGGGTGAAGCAGAAGAAGCAGAAGAAGGAGAAGGAGAAGGTGAAGTCTGGAGGGTGAAGCAGAAGAAGCAGAAGAAGGAGAAGGAGAAGGTGAAGTCTGGAGGGTGAAGCAGAAGAAGCAGAAGAAGGAGAAGGAGAAGGTGAAGTCTGGAGGGTGAAGCAGAAGAAGCAGAAGAAGGAGAAGGAGAAGGTGAAGTCTGGAGGGTGAAGCAGAAGAAGCAGAAGAAGGAGAAGGAGAAGGTGAAGTCAGGAGGGTGAATCAGAAGAAGTAGAAGAAGGAGAAGGAGAAGATGAAGTCTGGAGGGTGAATCAGAAGAAGTAGAAGAAGGAGAAGGAGAAGGTGAAGTCTGGAGGGTGAATCAGAAGAAGTAGAAGAAGGAGAAGGAGAAGGTGAAGTCTGGAGGGTGAATCAGAAGAAGCAGAAGAAGGAGAAGGAGAAGGTGAAGTCTGGAGGGAGAAGCAGAAGAAGTAGAAGAAGGAGAAGGTGAAGGTGAAGTCTGGAGGGTGAATCAGAAGAAGTAGAAGAAGGAGAAGGAGAAGGTGAAGTCTGGAGGGTGAATCAGAAGAAGGAGAAGAAGGAGAAGGAGAAGGTGAAGTCTGGAGGGTGAATCAGAAGAAGCAGAAGAAGGAGAAGGATAAGGTGAAGTCTGGAGGGTGAATCAGAAGAAGTAGAAGAAGGAGAAGGAGAAGGTGTAGACTGGAGGGTGAATCAGAAGAAGTAGACGAAGGAGAAGGAGAAGGTGAAGTGTGGAGGGTGAATCAGAAGAAGCAGAAGAAGGAGAAGGAGAAGGTGAAGTCTGGAGGGTGAATCAGAAGAAGTAGAAGAAGGAGAAGGAGAAGGTGAAGTCTGGAGGGTGAATCAGAAGAAGCAGAAGAAGGAGAAGGAGAAGGTGAAGTCTGGAGGGTGAATCAGAAGAAGCAGAAGAAGGAGAAGGAGAAGGTGAATCTGGAGGGTGAATCAGAAGAAGCAGAAGAAGGAGAAGGAGAAGGTGAAGAATGGAGGGTGAATCAGAAGAAGCAGAAGAAGTAGAAGGAGAAGGTGAAGTCTGGAGGGTGAATCAGAAGAAGTAGAAGAAGGAGAAGGAGAAGGTGAAGTCTGGAGGGTGAATCAGAAGAAGCAGAAGAAGGAGAAGGAGAAGGTGAAGTCTGGAGGCTCAATCAGAAGAAGCAGAAGAAGGAGAAGGAGAAGGTGAAGTCTGGAGGGTGAAACAGAAGAAGCAGAATAAGGAGAAGGAGAAGGTGAAGTCTGGAGGGTGAATCAGAAGAAGCAGAAGAAGGAGAAGGAGAAGGTGAAGTCTGGAGGGTGAATCACAAGAAGTAGAACAAGCAGAAGGAGAAGGTGAAGTCTGGAGGGTGAAGCAGAAGAAGTAGAAGAAGGAGAAGGAGAAGGTGAAGTCAGGAGGGTGAATCAGAAGAAGTAGAAGAAGGAGAAGGAGAAGGTGAAGTCTGGAGGGTGAATCAGAAGAAGTAGAAGAAGGAGAAGGAGAAGGTGAAGTCTGGAGGGTGAATCAGAAGAAGTAGAAGAAGGAGAAGGAGAAGGTGAAGTCTGGAGGGTGTATCAGAAGTAGCAGAAGAAGGAGAAGGAGAAGGTGAAGTCTGGAGGGTGAATCAGAAGAAGCAGAAGAAGGAGAAGGAGAAGGTGAAGTCTGGAGGGTGAATCAGAAGAAGCAGAATAAGGAGAAGGAGAAGGTGAAGTCTGGAGGGTGAATCAGAAGAAGTACAATATGCAGAAGGAGAAGGTGAAGTCTGGAGGGTGAAGCAGAAGAAGTAGAAGAAGGAGAAGGAGAAGGTGAAGTCAGGAGGGTGAATCAGAGGAAGTAAAAGTAGGACAAGGAGAAGGTGAAGTCTGGAGGGTGAATCAGAAGAATCAGAAGAAGGAGAAGGAGAAGGTGAAGTCTGGAGGGTGAATCAGAAGAAGCAGAAGAAAGAGAAGGAGAAGGTGAAGTCTGGAGGGTGAAGCAGAAGAAGCAGAAGAAGGAGAAGGAGAAGGTGAAGACTGGAGGGTGAATCAGAAGAAGTAGAAGAAGGAGAAGGAGAGGGTGAAGTCTGGAGGGTGAATCAGAAGAAGTAGAAGAAGGAGAAGGAGAAGGTGAAGTCTGGAGGGTGAATCAGAAGAAGTAGAAGAAGGAGAAGGAGAAGGTGAAGTCTGGAGGGTGAATCAGAAGAAGCAGAAGAAGGAGCAGGAGAAGGTGAGGTCTGGAGGGTGAATCAGAAGAAGCAGAAGAAGGAGAAGGAGAAGATGAAGTCTGGATGGTGAATCAGAAGAAGTAGAAGAAGGAGAAGGAGAAGGTGAGGTATGGAGGGTGAATCAGAAGAAGCAGAAGAAGTAGAAGGAGAAGGTGAAGTCTGGAGGGTGAATCAGAAGGAGCAGAAGAAGGAGAAGGAGAAGGTGAAGTCTGGAGGGTGAATCAGAAGAAGCAGAAGAAGGAGAAGGAGAAGGTGAAGTCAGGAGGGTGAATCAGAAGAAGCAGAAAAAAGGAGAAGGAGAAGGTGAAGTTAGGAGTGTGAATCAGAAGAAGCAGAAGAAGGAGAAGGAGAAGGTGAATTCAGCAGGGTGAAGCAGAAGAAGCAGAAGAAGGAGAAGGAGAAGGTGAAGTCTGGAGGGCGCAGCAGAAGAAGCAGAAGAAGGAGAAGGAGAAGGTGAAGTCTGGAGGGGGAATCAGAAGAAGTAGAAGAAGGAGAAGGAGAAGGTTAAGTCAGGAGGGTGAAGCAGAAGAAGCAGAAGAAGGAGAAGGAGAAGGTGAAGTCTGGAGGGTGAAGCAGAAGAAGCAGAAGAAGGAGAAGGAGAAGGTGAAGTCTGGAGGGTGAAGCAGAAGAAGCAGAAGAAGGAGAAGGAGAAGGTGAAGTCTGGAGGGTGAAGCAGAAGAAGCAGAAGAAGGAGAAGGAGAAGGTGAAGTCGGGAGGGTGAAGCAGAAGAAGCAGAAGAAGGAGAAGGAGAAGGTGAAGTCAGGAGGGTGAATCAGAAGAAGTAGAAGAAGGAGAAGGAGAAGATGAAGTCTGGAGGGTGAATCAGAAGAAGTAGAAGAAGGAGAAGGAGAAGGTGAAGTCTGGAGGGTGAATCAGAAGAAGTAGAAGAAGGAGAAGGAGAAGGTGAAGTCTGGAGGGTGAATCAGAAGAAGCAGAAGAAGGAGAAGGAGAAGGTGAAGTCTGGAGGGAGAAGCAGAAGAAGTAGAAGAAGGAGAAGGTGAAGGTGAAGTCTGGAGGGCGAATCAGAAGAAGTAGAAGAAGGAGAAGGAGAAGGTGAAGTCTGGAGGGTGAATCAGAAGAAGGAGAAGAAGGAGAAGGAGAAGGTGAAGTCTGGAGGGTGAATCAGAAGAAGCAGAAGAAGGAGAAGTATAAGGTGAAGTCTGGAGGGTGAATCAGAAGAAGTAGAAGAAGGAGAAGGAGAAGGTGTAGACTGGAGGGTGAATCAGAAGAAGTAGACGAAGGAGAAGGAGAAGGTGAAGTGTGGAGGGTGAATCAGAAGAAGCAGAAGAAGGAGAAGGAGAAGGTGAAGTCTGGAGGGTGAATCAGAAGAAGTAGAAGAAGGAGAAGGAGAAGGTGAAGTCTGGAGGGTGAATCAGAAGAAGCAGAAGAAGGAGAAGGAGAAGGTGAAGTCTGGAGGGTGAATCAGAAGAAGCAGAAGAAGGAGAAGGAGAAGGTGAATCTGGAGGGTGAATCAGAAGAAGCAGAAGAAGGAGAAGGAGAAGGTGAAGAATGGAGGGTGAATCAGAAGAAGCAGAAGAAGTAGAAGGAGAAGGTGAAGTCTGGAGGGTGAATCAGAAGAAGTAGAAGAAGGAGAAGGAGAAGGTGAAGTCTGGAGGGTGAATCAGAAGAAGCAGAAGAAGGAGAAGGAGAAGGTGCAGTCTGGAGGCTGAATTAGAAGAAGCAGAAGAAGGAGAAGGAGAAGGTGAAGTCTGGAGGGTGAAACAGAAGAAGCAGAATAAGGAGAAGGAGAAGGTGAAGTCTGGAGGGTGAATCAGAAGAAGCAGAAGAAGGAGAAGGAGAAGGTGAAGTCTGGAGGGTGAATCACAAGAAGTAGTACAAGCAGAAGGAGAAGGTGAAGTCTGGAGGGTGAAGCAGAAGAAGTAGAAGAAGGAGAAGGAGAAGGTGAAGTCAGGAGGGTGAATCAGAAGAAGTAGAAGAAGGACAAGGAGAAGGTGAAGTCTGGAGGGTGAATCAGAAGAATCAGAAGAAGGAGTAGGTGAAGTCTGGAGGGTGAATCAGAAGAAGCAGAAGAAAGAGAAGGAGAAGGTGAAGTCTGGAGGGTGAAGCAGAAGAAGCAGAAGAAGGAGAAGGAGAAGGTGAAGACTGGAGGGTGAATCAGAAGAAGTAGAAGAAGGAGAAGGAGAAGGTGAAGTCTGGAGGGTGAATCAGAAGAAGTAGAAGAAGGAGAAGGAGAAGGTGAAGTCTGGAGGGTGAATCAGAAGAAGTAGAAGAAGGAGAAGGAGAAGGTGAAATCTGGAGGGTGAATCAGAAGAAGTAGAAGAAGGAGAAGGAGAAGGTGAAGTCTGGAGGGTGAATCAGAAGAAGCAGAAGGAGGAGAAGGAGAAGGTGAAGTCTGGAGGGTGAATCAGAAGAAGCAGAAGAAGGAGAAGGAGAAGATGAAGTCTGGAGGGTGAATCAGAAGAAGTAGAAGAAGGAGAAGGAGAAGGTGAGGTATGGAGGGTGAATCAGAAGAAGCAGAAGAAGGAGAAGGAGAAGGTGAAGTCTGGAGGGTGAATCAGAAGAAGCAGAAGAAGGAGAAGGAGAAGGTGAAGTCTGGAGGGTGAATCAGAAGAAGCAGAAGAAGGAGAAGGAGAAGGTGAAGTCAGGAGGGTGAATCAGAAGAAGCAGAAGAAGGAGAAGGAGAAGGTGAAGTTAGGAGGGTGAATCAGAAGAAGCAGAAGAAGGAGAAGGAGAAGGTGAAGTCAGGGGGGTGAAGCAGAAGAAGTAGAAGAAGGAGAAGGAGAAGGTGAAGTCAGCAGGGTGAAGCAGAAGAAGCAGAAGAAGGAGAAGGAGAAGGTGAAGTCTGGAGGGCGCAGCAGAAGAAGCAGAAGAAGGAGAAGGAGAAGGTGAAGTCTGGAGGGTGAAGCAGAAGAAGCAGAAGAAGGAGAAGGAGAAGGTGAAGTCTGGAGGGTGAATCAGAAGAAGTAGAAGAAGGAGAAGGAGCAGGTGAAGTCAGGAGGGTGAAGCAGAAGAAGCAGAAGAAGGAGAAGGAGAAGGTGAAGTCTGGAGGGTGAAGCAGAAGAAGCAGAAGAAGGAGAAGAAGAAGGTGAAGTCTGGAGGGCGAAGCAGAAGATCAGCCATGATCTCATTGAATGGCGGAGCAGGCTCGAAGGGCCGAATGGCCTACTCCTGTTCCTATCTCTATGTTTCTATGTTTCTATGAAGCAGAAGAAGGAGAAGGAGAAGGTGAAGTCTGGAGGGCGCAGCAGAAGAAGCAGAAGAAGGAGAAGGAGAAGGTGAAGTCTGGAGTGTGAAGCAGAAGAAGTAGAAGAAGGAGAAGGAGAAGGTGAAGTCTGGAGGGTGTATCAGAAGTAGCAGAAGAAGGAGAAGGAGAAGGTGAAGTCTGGAGGGTGAATCAGAAGAAGCAGTAGAAGGAGAAGGAGAAGGTGAAGTCTGGAGGGTGAATCAGAAGAAGCAGAATAAGGAGAAGGAGAAGGTGAAGTCTGGAGGGTGAATCAGAAGAAGCAGAAGAAGGAGAAGGAGAAGGTGAAGTCTGGAGGGTGAATCAGAAGAAGTACAATATGCAGAAGGAGAAGGTGAAGTCTGGAGGGTGAAGCAGAAGAAGTAGAAGAAGGAGAAGGAGAAGGTGAAGTCTGGAGGGTGAATCAGAGGAAGTAGAAGAAGGACAAGGAGAAGGTGAAGTCTGGAGGGTGAATCAGAAGAATCAGAAGAAGGAGAAGGAGAAGGTGAAGTCTGGAGGGTGAATCAGAAGAAGCAGAAGAAAGAGAAGGAGAAGGTGAAGTCTGGAGGGTGAAGCAGAAGAAGCAGAAGAAGGAGAAGGAGAAGGTGAAGACTGGAGGGTGAATCAGAAGAAGTAGAAGAAGGAGAAGGAGAAGGTGAAGTCTGGAGGGTGAATCAGAAGAAGTAGAAGAAGGAGAAGGAGAAGGTGAAGTCTGGAGGGTGAATCAGAAGAAGTAGAAGAAGGAGAAGGAGAAGGTGAAGTCTGGAGGGTGAATCAGAAGAAGCAGAAGAAGGAGCAGGAGAAGGTGAGGTCTGGAGGGTGAATCAGAAGAAGCAGAAGAAGGAGAAGGAGAAGATGAAGACTGGATGGTGAATCAGAAGAAGTAGAAGAAGGAGAAGGAGAAGGTGAGGTATGGAGGGTGAATCAGAAGAAGCAGAAGAAGTAGAAGGAGAAGGTGAAGTCTGGAGGGTGAATCAGAAGGAGCAGAAGAAGGAGAAGGAGAAGGTGAAGTCTGGAGGGTGAATCAGAAGAAGCAGAAGAAGGAGAAGGAGAAGGTGAAGTCAGGAGGGTGAATCAGAAGAAGCAGAAAAAAGGAGAAGGAGAAGGTAAAGTTAGGAGTGTGAATCAGAAGAAGCAGAAGAAGGAGAAGGAGAAGGTGAAGTCGGGGGGGTGAAGCAGAAGAAGTAGAAGAAGGAGAAGGAGAAGGTGAATTCAGCAGGGTGAAGCAGAAGAAGCAGAAGAAGCAGAAGGAGAAGGTGAAGTCTGGAGGGCGCAGCAGAAGAAGCAGAAGAAGGAGAAGGAGAAGGTGAAGTCTGGAGGGGGAATCAGAAGAAGTAGAAGAAGGAGAAGGAGAAGGTTAAGTCAGGAGGGTGAAGCAGAAGAAGCAGAAGAAGGAGAAGGAGAAGGTGAAGTCTGGAGGGTGAAGCAGAAGAAGCAGAAGAAGGAGAAGGAGAAGGTGAAGTCTGGAGGGTGAAGCAGAAGAAGCAGAAGAAGGAGAAGGAGAAGGTGAAGTCTGGAGGGTGAAGCAGAAGAAGCAGAAGAAGGAGAAGGAGAAGGTGAAGTCTGGAGGGTGAAGCAGAAGAAGCAGAAGAAGGAGAAGGAGAAGGTGAAGTCAGGAGGGTGAATCAGAAGAAGTAGAAGAAGGAGAAGGAGAAGATGAAGTCTGGAGGGTGAATCAGAAGAAGTAGAAGAAGGAGAAGGAGAAGGTGAAGTCTGGAGGGTGAATCAGAAGAAGTAGAAGAAGGAGAAGGAGAAGGTGAAGTCTGGAGGGTGAATCAGAAGAAGCAGAAGAAGGAGAAGGAGAAGGTGAAGTCTGGAGGGAGAAGCAGAAGATGTAGAAGAAGGAGAAGGTGAAGGTGAAGTCTGGAGGGTGAATCAGAAGAAGTAGAAGAAGGAGAAGGAGAAGGTGAAGTCTGGAGGGTGAATCAGAAGAAGTAGAAGAAGGAGAAGGAGAAGGTGAAGTCTGGAGGGTGAATCAGAAGAAGCAGAAGAAGGAGAAGGAGAAGGTGAAGTCTGGAGGGTGAATCAGAAGAAGCAGAAGAAGGAGAAGGAGAAGGTGAATCTGGAGGGTGAATCAGAAGAAGCAGAAGAAGGAGAAGGAGAAGGTGAAGAATGGAGGGTGAATCAGAAGAAGCAGAAGAAGTAGAAGGAGAAGGTGAAGTCTGGAGGGTGAATCAGAAGAAGTAGAAGAAGGAGAAGGAGAAGGTGAAGTCTGGAGGGTGAATCAGAAGAAGCAGAAGAAGGAGAAGGAGAAGGTGCAGTCTGGAGGCTCAATCAGAAGAAGCAGAAGAAGGAGAAGGAGAAGGTGAAGTCTGGAGGGTGTAACAGAAGAAGCAGAATAAGGAGAAGGAGAAGGTGAAGTCTGGAGGGTGAATCAGAAGAAGCAGAAGAAGGAGAAGGAGAAGGTGAAGTCTGGAGGGTGAATCACAAGAAGTAGAACAAGCAGAAGGAGAAGGTGAAGTCTGGAGGGTGAAGCAGAAGAAGTAGAAGAAGGAGAAGGAGAAGGTGAAGTCAGGAGGGTGAATCAGAAGAAGTAGAAGAAGGAGAAGGAGAAGGTGAAGTCTGGAGGGTGAATCAGAAGAAGTAGAAGAAGGAGAAGGAGAAGGTGAAGTCTGGAGGGTGAATCAGAAGAAGTAGAAGAAGGAGAAGGAGAAGGTGAAGTCTGGAGGGTGTATCAGAAGTAGCAGAAGAAGGAGAAGGAGAAGGTGAAGTCTGGAGGGTGAATCAGAAGAAGCAGAAGAAGGAGAAGGAGAAGGTGAAGTCTGGAGGGTGAATCAGAAGAAGCAGAATAAGGAGAAGGAGAAGGTGAAGTCTGGAGGGTGAATCAGAAGAAGCAGAAGAAGGAGAAGGAGAAGGTGAAGTCTGGAGGGTGAATCAGAAGAAGTACAATATGCAGAAGGAGAAGGTGAAGTCTGGAGGGTGAAGCAGAAGAAGTAGAAGAAGGAGAAGGAGAAGGTGAAGTCAGGAGGGTGAATCAGAGGAAGTAGAAGAAGGACAAGGAGAAGGTGAAGTCTGGAGGGTGAATCAGAAGAATCAGAAGAAGGAGAAGGAGAAGGTGAAGTCTGGAGGGTGAATCAGAAGAAGCAGAAGAAAGAGAAGGAGAAGGTGAAGTCTGGAGGGTGAAGCAGAAGAAGCAGAAGAAGGAGAAGGAGAAGGTGAAGACTGGAGGGTGAATCAGAAGAAGTAGAAGAAGGAGAAGGAGAAGGTGAAGTCTGGAGGGTGAATCAGAAGAAGTAGAAGAAGGAGAAGGAGAAGGTGAAGTCTGGAGGGTGAATCAGAAGAAGTAGAAGAAGGAGAAGGAGAAGGTGAAGTCTGGAGGGTGAATCAGAAGGAGCAGAAGAAGGAGAAGGAGAAGGTGAAGTCTGGAGGGTGAATCAGAAGAAGCAGAAGAAGGAGAAGGAGAAGGTGAAGTCAGGAGGGTGAATCAGAAGAAGCAGAAAAAAGGAGAAGGAGAAGGTGAAGTTAGGAGTGTGAATCAGAAGAAGCAGAAGAAGGAGAAGGAGAAGGTGAAGTCAGGGGGGTGAAGCAGAAGAAGTAGAAGAAGGAGAAGGAGAAGGTGAATTCAGCAGGGTGAAGCAGAAGAAGCAGAAGAAGGAGAAGGAGAAGGTGAAGTCTGGAGGGCGCAGCAGAAGAAGCAGAAGAAGGAGAAGGAGAAGGTGAAGTCTGGAGGGGGAATCAGAAGAAGTAGAAGAAGGAGAAGGAGAAGGTTAAGTCAGGAGGGTGAAGCAGAAGAAGCAGAAGAAGGAGAAGGAGAAGGTGAAGTCTGGAGGGTGAAGCAGAAGAAGCAGAAGAAGGAGAAGGAGAAGGTGAAGTCTGGAGGGTGAAGCAGAAGAAGCAGAAGAAGGAGAAGGAGAAGGTGAAGTCTGGAGGGTGAAGCAGAAGAAGCAGAAGAAGGAGAAGGAGAAGGTGAAGTCAGGAGGGTGAATCAGAAGAAGTAGAAGAAGGAGAAGGAGAAGATGAAGTCTGGAGGGTGAATCAGAAGAAGTAGAAGAAGGAGAAGGAGAAGGTGAAGTCTGGAGGGTGAATCAGAAGAAGTAGAAGAAGGAGAAGGAGAAGGTGAAGTCTGGAGGGTGAATCAGAAGAAGCAGAAGAAGGAGAAGGAGAAGGTGAAGTCTGGAGGGAGAAGCAGAAGAAGTAGAAGAAGGAGAAGGTGAAGGTGAAGTCTGGAGGGTGAATCAGAAGAAGTAGAAGAAGGAGAAGGAGAAGGTGAAGTCTGGAGGGTGAATCAGAAGAAGGAGAAGAAGGAGAAGGAGAAGGTGAAGTCTGGAGGGTGAATCAGAAGAAGCAGAAGAAGGAGAAGGATAAGGTGAAGTCTGGAGGGTGAATCAGAAGAAGTAGAAGAAGGAGAAGGAGAAGGTGTAGACTGGAGGGTGAATCAGAAGAAGTAGACGAAGGAGAAGGAGAAGGTGAAGTGTGGAGGGTGAATCAGAAGAAGCAGAAGAAGGAGAAGGAGAAGGTGAAGTCTGGAGGGTGAATCAGAAGAAGTAGAAGAAGGAGAAGGAGAAGGTGAAGTCTGGAGGGTGAATCAGAAGAAGCAGAAGAAGGAGAAGGAGAAGGTGAAGTCTGGAGGGTGAATCAGAAGAAGCAGAAGAAGGAGAAGGAGAAGTTGAATCTGGAGGGTGAATCAGAAGGAGAAGGAGAAGGTGAAGAATGGAGGGTGAATCAGAAGAAGCAGAAGAAGTAGAAGGAGAAGGTGAAGTCTGGAGGGTGAATCAGAAGAAGTAGAAGAAGGAGAAGGAGAAGGTGAAGTCTGGAGGGTGAATCAGAAGAAGCAGAAGAAGGAAAAGGAGAAGGTGCAGTCTGGAGGCTGAATCAGAAGAAGCAGAAGAAGGAGAAGGAGAAGGTGAAGTCTGGAGGGTGAAACAGAAGAAGCAGAATAAGGAGAAGGAGAAGGTGAAGTCTGGAGGGTGAATCAGAAGAAGCAGAAGAAGGAGAAGGAGAAGGTGAAGTCTGGAGGGTGAATCACAAGAAGTAGAACAAGCAGAAGGAGAAGGTGAAGTCTGGAGGGTGAAGCAGAAGAAGTAGAAGAAGGAGAAGGAGAAGGTGAAGTCAGGAGGGTGAATCAGAAGAAGTAGAAGAAGGACAAGGAGAAGGTGAAGTCTGGAGGGTGAATCAGAAGAATCAGAAGAAGGAGTAGTTGAAGTCTGGAGGGTGAATCAGAAGAAGCAGAAGAAAGAGAAGGAGAAGGTGAAGTCTGGAGGGTGAAGCAGAAGAAGCAGAAGAAGGAGAAGGAGAAGGTGAAATCTGGAGGGTGAATCAGAAGAAGTAGAAGAAGGAGAAGGAGAAGGTGAAGTCTGGAGGGTGAATCAGAAGAAGCAGAAGGAGGAGAAGGAGAAGGTGAAATCTGGAGGGTGAATCAGAAGAAGTAGAAGAAGGAGAAGGAGAAGGTGAAGTCTGGAGGGTGAATCAGAAGAAGCAGAAGGAGGAGAAGGAGAAGGTGAAGTCTGGAGGGTGAATCAGAAGAAGCAGAAGAAGGAGAAGGAGAAGATGAAGTCTGGAGGGTGAATCAGAAGAAGTAGAAGAAGGAGAAGGAGAAGGTGAGGTATGGAGGGTGAATCAGAAGAAGCAGAAGAAGGAGAAGGAGAAGGTGAAGTCTGGAGGGTGAATCAGAAAAAGCAGAAGAAGGAGAAGGAGAAGGTGAAGTCTGGAGGGTGAAGCAGAAGAAGCAGAAGAAGGAGAAGAAGAAGGTGAAGTCTGGAGGGCGAAGCAGAAGATCAGCCATGATCTCATTGAATGGCGGAGCAGGCTCGAAGGGCCGAATGGCCTACTCCTGTTCCTATCTCTATGTTTCTATGTTTCTATGAAGCAGAAGAAGGAGAAGGAGAAGGTGAAGTCTGGAGGGTGAAGCAGAAGAAGCAGAAGAAGGAGAAGGAGAAGGTGAAGTCTGGAGGGTGTATCAGAAGAAGTAGAAGAAGGTGAAGGAGAAGGTGAAGTCAGGAGGGTGAAGCAGAAAAAGCAGAAGAAGGAGAAGGAGAAGGTGAAGTCTGGAGGGTGCAGCAGAAGAAGCAGAAGAAGGAGAAGGAGAAGGTGAAGTCAGGAGGGTGAATCAGAAGAAGTAGAAGAAGGAGAAGGAGAAGGTGAAGTCTGGAGGGTGAATCAGAAGAAGTAGAAGAAGGAGAAGGAGAAGATGAAGTCTGGAGGGTGAATCAGAAGAAGTAGAAGAAGGAGAAGGAGAAGGTGAAGTCTGGAGGGTGAATCAGAAGAAGCAGAAGAAGGAGAAGGAGAAGGTGAAGTCTGGAGGGAGAAGCAGAAGAAGTAGAAGAAGGAGAAGGAGAAGGTGAAGTCTGGAGGCTGAATCAGAAGAAGTAGAAGAAGGAGAAGGAGAAGGTGAAGTCTGGAGGGTGAATCAGAAGAAGGAGAAGAAGGTGAAGGAGAAGTTGAAGTCTGGAGGGTGAATCAGAAGAAGCAGAAGAAGGAGAAGGAGAAGGTGAAGTCTGGAGGGTGAATCAGAAGAAGCAGAAGAAGGAGAAGGAGATGGTGAAGTCTGGAGGGTGAAGCAGAAGAAGCAGAAGAAGGAGAAGAAGGAGGTGAAGTCTGGAGGGCGAAGCAGAAGAAGCAGAAGAAGGAGAAGGAGAAGGTGAAGTCTGGAGGGTGAAGCAGAAGAAGCAGAAGAAGGAGAAGGAGAAGGTGAAGTCTGGAGGGTGAATCAGAAGAAGTAGAAGAAGGCGAAGGAGAAGGTGAAGTCAGGAGGGTGAAGCAGAAGAAGCAGAAGAAGGAGAAGGAGAAGGTGAAGTCTGGAGGGTGAAGCAGAAGAAGCAGAAGAAGGAGAAGGAGAAGGTGAAGTCTGGAGGGTGAAGCAGAAGAAGCAGAAGAAGGAGAAGGAGAAGGTGAAGTCAGGAGGGTGAATCAGAAGAAGTAGAAGAAGGAGAAGGAGAAGATGAAGTCTGGAGGGTGAATCAGAAGAAGTAGAAGAAGGAGAAGGAGAAGGTGAAGTCTGGAGGGTGAATCAGAAGAAGTAGAAGAAGGAGAAGGAGAAGGTGAAGTCTGGAGGGTGAATCAGAAGAAGCAGAAGAAGGAGAAGGAGAAGGTGAAGTCTGGAGGGAGAAGCAGAAGAAGTAGAAGAAGGAGAAGGAGAAGGTGAAGTCTGGAGGGTGAATCAGAAGAAGTAGAAGAAGGAGAAGGAGAAGGTGAAGTCTGGAGGGTGAATCAGAAGAAGGAGAAGAAGGAGAAGGAGAAGGTGAAGTCTGGAGGGTGAATCAGAAGAAGCAGAAGAAGGAGAAGGATAAGGTGAAGTCTGGAGGGTGAATCAGAAGAAGTAGAAGAAGGAGAAGGAGAAGGTGTAGACTAGAGGGTGAATCAGAAGAAGTAGACGAAGGAGAAGGAGAAGGTGAAGTCTGGAGGGTGAATCAGAAGAAGCAGAAGAAGGAGAAGGAGAAGGTGAAGTCTGGAGGGTGAATCAGAAGAAGTAGAAGAAGGAGAAGGAGAAGGTGAAGTCTGGAGGGTGAATCAGAAGAAGCAGAAGAAGGAGAAGGAGAAGGTGAAGTCTGGAGGGTGAATCAGAAGAAGCAGAAGAAGGAGAAGGAGAAGGTGAATCTGGAGGGTGAATCAGAAGAAGCAGAAGAAGGAGAAGGAGAAGGTGAAGAATGGAGGGTGAATCAGAAGAAGCAGAAGAAGTAGAAGGAGAAGGTGAAGTCTGGAGGGTGAATCAGAAGAAGTAGAAGAAGGAGAAGGAGAAGGTGAAGTCTGGAGGGTGAATCAGAAGAAGCAGAAGAAGGAGAAGGAGAAGGTGCAGTCTGGAGGCTCAATCAGAAGAAGCAGAAGAAGGAGAAGGAGAAGGTGAAGTCTGGAGGGTGAAACAGAAGAAGCAGAATAAGGAGAAGGAGAAGGTGAAGTCTGGAGGGTGAATCAGAAGAAGCAGAAGAAGGAGAAGGAGAAGGTGAAGTCTGGAGGGTGAATCACAAGAAGTAGAACAAGCAGAAGGAGAAGGTGAAGTCTGGAGGGTGAAGCAGAAGAAGTAGAAGAAGGAGAAGGAGAAGGTGAAGTCAGGAGGGTGAATCAGAAGAAGTAGAAGAAGGAGAAGGAGAAGGTGAAGTCTGGAGGGTGAATCAGAAGAAGTAGAAGAAGGAGAAGGAGAAGGTGAAGTCTGGAGGGTGAATCAGAAGAAGTAGAAGAAGGAGAAGGAGAAGGTGAAGTCTGGAGGGTGTATCAGAAGTAGCAGAAGAAGGAGAAGGAGAAGGTGAAGTCTGGAGGGTGAATCAGAAGAAGCAGAAGAAGGAGAAGGAGAAGGTGAAGTCTGGAGGGTGAATCAGAAGAAGCAGAATAAGGAGAAGGAGAAGGTGAAGTCTGGAGGGTGAATCAGAAGAAGCAGAAGAAGGAGAAGGAGAAGGTGAAGTCTGGAGGGTGAATCAGAAGAAGTACAATATGCAGAAGGAGAAGGTGAAGTCTGGAGGGTGAAGCAGAGAAGTAGAAGAAGGAGAAGGAGAAGGTGAAGTCTGGAGGGTGAATCAGAAGAAGCAGAAGAAGGAGCAGGAGAAGGTGAGGTCTGGAGGGTGAATCAGAAGAAGCAGAAGAAGGAGAAGGAGAAGATGAAGTCTGGATGGTGAATCAGAAGAAGTAGAAGAAGGAGAAGGAGAAGGTGAGGTATGGAGGGTGAATCAGAAGAAGCAGAAGAAGTAGAAGGAGAAGGTGAAGTCTGGAGGGTGAATCAGAAGGAGCAGAAGAAGGAGAAGGAGAAGGTGAAGTCTGGAGGGTGAATCAGAAGAAGCAGAAGAAGGAGAAGGAGAAGGTGAAGTCAGGAGGGTGAATCAGAAGAAGCAGAAAAAAGGAGAAGGAGAAGGTGAAGTTAGGAGTGTGAATCAGAAGAAGCAGAAGAAGGAGAAGGAGAAGGTGAATTCAGCAGGGTGAAGCAGAAGAAGCAGAAGAAGGAGAAGGAGAAGGTGAAGTCTGGAGGGCGCAGCAGAAGAAGCAGAAGAAGGAGAAGGAGAAGGTGAAGTCTGGAGGGGGAATCAGAAGAAGTAGAAGAAGGAGAAGGAGAAGGTTAAGTCAGGAGGGTGAAGCAGAAGAAGCAGAAGAAGGAGAAGGAGAAGGTGAAGTCTGGAGGGTGAAGCAGAAGAAGCAGAAGAAGGAGAAGGAGAAGGTGAAGTCTGGAGGGTGAAGCAGAAGAAGCAGAAGAAGGAGAAGGAGAAGGTGAAGTCTGGAGGGTGAAGCAGAAGAAGCAGAAGAAGGAGAAGGAGAAGGTGAAGTCGGGAGGGTGAAGCAGAAGAAGCAGAAGAAGGAGAAGGAGAAGGTGAAGTCAGGAGGGTGAATCAGAAGAAGTAGAAGAAGGAGAAGGAGAAGATGAAGTCTGGAGGGTGAATCAGAAGAAGTAGAAGAAGGAGAAGGAGAAGGTGAAGTCTGGAGGGTGAATCAGAAGAAGTAGAAGAAGGAGAAGGAGAAGGTGAAGTCTGGAGGGTGAATCAGAAGAAGCAGAAGAAGGAGAAGGAGAAGGTGAAGTCTGGAGGGAGAAGCAGAAGAAGTAGAAGAAGGAGAAGGTGAAGGTGAAGTCTGGAGGGCGAATCAGAAGAAGTAGAAGAAGGAGAAGGAGAAGGTGAAGTCTGGAGGGTGAATCAGAAGAAGGAGAAGAAGGAGAAGGAGAAGGTGAAGTCTGGAGGGTGAATCAGAAGAAGCAGAAGAAGGAGAAGTATAAGGTGAAGTCTGGAGGGTGAATCAGAAGAAGTAGAAGAAGGAGAAGGAGAAGGTGTAGACTGGAGGGTGAATCAGAAGAAGTAGACGAAGGAGAAGGAGAAGGTGAAGTGTGGAGGGTGAATCAGAAGAAGCAGAAGAAGGAGAAGGAGAAGGTGAAGTCTGGAGGGTGAATCAGAAGAAGTAGAAGAAGGAGAAGGAGAAGGTGAAGTCTGGAGGGTGAATCAGAAGAAGCAGAAGAAGGAGAAGGAGAAGGTGAAGTCTGGAGGGTGAATCAGAAGAAGCAGAAGAAGGAGAAGGAGAAGGTGAATCTGGAGGGTGAATCAGAAGAAGCAGAAGAAGGAGAAGGAGAAGGTGAAGAATGGAGGGTGAATCAGAAGAAGCAGAAGAAGTAGAAGGAGAAGGTGAAGTCTGGAGGGTGAATCAGAAGAAGTAGAAGAAGGAGAAGGAGAAGGTGAAGTCTGGAGGGTGAATCAGAAGAAGCAGAAGAAGGAGAAGTAGAAGGTGCAGTCTGGAGGCTGAATCAGAAGAAGCAGAAGAAGGAGAAGGAGAAGGTGAAGTCTGGAGGGTGAAACAGAAGAAGCAGAATAAGGAGAAGGAGAAGGTGAAGTCTGGAGGGTGAATCAGAAGAAGCAGAAGAAGGAGAAGGAGAAGGTGAAGTCTGGAGGGTGAATCACAAGAAGTAGTACAAGCAGAAGGAGAAGGTGAAGTCTGGAGGGTGAAGCAGAAGAAGTAGAAGAAGGAGAAGGAGAAGGTGAAGTCAGGAGGGTGAATCAGAAGAAGTAGAAGAAGGACAAGGAGAAGGTGAAGTCTGGAGGGTGAATCAGAAGAATCAGAAGAAGGAGTAGGTGAAGTCTGGAGGGTGAATCAGAAGAAGCAGAAGAAAGAGAAGGAGAAGGTGAAGTCTGGAGGGTGAAGCAGAAGAAGCAGAAGAAGGAGAAGGAGAAGGTGAAGACTGGAGGGTGAATCAGAAGAAGTAGAAGAAGGAGAAGGAGAAGGTGAAGTCTGGAGGGTGAATCAGAAGAAGTAGAAGAAGGAGAAGGAGAAGGTGAAGTCTGGAGGGTGAATCAGAAGAAGTAGAAGAAGGAGAAGGAGAAGGTGAAATCTGGAGGGTGAATCAGAAGAAGTAGAAGAAGGAGAAGGAGAAGGTGAAGTCTGGAGGGTGAATCAGAAGAAGCAGAAGGAGGAGAAGGAGAAGGTGAAGTCTGGAGGGTGAATCAGAAGAAGCAGAAGAAGGAGAAGGAGAAGATGAAGTCTGGAGGGTGAATCAGAAGAAGTAGAAGAAGGAGAAGGAGAAGGTGAGGTATGGAGGGTGAATCAGAAGAAGCAGAAGAAGGAGAAGGAGAAGGTGAAGTCTGGAGGGTGAATCAGAAGAAGCAGAAGAAGGAGAAGGAGAAGGTGAAGTCTGGAGGGTGAATCAGAAGAAGCAGAAGAAGGAGAAGGAGAAGGTGAAGTCAGGAGGGTGAATCAGAAGAAGCAGAAGAAGGAGAAGGAGAAGGTGAAGTTAGGAGGGTGAATCAGAAGAAGCAGAAGAAGGAGAAGGAGAAGGTGAAGTCAGGGGGGTGAAGCAGAAGAAGTAGAAGAAGGAGAAGGAGAAGGTGAAGTCAGCAGGGTGAAGCAGAAGAAGCAGAAGAAGGAGAAGGAGAAGGTGAAGTCTGGAGGGCGCAGCAGAAGAAGCAGAAGAAGGAGAAGGAGAAGGTGAAGTCTGGAGGGTGAAGCAGAAGAAGCAGAAGAAGGAGAAGGAGAAGGTGAAGTCTGGAGGGTGAATCAGAAGAAGTAGAAGAAGGAGAAGGAGCAGGTGAAGTCAGGAGGGTGAAGCAGAAGAAGCAGAAGAAGGAGAAGGAGAAGGTGAAGTCTGGAGGGTGAAGCAGAAGAAGCAGAAGAAGGAGAAGAAGAAGGTGAAGTCTGGAGGGCGAAGCAGAAGATCAGCCATGATCTCATTGAATGGCGGAGCAGGCTCGAAGGGCCGAATGGCCTACTCCTGTTCCTATCTCTATGTTTCTATGTTTCTATGAAGCAGAAGAAGGAGAAGGAGAAGGTGAAGTCTGGAGGGCGCAGCAGAAGAAGCAGAAGAAGGAGAAGGAGAAGGTGAAGTCTGGAGTGTTAAGCAGAAGAAGTAGAAGAAGGAGAAGGAGAAGGTGAAGTCTGGAGGGTGTATCAGAAGTAGCAGAAGAAGGAGAAGGAGAAGGTGAAGTCTGGAGGGTGAATCAGAAGAAGCAGAAGAAGGAGAAGGAGAAGGTGAAGTCTGGAGGGTGAATCAGAAGAAGCAGAATAAGGAGAAGGAGAAGGTGAAGTCTGGAGGGTGAATCAGAAGAAGCAGAAGAAGGAGAAGGAGAAGGTGAAGTCTGGAGGGTGAATCAGAAGAAGTACAATATGCAGAAGGAGAAGGTGAAGTCTGGAGGGTGAAGCAGAAGAAGTAGAAGAAGGAGAAGGAGAAGGTGAAGTCTGGAGGGTGAATCAGAGGAAGTAGAAGAAGGACAAGGAGAAGGTGAAGTCTGGAGGGTGAATCAGAAGAATCAGAAGAAGGAGAAGGAGAAGGTGAAGTCTGGAGGGTGAATCAGAAGAAGCAGAAGAAAGAGAAGGAGAAGGTGAAGTCTGGAGGGTGAAGCAGAAGAAGCAGAAGAAGGAGAAGGAGAAGGTGAAGACTGGAGGGTGAATCAGAAGAAGTAGAAGAAGGAGAAGGAGAAGGTGAAGTCTGGAGGGTGAATCAGAAGAAGTAGAAGAAGGAGAAGGAGAAGGTGAAGTCTGGAGGGTGAATCAGAAGAAGTAGAAGAAGGAGAAGGAGAAGGTGAAGTCTGGAGGGTGAATCAGAAGAAGCAGAAGAAGGAGCAGGAGAAGGTGAGGTCTGGAGGGTGAATCAGAAGAAGCAGAAGAAGGAGAAGGAGAAGATGAAGACTGGATGGTGAATCAGAAGAAGTAGAAGAAGGAGAAGGAGAAGGTGAGGTATGGAGGGTGAATCAGAAGAAGCAGAAGAAGTAGAAGGAGAAGGTGAAGTCTGGAGGGTGAATCAGAAGGAGCAGAAGAAGGAGAAGGAGAAGGTGAAGTCTGGAGGGTGAATCAGAAGAAGCAGAAGAAGGAGAAGGAGAAGGTGAAGTCAGGAGGGTGAATCAGAAGAAGCAGAAAAAAGGAGAAGGAGAAGGTGAAGTTAGGAGTGTGAATCAGAAGAAGCAGAAGAAGGAGAAGGAGAAGGTGAAGTCGGGGGGGTGAAGCAGAAGAAGTAGAAGAAGGAGAAGGAGAAGGTGAATTCAGCAGGGTGAAGCAGAAGAAGCAGAAGAAGCAGAAGGAGAAGGTGAAGTCTGGAGGGCGCAGCAGAAGAAGCAGAAGAAGGAGAAGGAGAAGGTGAAGTCTGGAGGGGGAATCAGAAGAAGTAGAAGAAGGAGAAGGAGAAGGTTAAGTCAGGAGGGTGAAGCAGAAGAAGCAGAAGAAGGAGAAGGAGAAGGTGAAGTCTGGAGGGTGAAGCAGAAGAAGCAGAAGAAGGAGAAGGAGAAGGTGAAGTCTGGAGGGTGAAGCAGAAGAAGCAGAAGAAGGAGAAGGAGAAGGTGAAGTCTGGAGGGTGAAGCAGAAGAAGCAGAAGAAGGAGAAGGAGAAGGTGAAGTCTGGAGGGTGAAGCAGAAGAAGCAGAAGAAGGAGAAGGAGAAGGTGAAGTCAGGAGGGTGAATCAGAAGAAGTAGAAGAAGGAGAAGGAGAAGATGAAGTCTGGAGGGTGAATCAGAAGAAGTAGAAGAAGGAGAAGGAGAAGGTGAAGTCTGGAGGGTGAATCAGAAGAAGTAGAAGAAGGAGAAGGAGAAGGTGAAGTCTGGAGGGTGAATCAGAAGAAGCAGAAGAAGGAGAAGGAGAAGGTGAAGTCTGGAGGGAGAAGCAGAAGATGTAGAAGAAGGAGAAGGTGAAGGTGAAGTCTGGAGGGTGAATCAGAAGAAGTAGAAGAAGGAGAAGGAGAAGGTGAAGTCTGGAGGGTGAATCAGAAGAAGTAGAAGAAGGAGAAGGAGAAGGTGAAGTCTGGAGGGTGAATCAGAAGAAGCAGAAGAAGGAGAAGGAGAAGGTGAAGTCTGGAGGGTGAATCAGAAGAAGCAGAAGAAGGAGAAGGAGAAGGTGAATCTGGAGGGTGAATCAGAAGAAGCAGAAGAAGGAGAAGGAGAAGGTGAAGAATGGAGGGTGAATCAGAAGAAGCAGAAGAAGTAGAAGGAGAAGGTGAAGTCTGGAGGGTGAATCAGAAGAAGTAGAAGAAGGAGAAGGAGAAGGTGAAGTCTGGAGGGTGAATCAGAAGAAGCAGAAGAAGGAGAAGGAGAAGGTGCAGTCTGGAGGCTCAATCAGAAGAAGCAGAAGAAGGAGAAGGAGAAGGTGAAGTCTGGAGGGTGTAACAGAAGAAGCAGAATAAGGAGAAGGAGAAGGTGAAGTCTGGAGGGTGAATCAGAAGAAGCAGAAGAAGGAGAAGGAGAAGGTGAAGTCTGGAGGGTGAATCACAAGAAGTAGAACAAGCAGAAGGAGAAGGTGAAGTCTGGAGGGTGAAGCAGAAGAAGTAGAAGAAGGAGAAGGAGAAGGTGAAGTCAGGAGGGTGAATCAGAAGAAGTAGAAGAAGGAGAAGGAGAAGGTGAAGTCTGGAGGGTGAATCAGAAGAAGTAGAAGAAGGAGAAGGAGAAGGTGAAGTCTGGAGGGTGAATCAGAAGAAGTAGAAGAAGGAGAAGGAGAAGGTGAAGTCTGGAGGGTGTATCAGAAGTAGCAGAAGAAGGAGAAGGAGAAGGTGAAGTCTGGAGGGTGAATCAGAAGAAGCAGAAGAAGGAGAAGGAGAAGGTGAAGTCTGGAGGGTGAATCAGAAGAAGCAGAATAAGGAGAAGGAGAAGGTGAAGTCTGGAGGGTGAATCAGAAGAAGCAGAAGAAGGAGAAGGAGAAGGTGAAGTCTGGAGGGTGAATCAGAAGAAGTACAATATGCAGAAGGAGAAGGTGAAGTCTGGAGGGTGAAGCAGAAGAAGTAGAAGAAGGAGAAGGAGAAGGTGAAGTCAGGAGGGTGAATCAGAGGAAGTAGAAGAAGGACAAGGAGAAGGTGAAGTCTGGAGGGTGAATCAGAAGAATCAGAAGAAGGAGAAGGAGAAGGTGAAGTCTGGAGGGTGAATCAGAAGAAGCAGAAGAAAGAGAAGGAGAAGGTGAAGTCTGGAGGGTGAAGCAGAAGAAGCAGAAGAAGGAGAAGGAGAAGGTGAAGACTGGAGGGTGAATCAGAAGAAGTAGAAGAAGGAGAAGGAGAAGGTGAAGTCTGGAGGGTGAATCAGAAGAAGTAGAAGAAGGAGAAGGAGAAGGTGAAGTCTGGAGGGTGAATCAGAAGAAGTAGAAGAAGGAGAAGGAGAAGGTGAAGTCTGGAGGGTGAATCAGAAGGAGCAGAAGAAGGAGAAGGAGAAGGTGAAGTCTGGAGGGTGAATCAGAAGAAGCAGAAGAAGGAGAAGGAGAAGGTGAAGTCAGGAGGGTGAATCAGAAGAAGCAGAAAAAAGGAGAAGGAGAAGGTGAAGTTAGGAGTGTGAATCAGAAGAAGCAGAAGAAGGAGAAGGAGAAGGTGAAGTCAGGGGGGTGAAGCAGAAGAAGTAGAAGAAGGAGAAGGAGAAGGTGAATTCAGCAGGGTGAAGCAGAAGAAGCAGAAGAAGGAGAAGGAGAAGGTGAAGTCTGGAGGGCGCAGCAGAAGAAGCAGAAGAAGGAGAAGGAGAAGGTGAAGTCTGGAGGGGGAATCAGAAGAAGTAGAAGAAGGAGAAGGAGAAGGTTAAGTCAGGAGGGTGAAGCAGAAGAAGCAGAAGAAGGAGAAGGAGAAGGTGAAGTCTGGAGGGTGAAGCAGAAGAAGCAGAAGAAGGAGAAGGAGAAGGTGAAGTCTGGAGGGTGAAGCAGAAGAAGCAGAAGAAGGAGAAGGAGAAGGTGAAGTCTGGAGGGTGAAGCAGAAGAAGCAGAAGAAGGAGAAGGAGAAGGTGAAGTCAGGAGGGTGAATCAGAAGAAGTAGAAGAAGGAGAAGGAGAAGATGAAGTCTGGAGGGTGAATCAGAAGAAGTAGAAGAAGGAGAAGGAGAAGGTGAAGTCTGGAGGGTGAATCAGAAGAAGTAGAAGAAGGAGAAGGAGAAGGTGAAGTCTGGAGGGTGAATCAGAAGAAGCAGAAGAAGGAGAAGGAGAAGGTGAAGTCTGGAGGGAGAAGCAGAAGAAGTAGAAGAAGGAGAAGGTGAAGGTGAAGTCTGGAGGGTGAATCAGAAGAAGTAGAAGAAGGAGAAGGAGAAGGTGAAGTCTGGAGGGTGAATCAGAAGAAGGAGAAGAAGGAGAAGGAGAAGGTGAAGTCTGGAGGGTGAATCAGAAGAAGCAGAAGAAGGAGAAGGATAAGGTGAAGTCTGGAGGGTGAATCAGAAGAAGTAGAAGAAGGAGAAGGAGAAGGTGTAGACTGGAGGGTGAATCAGAAGAAGTAGACGAAGGAGAAGGAGAAGGTGAAGTGTGGAGGGTGAATCAGAAGAAGCAGAAGAAGGAGAAGGAGAAGGTGAAGTCTGGAGGGTGAATCAGAAGAAGTAGAAGAAGGAGAAGGAGAAGGTGAAGTCTGGAGGGTGAATCAGAAGAAGCAGAAGAAGGAGAAGGAGAAGGTGAAGTCTGGAGGGTGAATCAGAAGAAGCAGAAGAAGGAGAAGGAGAAGTTGAATCTGGAGGGTGAATCAGAAGGAGAAGGAGAAGGTGAAGAATGGAGGGTGAATCAGAAGAAGCAGAAGAAGTAGAAGGAGAAGGTGAAGTCTGGAGGGTGAATCAGAAGAAGTAGAAGAAGGAGAAGGAGAAGGTGAAGTCTGGAGGGTGAATCAGAAGAAGCAGAAGAAGGAAAAGGAGAAGGTGCAGTCTGGAGGCTGAATCAGAAGAAGCAGAAGAAGGAGAAGGAGAAGGTGAAGTCTGGAGGGTGAAACAGAAGAAGCAGAATAAGGAGAAGGAGAAGGTGAAGTCTGGAGGGTGAATCAGAAGAAGCAGAAGAAGGAGAAGGAGAAGGTGAAGTCTGGAGGGTGAATCACAAGAAGTAGAACAAGCAGAAGGAGAAGGTGAAGTCTGGAGGGTGAAGCAGAAGAAGTAGAAGAAGGAGAAGGAGAAGGTGAAGTCAGGAGGGTGAATCAGAAGAAGTAGAAGAAGGACAAGGAGAAGGTGAAGTCTGGAGGGTGAATCAGAAGAATCAGAAGAAGGAGTAGTTGAAGTCTGGAGGGTGAATCAGAAGAAGCAGAAGAAAGAGAAGGAGAAGGTGAAGTCTGGAGGGTGAAGCAGAAGAAGCAGAAGAAGGAGAAGGAGAAGGTGAAATCTGGAGGGTGAATCAGAAGAAGTAGAAGAAGGAGAAGGAGAAGGTGAAGTCTGGAGGGTGAATCAGAAGAAGCAGAAGGAGGAGAAGGAGAAGGTGAAATCTGGAGGGTGAATCAGAAGAAGTAGAAGAAGGAGAAGGAGAAGGTGAAGTCTGGAGGGTGAATCAGAAGAAGCAGAAGGAGGAGAAGGAGAAGGTGAAGTCTGGAGGGTGAATCAGAAGAAGCAGAAGAAGGAGAAGGAGAAGATGAAGTCTGGAGGGTGAATCAGAAGAAGTAGAAGAAGGAGAAGGAGAAGGTGAGGTATGGAGGGTGAATCAGAAGAAGCAGAAGAAGGAGAAGGAGAAGGTGAAGTCTGGAGGGTGAATCAGAAAAAGCAGAAGAAGGAGAAGGAGAAGGTGAAGTCTGGAGGGTGAAGCAGAAGAAGCAGAAGAAGGAGAAGAAGAAGGTGAAGTCTGGAGGGCGAAGCAGAAGATCAGCCATGATCTCATTGAATGGCGGAGCAGGCTCGAAGGGCCGAATGGCCTACTCCTGTTCCTATCTCTATGTTTCTATGTTTCTATGAAGCAGAAGAAGGAGAAGGAGAAGGTGAAGTCTGGAGGGTGAAGCAGAAGAAGCAGAAGAAGGAGAAGGAGAAGGTGAAGTCTGGAGGGTGTATCAGAAGAAGTAGAAGAAGGTGAAGGAGAAGGTGAAGTCAGGAGGGTGAAGCAGAAAAAGCAGAAGAAGGAGAAGGAGAAGGTGAAGTCTGGAGGGTGCAGCAGAAGAAGCAGAAGAAGGAGAAGGAGAAGGTGAAGTCAGGAGGGTGAATCAGAAGAAGTAGAAGAAGGAGAAGGAGAAGGTGAAGTCTGGAGGGTGAATCAGAAGAAGTAGAAGAAGGAGAAGGAGAAGATGAAGTCTGGAGGGTGAATCAGAAGAAGTAGAAGAAGGAGAAGGAGAAGGTGAAGTCTGGAGGGTGAATCAGAAGAAGCAGAAGAAGGAGAAGGAGAAGGTGAAGTCTGGAGGGAGAAGCAGAAGAAGTAGAAGAAGGAGAAGGAGAAGGTGAAGTCTGGAGGCTGAATCAGAAGAAGTAGAAGAAGGAGAAGGAGAAGGTGAAGTCTGGAGGGTGAATCAGAAGAAGGAGAAGAAGGTGAAGGAGAAGTTGAAGTCTGGAGGGTGAATCAGAAGAAGCAGAAGAAGGAGAAGGAGAAGGTGAAGTCTGGAGGGTGAATCAGAAGAAGCAGAAGAAGGAGAAGGAGATGGTGAAGTCTGGAGGGTGAAGCAGAAGAAGCAGAAGAAGGAGAAGAAGGAGGTGAAGTCTGGAGGGCGAAGCAGAAGAAGCAGAAGAAGGAGAAGGAGAAGGTGAAGTCTGGAGGGTGAAGCAGAAGAAGCAGAAGAAGGAGAAGGAGAAGGTGAAGTCTGGAGGGTGAATCAGAAGAAGTAGAAGAAGGCGAAGGAGAAGGTGAAGTCAGGAGGGTGAAGCAGAAGAAGCAGAAGAAGGAGAAGGAGAAGGTGAAGTCTGGAGGGTGAAGCAGAAGAAGCAGAAGAAGGAGAAGGAGAAGGTGAAGTCTGGAGGGTGAAGCAGAAGAAGCAGAAGAAGGAGAAGGAGAAGGTGAAGTCAGGAGGGTGAATCAGAAGAAGTAGAAGAAGGAGAAGGAGAAGATGAAGTCTGGAGGGTGAATCAGAAGAAGTAGAAGAAGGAGAAGGAGAAGGTGAAGTCTGGAGGGTGAATCAGAAGAAGTAGAAGAAGGAGAAGGAGAAGGTGAAGTCTGGAGGGTGAATCAGAAGAAGCAGAAGAAGGAGAAGGAGAAGGTGAAGTCTGGAGGGAGAAGCAGAAGAAGTAGAAGAAGGAGAAGGAGAAGGTGAAGTCTGGAGGGTGAATCAGAAGAAGTAGAAGAAGGAGAAGGAGAAGGTGAAGTCTGGAGGGTGAATCAGAAGAAGGAGAAGAAGGAGAAGGAGAAGGTGAAGTCTGGAGGGTGAATCAGAAGAAGCAGAAGAAGGAGAAGGATAAGGTGAAGTCTGGAGGGTGAATCAGAAGAAGTAGAAGAAGGAGAAGGAGAAGGTGTAGACTAGAGGGTGAATCAGAAGAAGTAGACGAAGGAGAAGGAGAAGGTGAAGTCTGGAGGGTGAATCAGAAGAAGCAGAAGAAGGAGAAGGAGAAGGTGAAGTCTGGAGGGTGAATCAGAAGAAGTAGAAGAAGGAGAAGGAGAAGGTGAAGTCTGGAGGGTGAATCAGAAGAAGCAGAAGAAGGAGAAGGAGAAGGTGAAGTCTGGAGGGTGAATCAGAAGAAGCAGAAGAAGGAGAAGGAGAAGGTGAATCTGGAGGGTGAATCAGAAGAAGCAGAAGAAGGAGAAGGAGAAGGTGAAGAATGGAGGGTGAATCAGAAGAAGCAGAAGAAGTAGAAGGAGAAGGTGAAGTCTGGAGGGTGAATCAGAAGAAGTAGAAGAAGGAGAAGGAGAAGGTGAAGTCTGGAGGGTGAATCAGAAGAAGCAGAAGAAGGAGAAGGAGAAGGTGCAGTCTGGAGGCTCAATCAGAAGAAGCAGAAGAAGGAGAAGGAGAAGGTGAAGTCTGGAGGGTGAAACAGAAGAAGCAGAATAAGGAGAAGGAGAAGGTGAAGTCTGGAGGGTGAATCAGAAGAAGCAGAAGAAGGAGAAGGAGAAGGTGAAGTCTGGAGGGTGAATCACAAGAAGTAGAACAAGCAGAAGGAGAAGGTGAAGTCTGGAGGGTGAAGCAGAAGAAGTAGAAGAAGGAGAAGGAGAAGGTGAAGTCAGGAGGGTGAATCAGAAGAAGTAGAAGAAGGAGAAGGAGAAGGTGAAGTCTGGAGGGTGAATCAGAAGAAGTAGAAGAAGGAGAAGGAGAAGGTGAAGTCTGGAGGGTGAATCAGAAGAAGTAGAAGAAGGAGAAGGAGAAGGTGAAGTCTGGAGGGTGTATCAGAAGTAGCAGAAGAAGGAGAAGGAGAAGGTGAAGTCTGGAGGGTGAATCAGAAGAAGCAGAAGAAGGAGAAGGAGAAGGTGAAGTCTGGAGGGTGAATCAGAAGAAGCAGAATAAGGAGAAGGAGAAGGTGAAGTCTGGAGGGTGAATCAGAAGAAGCAGAAGAAGGAGAAGGAGAAGGTGAAGTCTGGAGGGTGAATCAGAAGAAGTACAATATGCAGAAGGAGAAGGTGAAGTCTGGAGGGTGAAGCAGAGAAGTAGAAGAAGGAGAAGGAGAAGGTGAAGTCAGGAGGGTGAATCAGAAGAAGTAGAAGAAGGACAAGGAGAAGGTGAAGTCTGGAGGGTGAATCAGAAGAATCAGAAGAAGGAGAAAGAGAAGGTGAAGTCTGGAGGGTGAATCAGAAGAAGCAGAAGAAAGAGAAGGAGAAGGTGAAGTCTGGAGGGTGAAGCAGAAGAAGCAGAAGAAGGAGAAGGAGAAGGTGAAGACTGGAGGGTGAATCAGAAGAAGTAGAAGAAGGAGAAGGAGAAGGTGAAGTCTGGAGGGTGAATCAGAAGAAGTAGAAGAAGGAGAAGGAGAAGGTGAAGTCTGGAGGCTGAATCAGAAGAAGTAGAAGAAGGAGAAGGAGAAGGTGAAGTCTGGAGGGTGAATCAGAAGAAGCAGAAGAAGGAGCAGGAGAAGGTGAGGTCTGGAGGGTGAATCAGAAGAAGCAGAAGAAGGAGAAGGAGAAGATGAAGTCTGGATGGTGAATCAGAAGAAGTAGAAGAAGGAGAAGGAGAAGGTGAGGTATGGAGGGTGAATCAGAAGAAGCAGAAGAAGTAGAAGGAGAAGGTGAAGTCTGGAGGGTGAATCAGAAGGAGCAGAAGAAGGAGAAGGAGAAGGTGAAGTCTGGAGGGTGAATCAGAAGAAGCAGAAGAAGGAGAAGGAGAAGGTGAAGTCAGGAGGGTGAATCAGAAGAAGCAGAAAAAAGGAGAAGGAGAAGGTGAAGTTAGGAGTGTGAATCAGAAGAAGCAGAAGAAGGAGAAGGAGAAGGTGAAGTCAGGGGGGTGAAGCAGAAGAAGTAGAAGAAGGAGAAGGAGAAGGTGAATTCAGCAGGGTGAAGCAGAAGAAGCAGAAGAAGGAGAAGGAGAAGGTGAAGTCTGGAGGGCGCAGCAGAAGAAGCAGAAGAAGGAGAAGGAGAAGGTGAAGTCTGGAGGGGGAATCAGAAGAAGTAGAAGAAGGAGAAGGAGAAGGTTAAGTCAGGAGGGTGAAGCAGAAGAAGCAGAAGAAGGAGAAGGAGAAGGTGAAGTCTGGAGGGTGAAGCAGAAGAAGCAGAAGAAGGAGAAGAAGAAGGTGAAGTCTGGAGGGCGAAGCAGAAGAAGCAGAAGAAGGAGAAGGAGAAGGTGAAGTCTGGAGGGTGAAGCAGAAGAAGCAGAAGAAGGAGAAGGAGAAGGTTAAGTCAGGAGGGTGAAGCAGAAGAAGCAGAAGAAGGAGAAGGAGAAGGTGAAGTCTGGAGGGTGAAGCAGAAGAAGCAGAAGAAGGAGAAGGAGAAGGTGAAGTCTGGAGGGTGAAGCAGAAGAAGCAGAAGAAGGAGAAGGAGAAGGTGAAGTCTGGAGGGTGAAGCAGAAGAAGCAGAAGAAGGAGAAGGAGAAGGTGAAGTCAGGAGGGTGAATCAGAAGAAGTAGAAGAAGGAGAAGGAGAAGATGAAGTCTGGAGGGTGAATCAGAAGAAGTAGAAGAAGGAGAAGGAGAAGGTGAAGTCTGGAGGGTGAATCAGAAGAAGTAGAAGAAGGAGAAGGAGAAGGTGAAGTCTGGAGGGTGAATCAGAAGAAGCAGAAGAAGGAGAAGGAGAAGGTGAAGTCTGGAGGGAGAAGCAGAAGAAGTAGAAGAAGGAGAAGGTGAAGGTGAAGTCTGGAGGGTGAATCAGAAGAAGTAGAAGAAGGAGAAGGAGAAGGTGAAGTCTGGAGGGTGAATCAGAAGAAGGAGAAGAAGGAGAAGGAGAAGGTGAAGTCTGGAGGGTGAATCAGAAGAAGCAGAAGAAGGAGAAGGATAAGGTGAAGTCTGGAGGGTGAATCAGAAGAAGTAGAAGAAGGAGAAGGAGAAGGTGTAGACTGGAGGGTGAATCAGAAGAAGTAGACGAAGGAGAAGGAGAAGGTGAAGTGTGGAGGGTGAATCAGAAGAAGCAGAAGAAGGAGAAGGAGAAGGTGAAGTCTGGAGGGTGAATCAGAAGAAGTAGAAGAAGGAGAAGGAGAAGGTGAAGTCTGGAGGGTGAATCAGAAGAAGCAGAAGAAGGAGAAGGAGAAGGTGAAGTCTGGAGGGTGAATCAGAAGAAGCAGAAGAAGGAGAAGGAGAAGTTGAATCTGGAGGGTGAATCAGAAGGAGAAGGAGAAGGTGAAGAATGGAGGGTGAATCAGAAGAAGCAGAAGAAGTAGAAGGAGAAGGTGAAGTCTGGAGGGTGAATCAGAAGAAGTAGAAGAAGGAGAAGGAGAAGGTGAAGTCTGGAGGGTGAATCAGAAGAAGCAGAAGAAGGAAAAGGAGAAGGTGCAGTCTGGAGGCTGAATCAGAAGAAGCAGAAGAAGGAGAAGGAGAAGGTGAAGTCTGGAGGGTGAAACAGAAGAAGCAGAATAAGGAGAAGGAGAAGGTGAAGTCTGGAGGGTGAATCAGAAGAAGCAGAAGAAGGAGAAGGAGAAGGTGAAGTCTGGAGGGTGAATCACAAGAAGTAGAACAAGCAGAAGGAGAAGGTGAAGTCTGGAGGGTGAAGCAGAAGAAGTAGAAGAAGGAGAAGGAGAAGGTGAAGTCAGGAGGGTGAATCAGAAGAAGTAGAAGAAGGACAAGGAGAAGGTGAAGTCTGGAGGGTGAATCAGAAGAATCAGAAGAAGGAGTAGTTGAAGTCTGGAGGGTGAATCAGAAGAAGCAGAAGAAAGAGAAGGAGAAGGTGAAGTCTGGAGGGTGAAGCAGAAGAAGCAGAAGAAGGAGAAGGAGAAGGTGAAATCTGGAGGGTGAATCAGAAGAAGTAGAAGAAGGAGAAGGAGAAGGTGAAGTCTGGAGGGTGAATCAGAAGAAGCAGAAGGAGGAGAAGGAGAAGGTGAAATCTGGAGGGTGAATCAGAAGAAGTAGAAGAAGGAGAAGGAGAAGGTGAAGTCTGGAGGGTGAATCAGAAGAAGCAGAAGGAGGAGAAGGAGAAGGTGAAGTCTGGAGGGTGAATCAGAAGAAGCAGAAGAAGGAGAAGGAGAAGATGAAGTCTGGAGGGTGAATCAGAAGAAGTAGAAGAAGGAGAAGGAGAAGGTGAGGTATGGAGGGTGAATCAGAAGAAGCAGAAGAAGGAGAAGGAGAAGGTGAAGTCTGGAGGGTGAATCAGAAAAAGCAGAAGAAGGAGAAGGAGAAGGTGAAGTCTGGAGGGTGAAGCAGAAGAAGCAGAAGAAGGAGAAGAAGAAGGTGAAGTCTGGAGGGCGAAGCAGAAGATCAGCCATGATCTCATTGAATGGCGGAGCAGGCTCGAAGGGCCGAATGGCCTACTCCTGTTCCTATCTCTATGTTTCTATGTTTCTATGAAGCAGAAGAAGGAGAAGGAGAAGGTGAAGTCTGGAGGGTGAAGCAGAAGAAGCAGAAGAAGGAGAAGGAGAAGGTGAAGTCTGGAGGGTGTATCAGAAGAAGTAGAAGAAGGTGAAGGAGAAGGTGAAGTCAGGAGGGTGAAGCAGAAAAAGCAGAAGAAGGAGAAGGAGAAGGTGAAGTCTGGAGGGTGCAGCAGAAGAAGCAGAAGAAGGAGAAGGAGAAGGTGAAGTCAGGAGGGTGAATCAGAAGAAGTAGAAGAAGGAGAAGGAGAAGGTGAAGTCTGGAGGGTGAATCAGAAGAAGTAGAAGAAGGAGAAGGAGAAGATGAAGTCTGGAGGGTGAATCAGAAGAAGTAGAAGAAGGAGAAGGAGAAGGTGAAGTCTGGAGGGTGAATCAGAAGAAGCAGAAGAAGGAGAAGGAGAAGGTGAAGTCTGGAGGGAGAAGCAGAAGAAGTAGAAGAAGGAGAAGGAGAAGGTGAAGTCTGGAGGCTGAATCAGAAGAAGTAGAAGAAGGAGAAGGAGAAGGTGAAGTCTGGAGGGTGAATCAGAAGAAGGAGAAGAAGGTGAAGGAGAAGTTGAAGTCTGGAGGGTGAATCAGAAGAAGCAGAAGAAGGAGAAGGAGAAGGTGAAGTCTGGAGGGTGAATCAGAAGAAGCAGAAGAAGGAGAAGGAGATGGTGAAGTCTGGAGGGTGAAGCAGAAGAAGCAGAAGAAGGAGAAGAAGAAGGTGAAGTCTGGAGGGCGAAGCAGAAGAAGCAGAAGAAGGAGAAGGAGAAGGTGAAGTCTGGAGGGTGAAGCAGAAGAAGCAGAAGAAGGAGAAGGAGAAGGTGAAGTCTGGAGGGTGAATCAGAAGAAGTAGAAGAAGGCGAAGGAGAAGGTGAAGTCAGGAGGGTGAAGCAGAAGAAGCAGAAGAAGGAGAAGGAGAAGGTGAAGTCTGGAGGGTGAAGCAGAAGAAGCAGAAGAAGGAGAAGGAGAAGGTGAAGTCTGGAGGGTGAAGCAGAAGAAGCAGAAGAAGGAGAAGGAGAAGGTGAAGTCAGGAGGGTGAATCAGAAGAAGTAGAAGAAGGAGAAGGAGAAGATGAAGTCTGGAGGGTGAATCAGAAGAAGTAGAAGAAGGAGAAGGAGAAGGTGAAGTCTGGAGGGTGAATCAGAAGAAGTAGAAGAAGGAGAAGGAGAAGGTGAAGTCTGGAGGGTGAATCAGAAGAAGCAGAAGAAGGAGAAGGAGAAGGTGAAGTCTGGAGGGAGAAGCAGAAGAAGTAGAAGAAGGAGAAGGAGAAGGTGAAGTCTGGAGGGTGAATCAGAAGAAGTAGAAGAAGGAGAAGGAGAAGGTGAAGTCTGGAGGGTGAATCAGAAGAAGGAGAAGAAGGAGAAGGAGAAGGTGAAGTCTGGAGGGTGAATCAGAAGAAGCAGAAGAAGGAGAAGGATAAGGTGAAGTCTGGAGGGTGAATCAGAAGAAGTAGAAGAAGGAGAAGGAGAAGGTGTAGACTAGAGGGTGAATCAGAAGAAGTAGACGAAGGAGAAGGAGAAGGTGAAGTCTGGAGGGTGAATCAGAAGAAGCAGAAGAAGGAGAAGGAGAAGGTGAAGTCTGGAGGGTGAATCAGAAGAAGTAGAAGAAGGAGAAGGAGAAGGTGAAGTCTGGAGGGTGAATCAGAAGAAGCAGAAGAAGGAGAAGGAGAAGGTGAAGTCTGGAGGGTGAATCAGAAGAAGCAGAAGAAGGAGAAGGAGAAGGTGAATCTGGAGGGTGAATCAGAAGAAGCAGAAGAAGGAGAAGGAGAAGGTGAAGAATGGAGGGTGAATCAGAAGAAGCAGAAGAAGTAGAAGGAGAAGGTGAAGTCTGGAGGGTGAATCAGAAGAAGTAGAAGAAGGAGAAGGAGAAGGTGAAGTCTGGAGGGTGAATCAGAAGAAGCAGAAGAAGGAGAAGGAGAAGGTGCAGTCTGGAGGCTCAATCAGAAGAAGCAGAAGAAGGAGAAGGAGAAGGTGAAGTCTGGAGGGTGAAACAGAAGAAGCAGAATAAGGAGAAGGAGAAGGTGAAGTCTGGAGGGTGAATCAGAAGAAGCAGAAGAAGGAGAAGGAGAAGGTGAAGTCTGGAGGGTGAATCACAAGAAGTAGAACAAGCAGAAGGAGAAGGTGAAGTCTGGAGGGTGAAGCAGAAGAAGTAGAAGAAGGAGAAGGAGAAGGTGAAGTCAGGAGGGTGAATCAGAAGAAGTAGAAGAAGGAGAAGGAGAAGGTGAAGTCTGGAGGGTGAATCAGAAGAAGTAGAAGAAGGAGAAGGAGAAGGTGAAGTCTGGAGGGTGAATCAGAAGAAGTAGAAGAAGGAGAAGGAGAAGGTGAAGTCTGGAGGGTGTATCAGAAGTAGCAGAAGAAGGAGAAGGAGAAGGTGAAGTCTGGAGGGTGAATCAGAAGAAGCAGAAGAAGGAGAAGGAGAAGGTGAAGTCTGGAGGGTGAATCAGAAGAAGCAGAATAAGGAGAAGGAGAAGGTGAAGTCTGGAGGGTGAATCAGAAGAAGCAGAAGAAGGAGAAGGAGAAGGTGAAGTCTGGAGGGTGAATCAGAAGAAGTACAATATGCAGAAGGAGAAGGTGAAGTCTGGAGGGTGAAGCAGAGAAGTAGAAGAAGGAGAAGGAGAAGGTGAAGTCAGGAGGGTGAATCAGAAGAAGTAGAAGAAGGACAAGGAGAAGGTGAAGTCTGGAGGGTGAATCAGAAGAATCAGAAGAAGGAGAAAGAGAAGGTGAAGTCTGGAGGGTGAATCAGAAGAAGCAGAAGAAAGAGAAGGAGAAGGTGAAGTCTGGAGGGTGAAGCAGAAGAAGCAGAAGAAGGAGAAGGAGAAGGTGAAGACTGGAGGGTGAATCAGAAGAAGTAGAAGAAGGAGAAGGAGAAGGTGAAGTCTGGAGGGTGAATCAGAAGAAGTAGAAGAAGGAGAAGGAGAAGGTGAAGTCTGGAGGCTGAATCAGAAGAAGTAGAAGAAGGAGAAGGAGAAGGTGAAGTCTGGAGGGTGAATCAGAAGAAGCAGAAGAAGGAGCAGGAGAAGGTGAGGTCTGGAGGGTGAATCAGAAGAAGCAGAAGAAGGAGAAGGAGAAGATGAAGTCTGGATGGTGAATCAGAAGAAGTAGAAGAAGGAGAAGGAGAAGGTGAGGTATGGAGGGTGAATCAGAAGAAGCAGAAGAAGTAGAAGGAGAAGGTGAAGTCTGGAGGGTGAATCAGAAGGAGCAGAAGAAGGAGAAGGAGAAGGTGAAGTCTGGAGGGTGAATCAGAAGAAGCAGAAGAAGGAGAAGGAGAAGGTGAAGTCAGGAGGGTGAATCAGAAGAAGCAGAAAAAAGGAGAAGGAGAAGGTGAAGTTAGGAGTGTGAATCAGAAGAAGCAGAAGAAGGAGAAGGAGAAGGTGAAGTCAGGGGGGTGAAGCAGAAGAAGTAGAAGAAGGAGAAGGAGAAGGTGAATTCAGCAGGGTGAAGCAGAAGAAGCAGAAGAAGGAGAAGGAGAAGGTGAAGTCTGGAGGGCGCAGCAGAAGAAGCAGAAGAAGGAGAAGGAGAAGGTGAAGTCTGGAGGGGGAATCAGAAGAAGTAGAAGAAGGAGAAGGAGAAGGTTAAGTCAGGAGGGTGAAGCAGAAGAAGCAGAAGAAGGAGAAGGAGAAGCTGAAGTCTGGAGGGTGAAGCAGAAGAAGCAGAAGAAGGAGAAGAAGAAGGTGAAGTCTGGAGGGCGAAGCAGAAGAAGCAGAAGAAGGAGAAGGAGAAGGTGAAGTCTGGAGGGTGAAGCAGAAGAAGCAGAAGAAGGAGAAGGAGAAGGTGAAGTCTGGAGGGTGAATCAGAAGAAGTAGAAGAAGGCGAAGGAGAAGGTGAAGTCAGGAGGGTGAAGCAGAAGAAGCAGAAGAAGGAGAAGGAGAAGGTGAAGTCTGGAGGGTGAAGCAGAAGAAGCAGAAGAAGGAGAAGGAGAAGGTGAAGTCTGGAGGGTGAAGCAGAAGAAGCAGAAGAAGGAGAAGGAGAAGGTGAAGTCAGGAGGGTGAATCAGAAGAAGTAGAAGAAGGAGATGGAGAAGATGAAGTCTGGAGGGTGAATCAGAAGAAGTAGAAGAAGGAGAAGGAGAAGGTGAAGTCTGGAGGGTGAATCAGAAGAAGTAGAAGAAGGAGAAGGAGAAGGTGAAGTCTGGAGGGTGAATCAGAAGAAGCAGAAGAAGGAGGAGGAGAAGGTGAAGTCTGGAGGGAGAAGCAGAAGAAGTAGAAGAAGGAGAAGGTGAAGGTGAAGTCTGGAGGGTGAATCAGAAGAAGTAGAAGAAGGAGAAGGAGAAGGTGAAGTCTGGAGGGTGAATCAGAAGAAGGAGAAGAAGGAGAAGGAGAAGGTGAAGTCTGGAGGGTGAATCAGAAGAAGCAGAAGAAGGAGAAGGATAAGGTGAAGTCTGGAGGGTGAATCAGAAGAAGTAGAAGAAGGAGAAGGAGAAGGTGTAGACTGGAGGGTGAATCAGAAGAAGTAGACGAAGGAGAAGGAGAAGGTGAAGTGTGGAGGGTGAATCAGAAGAAGCAGAAGAAGGAGAAGGAGAAGGTGAAGTCTGGAGGGTGAATCAGAAGAAGTAGAAGAAGGAGAAGGAGAAGGTGAAGTCTGGAGGGTGAATCAGAAGAAGCAGAAGAAGGAGAAGGAGAAGGTGAAGTCTGGAGGGTGAATCAGAAGAAGCAGAAGAAGGAGAAGGAGAAGGTGAATCTGGAGGGTGAATCAGAAGAAGCAGAAGAAGGAGAAGGAGAAGGTGAAGAATGGAGGGTGAATCAGAAGAAGCAGAAGAAGTAGAAGGAGAAGGTGAAGTCTGGAGGGTGAATCAGAAGAAGTAGAAGAAGGAGAAGGAGAAGGTGAAGTCTGGAGGGTGAATCAGAAGAAGCAGAAGAAGGAGAAGGAGAAGGTGCAGTCTGGAGGCTGAATCAGAAGAAGCAGAAGAAGGAGAAGGAGAAGGTGAAGTCTGGAGGGTGAAACAGAAGAAGCAGAATAAGGAGAAGGAGAAGGTGAAGTCTGGAGGGTGAATCAGAAGAAGCAGAACAAGGAGAAGGAGAAGGTGAAGTCTGGAGGGTGAATCACAAGAAGTAGAACAAGCAGAAGGAGAAGGTGAAGTCTGGAGGGTGAAGCAGAAGATGTAGAAGAAGGAGAAGGAGAAGGTGAAGTCAGGAGGGTGAATCAGAAGAAGTAGAAGAAGGACAAGGAGAAGGTGAAGTCTGGAGGGTGAATCAGAAGAATCAGAAGAAGGAGTAGGTGAAGTCTGGAGGGTGAATCAGAAGAAGCAGAAGAAAGAGAAGGAGAAGGTGAAGTCTGGAGGGTGAAGCAGAAGAAGCAGAAGAAGGAGAAGGAGAAGGTGAAGACTGGAGGGTGAATCAGAAGAAGTAGAAGAAGGAGAAGGAGAAGGTGAAGTCTGGAGGGTGAATCAGAAGAAGTAGAAGAAGGAGAAGGAGAAGGTGAAGTCTGGAGGGTGAATCAGAAGAAGTAGAAGAAGGAGAAGGAGAAGGTGAAATCTGGAGGGTGAATCAGAAGAAGTAGAAGAAGGAGAAGGAGAAGGTGAAGTCTGGAGGGTGAATCAGAAGAAGCAGAAGGAGGAGAAGGAGAAGGTGAAGTCTGGAGGGTGAATCAGAAGAAGCAGAAGAAGGAGAAGGAGAAGATGAAGTCTGGAGGGTGAATCAGAAGAAGTAGAAGAAGGAGAAGGAGAAGGTGAGGTATGGAGGGTGAATCAGAAGAAGCAGAAGAAGGAGAAGGAGAAGGTGAAGTCTGGAGGGTGAATCAGAAGAAGCAGAAGAAGGAGAAGGAGAAGGTGAAGTCTGGAGGGTGAATCAGAAGAAGCAGAAGAAGGAGAAGGAGAAGTTGAAGTCAGGAGGGTGAATCAGAAGAAGCAGAAGAAGGAGAAGGAGAAGGTGAAGTTAGGAGGGTGAATCAGAAGAAGCAGAAGAAGGAGAAGGAGAAGGTGAAGTCAGGGGTGTGAAGCAGAAGAAGTAGAAGAAGGAGAAGGAGAAGGTGAAGTCAGCAGGGTGAAGCAGAAGAAGCAGAAGAAGGAGAAGGAGAAGGTGAAGTCTGGAGGGCGCAGCAGAAGAAGCAGAAGAAGGAGAAGGAGAAGGTGAAGTCTGGAGGGTGAAGCAGAAGAAGCAGAAGAAGGAGAAGGAGAAGGTGAAGTCTGGAGGGTGAAGCAGAAGAAGCAGAAGAAGGAGAAGAAGAAGGTGAAGTCTGGAGGGCGAAGCAGAAGATCAGCCATGATCTCATTGAATGGCGGAGCAGGCTCGAAGGGCCGAATGGCCTACTCCTGTTCCTATCTCTATGTTTCTATGTTTCTATGAAGCAGAAGAAGGAGAAGGAGAAGGTGAAGTCTGGAGGGTGAAGCAGAAGAAGCAGAAGAAGGAGAAGGAGAAGGTGAAGTCTGGAGGGTGAATCAGAAGAAGTAGAAGAAGGTGAAGGAGAAGGTGAAGTCAGGAGGGTGAAGCAGAAAAAGCAGAAGAAGGAGAAGGAGAAGGTGAAGTCTGGAGGGTGCAGCAGAAGAAGCAGAAGAAGGAGAAGGAGAAGGTGAAGTCAGGAGGGTGAATCAGAAGAAGTAGAAGAAGGAGAAGGAGAAGGTGAAGTCTGGAGGGTGAATCAGAAGAAGTGGAAGAAGGAGAAGGAGAAGATGAAGTCTGGAGGGTGAATCAGAAGAAGTAGAAGAAGGAGAAGGAGAAGGTGAAGTCTGGAGGGTGAATCAGAAGAAGCAGAAGAAGGAGAAGGAGAAGGTGAAGTCTGGAGGGAGAAGCAGAAGAAGTAGAAGAAGGAGAAGGAGAAGGTGAAGTCTGGAGGCTGAATCAGAAGAAGTAGAAGAAGGAGAAGGAGAAGGTGAAGTCTGGAGGGTGAATCAGAAGAAGGAGAAGAAGGTGAAGGAGAAGTTGAAGTCTGGAGGGTGAATCAGAAGAAGCAGAAGAAGGAGAAGGAGAAGGTGAAGTCTGGAGGGTGAATCAGAAGAAGTAGAAGAAGGCGAAGGAGAAGGTGAAGTCAGGAGGGTGAAGCAGAAGAAGCAGAAGAAGGAGAAGGAGAAGGTGAAGTCTGGAGGGTGAAGCAGAAGAAGCAGAAGAAGGAGAAGGAGAAGGTGAAGTCTGGAGGGTGAAGCAGAAGAAGCAGAAGAAGGAGAAGGAGAAGGTGAAGTCAGGAGGGTGAATCAGAAGAAGTAGAAGAAGGAGAAGGAGAAGATGAAGTCTGGAGGGTGAATCAGAAGAAGTAGAAGAAGGAGAAGGAGAAGGTGAAGTCTGGAGGGTGAATCAGAAGAAGTAGAAGAAGGAGAAGGAGAAGGTGAAGTCTGGAGGGTGAATCAGAAGAAGCAGAGGAAGGAGAAGGAGAAGGTGAAGTCTGGAGGGAGAAGCAGAAGAAGTAGAAGAAGGAGAAGGAGAAGGTGAAGTCTGGAGGGTGAATCAGAAGAAGTAGAAGAAGGAGAAGGAGAAGGTGAAGTCTGGAGGGTGAATCAGAAGAAGGAGAAGAAGGAGAAGGAGAAGGTGAAGTCTGGAGGGTGAATCAGAAGAAGCAGAAGAAGGAGAAGGATAAGGTGAAGTCTGGAGGGTGAATCAGAAGAAGTAGAAGAAGGAGAAGGAGAAGGTGTAGACTGGAGGGTGAATCAGAAGAAGTAGACGAAGGAGAAGGAGAAGGTGAAGTGTGGAGGGTGAATCAGAAGAAGCAGAAGAAGGAGAAGGAGAAGGTGAAGTCTGGAGGGTGAATCAGAAGAAGTAGAAGAAGGAGAAGGAGAAGGTGAAGTCTGGAGGGTGAATCAGAAGAAGCAGAAGAAGGAGAAGGAGAAGGTGAAGTCTGGAGGGTGAATCAGAAGAAGCAGAAGAAGGAGAAGGAGAAGGTGAATCTGGAGGGTTAATCAGAAGAAGCAGAAGAAGGAGAAGGAGAAGGTGAAGAATGGAGGGTGAATCAGAAGAAGCAGAAGAAGTAGAAGGAGAAGGTGAAGTCTGGAGGGTGAATCAGAAGAAGTAGAAGAAGGAGAAGGAGAAGGTGAAGTCTGGAGGGTGAATCAGAAGAAGCAGAAGAAGGAGAAGGAGAAGGTGCAGTCTGGAGGCTGAATCAGAAGAAGCAGAAGAAGGAGAAGGAGAAGGTGAAGTCTGGAGGGTGAAACAGAAGAAGCAGAATAAGGAGAAGGAGAAGGTGAAGTCTGGAGGGTGAATCAGAAGAAGCAGAAGAAGGAGAAGGAGAAGGTGAAGTCTGGAGGGTGAATCACAAGAAGTAGAACAAGCAGAAGGAGAAGGTGAAGTCTGGAGGGTGAATCAGAAGAAGTAGAAGAAGGAGAAGGAGAAGGTGAAGTCAGGAGGGTGAATCAGAAGAAGTAGAAGAAGGACAAGGAGAAGGTGAAGTCTGGAGGGTGAATCAGAAGAATCAGAAGAAGGAGAAGGTGAAGTCTGGAGGGTGAATCAGAAGAAGCAGAAGAAAGAGAAGGAGAAGGTGAAGTCTGGAGGGTGAAGTAGAAGAAGCAGAAGAAGGAGAAGGAGAAGGTGACGTCTGGAGGGTGAAGCAGAAGAAGCAGAAGAAGGAGAAGAAGAAGGTGAAGTCTGGAGGGCGAAGCAGAAGATCAGCCATGATCTCATTGAATGGCGGAGCAGGCTCGAAGGGCCGAATTGCCTACTCCTGTTCCTATCTCTATGTTTCTAAGTTTCTATGAAGCAGAAGAAGGAGAAGGAGAAGGTGAAGTCTGGAGGGTGAAGCAGAAGAAGCAGAAGAAGGAGAAGGAGAAGGTGAAGTCAGGAGGGTGAATCAGAAGAAGTAGAAGAAGGACAAGGAGAAGGTGAAGTCTGGAGGGTGAATCAGAAGATTCAGAAGAAGGAGAAGGTGAAGTCTGGAAGGTGAATCAGAAGAAGCAGAAGAAAGAGAAGGAGAAGGTGAAGTCTGGAGGGTGAAGCAGAAGAAGCAGAAGAAGGAGAAGGAGAAGGTGAAGACTGGAGGGTGAATCAGAAGAAGTAGAAGAAGGAGAAGGAGAAGGTGAAGTCTGGAGGGTGAATCAGAAGAAGTAGAAGAAGGAGAAGGAGAAGGTGAAGTCTGGAGGGTGAATCAGAAGAAGTAGAAGAAGGAGAAGGAGAAGGTGAAGTCTGGAGGGTGAATCAGAAGAAGTAGAAGAAGGAGAAGGAGAAGGTGAAGTCTGGAGGGTGAATCAGAAGAAGCAGAAGGAGGAGAAGGAGAAGGTGAAGTCTGGAGGGCGAATCAGAAGAAGCAGAAGAAGGAGAAGGAGAAGATGAAGTCTGGAGGGTGAATCAGAAGAAGTAGAAGAAGGAGAAGGTGAGGTATGGACGGTGAATCAGAAGAAGCAGAAGAAGGAGAAGGAGAAGGTGAAGTCTGGAGGGTGAATCAGAAGAAGCAGAAGAAGGAGAAGGAGAAGGTGAAGTCTGGAGGGTGAATCAGAAGAAGCAGAAGAAGGAGAAGGAGAAGGTGAAGTCAGGAGGGTGAATCAGAAGAAGCAGAAGAAGGAGAAGGAGAAGGTGAAGTTAGGAGGGTGAATCAGAAGAAGCAGAAGAAGGAGAAGGAGAAGGTGAAGTCAGGGGGGTGAAGCAGAAGAAGTAGAAGAAGGAGAAGGAGAAGGTGAAGTCAGCAGGGTGAAGCAGAAGAAGCAGAAGAAGGAGAAAGAGAAGGTGAAGTCTGGAGGGCGCAGCAGAAGAAGCAGAAGAAGGAGAAGGAGAAGGTGAAGTCTGGAGGGTGAAGCAGAAGAAGCAGAAGAAGGAGAAGGAGAAGGTGAAGTCTGGAGGGTGAATCAGAAGAAGTAGAAGAAGGAGAAGGAGCAGGTGAAGTCAGGAGGGTGAAGCAGAAGAAGCAGAAGAAGGAGAAGGAGAAGGTGAAGTCTGGAGGGTGAAGCAGAAGAAGCAGAAGAAGGAGAAGAAGAAGGTGAAGTCTGGAGGGCGAAGCAGAAGATCAGCCATGATCTCATTGAATGGCGGAGCAGGGTCGAAGGGCCGAATGGCCTACTCCTGTTCCTATCTCTATGTTTCTATGTTTCTATGAAGCAGAAGAAGGAGAAGGAGAAGGTGAAGTCTGGAGGGTGAAGCAGAAGAAGCAGAAGAAGGAGAAGGAGAAGGTGAAGTCTGGAGGGTGAATCAGAAGAAGTAGAAGAAGGTGAAGGAGAAGGTGAAGTCAGGAGGGTGGAGCAGAAAAAGCAGAAGAAGGAGAAGGAGAAGGTGAAGTCTGGAGGGTGAAGCAGAAGAAGCAGAAGAAGGAGAAGGAGAAGGTGAAGTCAGGAGGGTGAATCAGAAGAAGTAGAAGAAGGAGAAGGAGAAGGTGAAGTCTGGAGGGTGATTCAGAAGAAGTAGAAGAAGGAGAAGGAGAAGGTGAAGTCTGGAGGGTGAATCAGATGAAGGAGAAGAAGGTGAAGGAGAAGTTGAAGTCTGGAGGGTGAATCAGAAGAAGCAGAAGAAGGAGAAGGAGAAGGTGAAGTTTGGAGGGTGAATCAGAAGAAGCAGAAGAAGGAGAAGGAGAAGGTGAAGTCTGGAGGGTGAAGCAGAAGAAGCAGAAGAAGGAGAAGAAGAAGGTGAAGTCTGGAGGGCGAAGCAGAAGAAGCAGAAGAAGGAGAAGGAGAAGGTGAAGTCTGGAGGGTGAAGCACAAGAAGCAGAAGAAGGAGAAGGAGAAGGTGAAGTCTGGAGGGTGAATCAGAAGAAGTAGAAGAAGGCGAAGGAGAAGGTGAAGTCAGGAGGGTGAAGCAGAAGAAGCAGAAGAAGGAGAAGGAGAAGGTGAAGTCTGGAGGGTGAAGCAGAAGAAGCAGAAGAAGGAGAAGGAGAAGGTGAAGTCTGGAGGGTGAAGCAGAAGAAGCAGAAGAAGGAGAACGAGAAGGTGAAGTCAGTAGGGTGAATCAGAAGAAGTAGAAGAAGGAGAAGGAGAAGATGAAGTCTGGAGGGTGAATCAGAAGAAGTAGAAGAAGGAGAAGGAGAAGGTGAAGTCTGGAGGGTGAATCAGAAGAAGTAGAAGAAGGAGAAGGAGAAGGTGAAGTCTGGAGGGTGAATCAGAAGAAGCAGAAGAAGGAGAAGGAGAAGGTGAAGTCTGGAGGGAGAAGCAGAAGAAGTAGAAGAAGGAGAAGGAGAAGGTGAAGTCTGGAGGGTGAATCAGAAGAAGTAGAAGAAGGAGAAGGAGAAGGTGAAGTCTGGAGGGTGAATCAGAAGAAGGAGAAGAAGGAGAAGGAGAAGGTGAAGTCTGGAGGGTGAATCAGAAGAAGCAGAAGAAGGAGAAGGATAAGGTGAAGTCTGGAGGGTGAATCAGAAGAAGTAGAAGAAGGAGAAGGAGAAGGTGTAGACTGGAGGGTGAATCAGAAGAAGTAGACGAAGGAGAAGGAGAAGGTGAAGTGTGGAGGGTGAATCAGAAGAAGCAGAAGAAGGAGAAGGAGAAGGTGAAGTCTGGAGGGTGAATCAGAAGAAGTAGAAGAAGGAGAAGGAGAAGGTGAAGTCTGGAGGGTGAATCAGAAGAAGCAGAAGAAGGAGAAGGAGAAGGTGAAGTCTGGAGGGTGAATCAGAAGAAGCAGAAGAAGGAGAAGGAGAAGATGAATCTGGAGGGTGAATCAGAAGAAGCAGAAGAAGGAGAAGGAGAAGGTGAAGAATGGAGGGTGAATCAGAAGAAGCAGAAGAAGTAGAAGGAGAAGGTGAAGTCTGGAGGGTGAATCAGAAGAAGTAGAAGAAGGAGAAGGAGAAGGTGAAGTCTGGAGGGTGAATCAGAAGAAGCAGAAGAAGGAGAAGGAGAAGGTGCAGTCTGGAGGCTGAATCAGAAGAAGCAGAAGAAGGAGAAGGAGAAGGTGAAGTCTGGAGGGTGAAACAGAAGAAGCAGAATAAGGAGAAGGAGAAGGTGAAGTCTGGAGGGTGAATCAGAAGAAGCAGAAGAAGGAGAAGGAGAAGGTGAAGTCTGGAGGGTGAATCACAAGAAGTAGAACAAGCAGAAGGAGAAGGTGAAGTCTGGAGGGTGAAGCAGAAGAAGTAGAAGAAGGAGAAGGAGAAGGTGAAGTCAGGAGGGTGAATCAGAAGAAGTAGAAGAAGGACAAGGAGAAGGTGAAGTCTGGAGGGTGAATCAGAAGAATCAGAAGAAGGAGAAGGTGAAGTCTGGAGGGTGAATCAGAAGAAGCAGAAGAAAGAGAAGGAGAAGGTGAAGTCTGGAGGGTGAAGCAGAAGAAGCAGAAGAAGGAGAAGGAGAAGGTGAAGACTGGAGGGTGAATCAGAAGAAGTAGAAGAAGGAGAAGGAGAAGGTGAAGTCTGGAGGGTGAATCAGAAGAAGCAGAAGAAGGAGAAGGAGAAGGTGAAGTCTGGAGGGTGAATCAGAAGAAGCAGAAGAAGGAGAAGGAGAAGGTGAAGTCTGGAGGGTGAATCAGAAGAAGCAGAAGAAGGAGAAGGAGAAGGTGAAGTCAGGAGGGTGAATCAGAAGAAGCAGAAGAAGGAGAAGGAGAAGGTGAAGTTAGGAGGGTGAATCAGAAGAAGCAGAAGAAGGAGAAGGAGAAGGTGAAGTCAGGGGGGTGAAGCAGAAGAAGTAGAAGAAGGAGAAGGAGAAGGTGAAGTCAGCAGGGTGAAGCAGAAGAAGCAGAAGAAGGAGAAGGAGAAGGTGAAGTCTGGAGGGCGCAGCAGAAGAAGCAGAAGAAGGAGAAGGAGAAGGTGAAGTCTGGAGGGTGAAGCAGAAGAAGCAGAAGAAGGAGAAGGAGAAGGTGAAGTCTGGAGGGTGAATCAGAAGAAGTAGAAGAAGGAGAAGGAGCAGGTGAAGTCAGGAGGGTGAAGCAGAAGAAGCAGAAGAAGGAGAAGGAGAAGGTGAAGTCTGGAGGGTGAAGCAGAAGAAGCAGAAGAAGGAGAAGAAGAAGGTGAAGTCTGGAGGGCGAAGCAGAAGATCAGCCATGATCTCATTGAATGGCGGAGCAGGCTCGAAGGGCCGAATGGCCTACTCCTGTTCCTATCTCTATGTTTCTATGTTTCTATGAAGCAGAAGAAGGAGAAGGAGAAGGTGAAGTCTGGAGGGTGAAGCAGAAGAAGCAGAAGAAGGAGAAGGAGAAGGTGAAGTCTGGAGGGTGAATCAGAAGAAGTAGAAGAAGGTGAAGGAGAAGGTGAAGTCAGGAGGGTGAAGCAGAAAAAGCAGAAGAAGGAGAAGGAGAAGGTGAAGTCTGGAGGGTGAAGCAGAAGAAGCAGAAGAAGGAGAAGGAGAAGGTGAAGTCAGGAGGGTGAATCAGAAGAAGTAGAAGAAGGAGAAGGAGAAGGTGAAGTCTGGAGGGTGAATCAGAAGAAGTAGAAGAAGGAGAAGGAGAAGGTGAAGTCTGGAGGGTGAATCAGAAGAAGCAGAAGAAGGAGAAGGAGAAGGTGAAGTCTGGAGGGTGAATCAGAAGAAGCAGAAGAAGGAGAAGGAGAAGATGAAGTCTGGAGGGTGAATCAGAAGAAGTAGAAGAAGGAGAAGGAGAAGGTGAAGTCTGGAGGTTGAATCAGAAGAAGCAGAAGAAGGAGAAGGAGAAGGTGAAGTCTGGAGGGTGAATCAGAAGAAGCAGAAGAAGGAGAAGGAGAAGGTGAAGTCTGGAGGGTGAATCAGAAGAAGCAGAATAAGGAGGAGGAGAAGGTGAAGTCTGGAGGGTGAATCAGAAGAAGCAGAAGAAGGAGAAGGAGAAGGTGAAGTCTGGAGGGTGAATCAGAAGAAGTAGAAGAAGGAGAAGGAGAAGGTGAAGTCTGGAGTGTGAATCAGAAGAAGTAGAAGAAGCAGAAGGAGAAGGTGAAGTCTGGAGGGTGAAGCAGAAGAAGTAGAAGAAGGAGAAGGAGAAGGTGAAGTCAGGAGGGTGAATCAGAAGATGTAGAAGAAGGAGAAGGAGAAGGCGAGGTCTGGAGGGTGAATCAGAAGAATGAGAAGAAGGAGAAGGAGAAGGTGAAGTCTGGAGGGTGAATCAGAAGAAGCAGAAGAAAGAGAAGGAGAAGGTGAAGTCTGGAGGGTGAAGCAGAAGAAGCAGAAGAAGGAGAAGGAGAAGGTGAAGACTGGAGGGTGAATCAGAAGAAATAGAAGAAGGAGAAGGAGAAGGTGAAGTCTGGAGGGTGAATCAGAAGAAGTAGAAGAAGGAGAAGGAGAAGGTGAAGTCTGGAGTGTGAATCAGAAGAAGTAGAAGAAGGAGAAGGAGAAGGTGAAGTCTGGAGGGTGAATCAGAAGAAGCAGAAGAAGGAGAAGGAGAAGGTGAAGTCTGGAGGGTGAATCAGAAGAAGCAGAATAAGTAGAATGAGAAGGTGAAGTCTGGAGGGTGAATCAGAAGAAGTAGAAGAAGGAGAAGGAGAAGGTGAAGTCTGGAGGGTGAATCAGAAGAAGTAGAAGAAGGAGAAGGAGAAGGTGAAGTCTGGAGGGTGAATCAGAAGAAGCAGAAGAAGGAGAAGGAGAAGGTGAAGTCTGGAGGGTGAATCAGAAGAAGCAGAAGAAGGAGAAGGAGCAGATGAAGTCTGGAGGGTGAATCGGAAGATGTAGAAGAAGGAGAAGGAGAAGGTGAAGTCTGGAGGGTGAATCAGAAGAAGCAGAAGAAGGAGAAGGAGAAGGTGAAGTCTGGAGGGTGAATCAGAAGAAGCAGAAAAAGGAGAAGGAGAAGGTGAAGTCAGGGGGGTGAAGCAGAAGATGTAGAAGAAGGAGAAGGAGAAGGTGAAGTCAGCAGGGTGAAGCAGAAGAAGCAGAAGAAGGAGAAGGAGAAGGTGAAGTCTGGAGGGCGCAGCAGAAGAAGCAGAAGAAGGAGAAGGAGAAGGTGAAGTCTGGAGGGTGAAGCAGAAGAAGCAGAAGAAGGAGAAGGAGAAGGTGAAGTCTGGAGGGTGAATCAGAAGAAGTAGAAGAAGGAGAAGGAGAAGGTGAAGTCAGGAGGGTGAAGCAGAAGAAGCAGAAGAAGGAGAAGGAGAAGGTGAAGTCTGGAGGGTGAAGCAGAAGAAGCAGAAGAAGGAGAAGAAGAAGGTGAAGTCTGGAGGGCGAAGCAGAAGAAGCAGAAGAAGGAGAAGGAGAAGGTGAAGTCTGGAGGGTGAATCAGAAGAAGCAGAAGAAGGAGAAGGAGAAGATGAAGTCTGGAGGGTGAATCAGAAGAAGTAGAAGAAGGAGAAGGAGAAGGTGAGGTATGGAGGGTGAATCAGAAGAAGCAGAAGAAGGAGAAGGAGAAGATGAAGTCTGGAGGGTGAATCAGAAGAAGTAGAAGAAGGAGAAGGAGAAGGTGAGGTATGGAGGGTGAATCAGAAGAAGCAGAAGAAGGAGAAGGAGAAGGTGAAGTCTGGAGGGTGAATCAGAAGAAGTAGAAGAAGGAGTAGGAGAAGGTGAAGTCTGGAGGGTGAATCAGAAGAAGTAGAAGAAGGAGAAGGAGAAGGTGAAGTCTGGAGGGTGAATCAGAAGAAGCAGAAGAAGGAGAAGGAGAAGGTGAAGTCTGGAGGGTGAATCAGAAGAAGCAGAAGAAGGAGAAGGAGAAGATGAAGTCTGCAGGGTGAATCAGAAGATGTAGAAGAAGGAGAAGGAGAAGGTGAAGTCTGGAGGGTGAATCAGAAGAAGCAGAAGAAGGAGAAGGAGAAGGTGAAGTCTGGAGTGTGAATCAGAAGAAGCAGAAGAAGGAGAAGGAGAAGGTGAAGTCAGGGGGGTGAAGAAGAAGATGTAGAAGAAGGAGAAGGAGAAGATGAAGTCAGCAGGGTGAAGCAGAAGAAGCAGTAGAAGGAGAAGGAGAAGGTGAAGTCTGGAGGGCGCAGCAGAAGAAGCAGAAGAAGGAGAAGGAGAAGGTGAAGTCTGGAGGGTGAAGCAGAAGAAGCAGAAGAAGGAGAAGGAGAAGGTGAAGTCTGGAGGGTGAATCAGAAGAAGTAGAAGAAGGAGAAGGAGAAGGTGAAGTCAGGAGGGTGAAGCCGAAGAAGCAAAAGAAGGAGAAGGAGAAGGTGAAGTCTAGAGGGTGAAGCAGAAGAAGCAGAAGAAGGAGAAGAAGAAGGTGAAGTCTGGAGGGCGAAGCAGAAGAAGCAGAAGAAGGAGAAGGAGAAGGTGAAGTCTGGAGGGGGAAGCAGAAGAAGCAGAAGAAGGAGAAGGAGAAGGTGAAGTCTGGAGGGTGAATCAGAAGAAGTAGAAGAAGGCGAAGGAGAAGGTGAAGTCAGGAGGGTGAAGCAGAAGAAGCAGAAGAAGGAGAAGGAGAAGGTGAAGTCTGGAGGGTGAAGCAGAAGAAGCAGAAGAAGGAGAAGGAGAAGGTGAAGTCTGGAGGGTGAAGCAGAAGAAGCAGAAGAAGGAGAAGGAGAAGGTGAAGTCTGGAGGGTGAATCAGAAGAAGTAGAAGAAGGAGAAGGAGAAGGTGAAGTCAGGAGGGTGAAGCAGAAGAAGCAGAAGAAGGAGAAGGAGAAGGTGAAGTCTGGAGGGTGAAGCAGAAGAAGCAGAAGAAGGAGAAGAAGAAGGTGAAGTCTGGAGGGCGAAGCAGAAGAAGCAGAAGAAGGAGAAGGAGAAGGTGAAGTCTGGAGGGTGAAGCAGAAGAAGCAGAAGAAGGAGAAGGAGAAGGTGAAGTCTGGAGGGCGAAGCAGAAGAAGCAGAAGAAGGAGAAGGAGAAGGTGAAGTCAGGAGGGTGAATCAGAAGAAGTAGAAGAAGGAGAAGGAGAAGGTGAAGTCTGGAGGGTGAATCAGAAGAAGTAGAAGAAGGAGAAGGAGAAGGTGAAGTCTGGAGGGTGAATCAGAAGAAGTAGAAGAAGGAGAAGGAGAAGGTGAAGTCTGGAGGGTGAATCAGAAGAAGCAGAAGAAGGAGAAGGAGAAGGTGAAGTCTGGAGGGAGAAGCAGAAGAAGTAGAAGAAGGAGAAGGAGAAGGTGAAGTCTGGAGGGTGAATCAGAAGAAGTAGAAGAAGGAGAAGTAGAAGGTGAAGTCTGGAGGGTGAATCAGAAGAAGGAGAAGAAGGAGAAGGAGAAGGTGATGTCTGGAGGGTGAATCAGAAGAAGCAGAAGAAGGAGAAGGAGAAGGTGAAGTCTGGAGGGTGAATCAGAAGAAGTAGAAGAAGGAGAAGGAGAAGGCATAGACTGGAGGGTGAATCAGAAGAAGCAGAAGAAGGAGAAGGAGAAGGTGAAGTCTGGAGGGTGAATCAGAAGAAGTAGAAGAAGGAGAAGGAGAAGGTGAAGTCTGGAGTGTGAATCAGAAGAAGTAGAAGAAGCAGAAGGAGAAGGTGAAGTCTGGAGGGTGAAGCAGAAGAAGTAGAAGAAGGAGAAGGAGAAGGTGAAGTCAGGAGGGTGAATCAGAAGATGTAGAAGAAGGAGAAGGAGAAGGCGAGGTCTGGAGGGTGAATCAGAAGAATGAGAAGAAGGAGAAGGAGAAGGTGAAGTCTGGAGGGTGAATCAGAAGAAGCAGAAGAAAGAGAAGGAGAAGGTGAAGTCTGGAGGGTGAAGCAGAAGAAGCAGAAGAAGGAGAAGGAGAAGGTGAAGACTGGAGGGTGAATCAGAAGAAATAGAAGAAGGAGAAGGAGAAGGTGAAGTCTGGAGGGTGAATCAGAAGAAGTAGAAGAAGGAGAAGGAGAAGGTGAAGTCTGGAGTGTGAATCAGAAGAAGTAGAAGAAGGAGAAGGAGAAGGTGAAGTCTGGAGGGTGAATCAGAAGAAGCAGAAGAAGGAGAAGGAGAAGGTGAAGTCTGGAGGGTGAATCAGAAGAAGCAGAATAAGTAGAATGAGAAGGTGAAGTCTGGAGGGTGAATCAGAAGAAGTAGAAGAAGGAGAAGGAGAAGGTGAAGTCTGGAGGGTGAATCAGAAGAAGTAGAAGAAGGAGAAGGAGAAGGTGAAGTCTGGAGGGTGAATCAGAAGAAGCAGAAGAAGGAGAAGGAGAAGGTGAAGTCTGGAGGGTGAATCAGAAGAAGCAGAAGAAGGAGAAGGAGAAGATGAAGTCTGGAGGGTGAATCGGAAGATGTAGAAGAAGGAGAAGGAGAAGGTGAAGTCTGGAGGGTGAATCAGAAGAAGCAGAAGAAGGAGAAGGAGAAGGTGAAGTCTGGAGGGTGAAGCAGAAGAAGCAGAAGAAGGAGAAGGAGAAGGTGAAGTCTGGAGGGCGAAGCAGAAGAAGCAGAAGAAGGAGAAGGAGAAGGTGAAGTCAGGAGGGTGAATCAGAAGAAGTAGAAGAAGGAGAAGGAGAAGGTGAAGTCTGGAGGGTGAATCAGAAGAAGTAGAAGAAGGAGAAGGAGAAGGTGAAGTCTGGAGGGTGAATCAGAAGAAGTAGAAGAAGGAGAAGGAGAAGGTGAAGTCTGGAGGGTGAATCAGAAGAAGCAGAAGAAGGAGAAGGAGAAGGTGAAGTCTGGAGGGAGAAGCAGAAGAAGTAGAAGAAGGAGAAGGAGAAGGTGAAGTCTGGAGGGTGAATCAGAAGAAGTAGAAGAAGGAGAAGGAGAAGGTGAAGTCTGGAGGGTGAATCAGAAGAAGGAGAAGAAGGAGAAGGAGAAGGTGATGTCTGGAGGGTGAATCAGAAGAAGCAGAAGAAGGAGAAGGAGAAGGTGAAGTCTGGAGGGTGAATCAGAAGAAGTAGAAGAAGGAGAAGGAGAAGGCATAGACTGGAGGGTGAATCAGAAGAAGGAGACGAAGGAGAAGGAGAAGGTGAAGTCTGGAGGGTGAATCAGAAGAAGCAGAAGAAGGAGAAGGAGAAGGTGAAGTCTGGAGGGTGAATCAGAAGAAGTAGAAGAAGGAGAAGGAGAAGGTGTAGACTGGAGGGTGAATCAGAAGAAGTAGACGAAGGAGAAGGAGAAGGTGAAGTCTGGAGGGTGAATCAGAAGAAGTAGAAGAAGGAGAAGGAGAAGGTGAAGTCTGGAGGGTGAATCAGAAGAAGTAGAAGAAGGAGAAGGAGAAGGTGAAGTCTGGAGGGTGAATCAGAAGAAGCAGAAGGAGGAGAAGGAGAAGGTGAAGTCTGGAGGGTGAATCAGAAGAAGCAGAAGAAGGAGAAGGAGAAGATGAAGTCTGGAGGGTGAATCAGAAGAAGTAGAAGAAGGAGAAGGAGAAGGTGAGGTATGGAGGGTGAATCAGAAGAAGCAGAAGAAGGAGAAGGAGAAGGTGAAGTCTGGAGGGTGAATCAGAAGAAGTAGAAGAAGGAGTAGGAGAAGGTGAAGTCTGGAGGGTGAATCAGAAGAAGTAGAAGAAGGAGAAGGAGAAGGTGAAGTCTGGAGGGTGAATCAGAAGAAGCAGAAGAAGGAGAAGGAGAAGGTGAAGTCTGGAGGGTGAATCAGAAGAAGCAGAAGAAGGAGAAGGAGAAGATGAAGTCTGCAGGGTGAATCAGAAGATGTAGAAGAAGGAGAAGGAGAAGGTGAAGTCTGGAGGGTGAATCAGAAGAAGCAGAAGAAGGAGAAGGAGAAGGTGAAGTCTGGAGTGTGAATCAGAAGAAGCAGAAGAAGGAGAAGGAGAAGGTGAAGTCAGGGGGGTGAAGAAGAAGATGTAGAAGAAGGAGAAGGAGAAGGTGAAGTCAGCAGGGTGAAGCAGAAGAAGCAGTAGAAGGAGAAGGAGAAGGTGAAGTCTGGAGGTCGCAGCAGAAGAAGCAGAAGAAGGAGAAGGAGAAGGTGAAGTCTGGAGGGTGAAGCAGAAGAAGCAGAAGAAGGAGAAGGAGAAGGTGAAGTCTGGAGGGTGAATCAGAAGAAGTAGAAGAAGGAGAAGGAGAAGGTGAAGTCAGGAGGGTGAAGCCGAAGAAGCAAAAGAAGGAGAAGGAGAAGGTGAAGTCTAGAGGGTGAAGCAGAAGAAGCAGAAGAAGGAGAAGAAGAAGGTGAAGTCTGGAGGGCGAAGCAGAAGAAGCAGAAGAAGGAGAAGGAGAAGGTGAAGTCTGGAGGGGGAAGCAGAAGAAGCAGAAGAAGGAGAAGGAGAAGGTGAAGTCTGGAGGGTGAATCAGAAGAAGTAGAAGAAGGCGAAGGAGAAGGTGAAGTCAGGAGGGTGAAGCAGAAGAAGCAGAAGAAGGAGAAGGAGAAGGTGAAGTCTGGAGGGTGAAGCAGAAGAAGCAGAAGAAGGAGAAGGAGAAGGTGAAGTCTGGAGGGTGAAGCAGAAGAAGCATAAGAAGGAGAAGGAGAAGGTGAAGTCAGGAGGGTGAATCAGAAGAAGTAGAAGAAGGAGAAGGAGAAGGTGAAGTCTGGAGGGTGAATCAGAAGAAGTAGAAGAAGGAGAAGGAGAAGGTGAAGTCTGGAGGGTGAATCAGAAGAAGTAGAAGAAGGAGAAGGAGAAGGTGAAGTCTGGAGGGTGAATCAGAAGAAGCAGAAGAAGGAGAAGGAGAAGGTGTAGTCTGAAGGGAGAAGCAGAAGAAGTAGAAGAAGGAGAAGGAGAAGGTGAAGTCTGGAGGGTGAATCAGAAGAAGTAGAAGAAGGAGAAGGAGAAGGTGAAGTCTGGAGGGTGAATCAGAAGAAGGAGAAGAAGGAGAAGGAGAAGGTGAAGTCTGGAGGATGAATCAGAAGAAGCAGAAGAAGGAGAAGGAGAAGGTGAAGTCTGGAGGGTGAATCAGAAGAAGTAGAAGAAGGAGAAGGAGAAGGTGTAGACTGGAGGGTGAATCAGAAGAAGTAGACGAAGGAGAAGGAGAAGGTGAAGTCTGGAGGGTGAATCAGAAGAAGCAGAAGAAGGAGAAGGAGAAGGTGAAGTCTGGAGGGTGAATCAGAAGAAGTAGAAGAAGGAGCAGGAGAAGGTGTAGACTGGAGGGTGAATCAGAAGAAGTAGACGAAGGAGAAGGAGAAGGTGAAGTCTGGAGGGTGAATCAGAAGAAGTAGAAGAAGGAGAAGGAGAAGGTGAAGTCTGGAGGGTGAATCAGAAGAAGTAGAAGAAGGAGAAGGAGAAGGTGAAGTCTGGAGGGTGAATCAGAAGAAGTAGAAGAAGGAGAAGGAGAAGGTGAAGTCTGGAGGGTGAATCAGAAGAAGCAGAAGAAGGAGAAGGAGAAGGTGAAGTCTGGAGGTTGAATCAGAAGAAGTAGAAGAAGGAGAAGGAGAAGGTGAAGTCTGGAGGTTGAATCAGAAGAAGTAGAAGAAGGAGAAGGAGAAGGTGAAGTCTGGAGGGTGAATCAGAAGAAGCAGAAGAAGGAGAAGGAGAAGGTGAAGTCTGGAGGGTGAATCAGAAGAAGCAGAATAAGTAGAATGAGAAGGTGATGTCTGGAGGGTGAATCAGAAGAAGTAGAAGAAGGAGAAGGAGAAGGTGAAGTCTGGAGGGTGAATCAGAAGAAGTAGAAGAAGGAGAAGGAGAAGGTGAAGTCTGGAGGGTGAATCAGAAGAAGCAGAAGAAGGAGAAGGAGAAGGTGAAGTCTGGAGGGTGAATCAGAAGAAGCAGAAGAAGGAGAAGGAGAAGATGAAGTCTGGAGGGTGAATCAGAAGATGTAGAAGAAGGAGAAGGAGAAGGTGAAGTCTGGAGGGTGAATCAGAAGAAGCAGAAGAAGGAGAAGGAGAAGGTGAAGTCTGGAGGGTGAATCAGAAGAAGCAGAAGAAGGAGAAGGAGAAGGTGAAGTCAGGGGGGTGAAGCAGAAGATGTAGAAGAAGGAGAAGGAGAAGGTGAAGTCAGCAGGGTGAAGCACAAGCAGCAGAAGAAGGAGAAGGAGAAGGTGAAGTCTGGAGGGCGCAGCAGAAGAAGCAGAAGAAGGAGAAGGAGAAGGTGAAGTCTGGAGGGTGAAGCAGAAGAAGCAGAAGAAGGAGAAGGAGAAGGTGAAGTCTGGAGGGTGAATCAGAAGAAGTAGAAGAAGGAGAAGGAGAAGGTGAAGTCAGGAGGGTGAAGCAGAAGAAGCAGAAGAAGGAGAAGGAGAAGGTGAAGTCTGGAGGGTGAAGCAGAAGAAGCAGAAGAAGGAGAAGAAGAAGGTGAAGTCTGGAGGGCGAAGCAGAAGAAGCAGAAGAAGGAGAAGGAGAAGGTGAAGTCTGGAGGGTGAAGCAGAAGAAGCAGAAGAAGGAGAAGGAGAAGGTGAAGTCTGGAGGGTGAAGCAGAAGAAGCAGAAGAAGGAGAAGGAGAAGGTGAAGTCAGGAGGGTGAATCAGAAGAAGTAGAAGAAGGAGAAGGAGAAGGTGAAGTCTGGAGGGTGAATCAGAAGAAGTAGAAGAAGGAGAAGGAGAAGGTGAAGTCTGGAGGGTGAATCAGAAGAATGAGAAGAAGGAGAAGGAGAAGGTGAAGTCTGGAGGGTGAATCAGAAGAAGCAGAAGAAAGAGAAGGAGAAGATGAAGTCTGGAGGGTGAAGCAGAAGAAGCAGAAGAAGGAGAAGGAGAAGGTGAAGACTGGAGGGTGAATCAGAAGAAATAGAAGAAGGAGAAGGAGAAGGTGAAGTCTGGAGGGTGAATCAGAAGAAGTAGAAGAAGGAGAAGGAGAAGGTGAAGTCTGGAGTGTGAATCAGAAGAAGTAGAAGAAGGAGAAGGAGAAGGTGAAGTCTGGAGGGTGAATCAGAAGAAGCAGAAGAAGGAGAAGGAGAAGGTGAAGTCTGGAGGGTGAATCAGAAGAAGCAGAATAAGTAGAATGAGAAGGTGAAGTCTGGAGGGTGAATCAGAAGAAGTAGAAGAAGGAGAAGGAGAAGGTGAAGTCTGGAGGGTGAATCAGAAGAAGTAGAAGAAGGAGAAGGAGAAGGTGAAGTCTGGAGGGTGAATCAGAAGAAGCAGAAGAAGGAGAAGGAGAAGGTGAAGTCTGGAGGGTGAATCAGAAGAAGCAGAAGAAGGAGAAGGAGAAGATGAAGTCTGGAGGGTGAATCAGAAGATGTAGAAGAAGGAGAAGGAGAAGGTGAAGTCTGGAGGGTGAATCAGAAGAAGCAGAAGAAGGAGAAGGAGAAGGTGAAGTCTGGAGGGTGAATCAGAAGAAGCAGAAAAAGGAGAAGGAGAAGGTGAAGTCAGGGGGGTGAAGCAGAAGATGTAGAAGAAGGAGAAGGAGAAGGTGAAGTCAGCAGGGTGAAGCAGAAGAAGCAGAAGAAGGAGAAGGAGAAGGTGAAGTCTGGAGGGCGCAGCAGAAGAAGCAGAAGAAGGAGAAGGAGAAGGTGAAGTCTGGAGGGTGAAGCAGAAGAAGCAGAAGAAGGAGAAGGAGAAGGTGAAGTCTGGAGGGTGAATCAGAAGAAGTAGAAGAAGGAGAAGGAGAAGGTGAAGTCAGGAGGGTGAAGCAGAAGAAGCAGAAGAAGGAGAAGGAGAAGGTGAAGTCTGGAGGGTGAAGCAGAAGAAGCAGAAGAAGGAGAAGAAGAAGGTGAAGTCTGGAGGGCGAAGCAGAAGAAGCAGAAGAAGGAGAAGGAGAAGGTGAAGTCTGGAGGGTGAAGCAGAAGAAGCAGAAGAAGGAGAAGGAGAAGGTGAAGTCTGGAGGGTGAAGCAGAAGAAGCAGAAGAAGGAGAAGGAGAAGGTGAAGTCAGGAGGGTGAATCAGAAGAAGTAGAAGAAGGAGAAGGAGAAGGTGAAGTCTGGAGGGTGAATCAGAAGAAGTAGAAGAAGGAGAAGGAGAAGGTGAAGTCTGGAGGGTGAATCAGAAGAAGTAGAAGAAGGAGAAGGAGAAGGTGAAGTCTGGAGGGTGAATCAGAAGAAGCAGAAGAAGGAGAAGGAGAAGGTGAAGTCTGGAGGGAGAAGCAGAAGAAGTAGAAGAAGGAGAAGGAGAAGGTGAAGTCTGGAGGGTGAATCAGAAGAAGTAGAAGAAGGAGAAGGAGAAGGTGAAGTCTGGAGGGTGAATCAGAAGAAGGAGAAGAAGGAGAAGGAGAAGGTGATGTCTGGAGGGTGAATCAGAAGAAGCAGACGAAGGAGAAGGAGAAGGTGAAGTCTGGAGGGTGAATCAGAAGAAGTAGAAGAAGGAGAAGGAGAAGGCATAGACTGGAGGGTGAATCAGAAGAAGGAGACGAAGGAGAAGGAGAAGGTGAAGTCTGGAGGGTGAATCAGAAGAAGTAGAAGAAGGAGAAGGAGAAGGTGAAGTCTGGAGGGTGAATCAGAAGAAGTAGAAGAAGGAGAAGGAGAAGGTGTAGACTGGAGGGTGAATCAGAAGAAGTAGACGAAGGAGAAGGAGAAGGTGAAGTCTGGAGGGTGAATCAGAAGAAGTAGAAGAAGGAGAAGGAGAAGGTGAAGTCTGGAGGGTGAATCAGAAGAAGTAGAAGAAGGAGAAGGAGAAGGTGAAGTCTGGAGGGTGAATCAGAAGAAGCAGAAGGAGGAGAAGGAGAAGGTGAAGTCTGGAGGGTGAATCAGAAGAAGCAGAAGAAGGAGAAGGAGAAGATGAAGTCTGGAGGGTGAATCAGAAGAAGTAGAAGAAGGAGAAGGAGAAGGTGAGGTATGGAGGGTGAATCAGAAGAAGCAGAAGAAGGAGAAGGAGAAGGTGAAGTCTGGAGGGTGAATCAGAAGAAGTAGAAGAAGGAGTAGGAGAAGGTGAAGTCTGGAGGGTGAATCAGAAGAAGTAGAAGAAGGAGAAGGAGAAGGTGAAGTCTGGAGGGTGAATCAGAAGAAGCAGAAGAAGGAGAAGGAGAAGGTGAAGTCTGGAGGGTGAATCAGAAGAAGCAGAAGAAGGAGAAGGAGAAGATGAAGTCTGCAGGGTGAATCAGAAGATGTAGAAGAAGGAGAAGGAGAAGGTGAAGTCTGGAGGGTGAATCAGAAGAAGCAGAAGAAGGAGAAGGAGAAGGTGAAGTCTGGAGTGTGAATCAGAAGAAGCAGAAGAAGGAGAAGGAGAAGGTGAAGTCAGGGGGGTGAAGAAGAAGATGTAGAAGAAGGAGAAGGAGAAGGTGAAGTCAGCAGGGTGAAGCAGAAGAAGCAGTAGAAGGAGAAGGAGAAGGTGAAGTCTGGAGGGCGCAGCAGAAGAAGCAGAAGAAGGAGAAGGAGAAGGTGAAGTCTGGAGGGTGAAGCAGAAGAAGCAGAAGAAGGAGAAGGAGAAGGTGAAATCTGGAGGGTGAATCAGAAGAAGTAGAAGAAGGAGAAGGAGAAGGTGAAGTCAGGAGGGTGAAGCCGAAGAAGCAAAAGAATGAGAAGGAGAAGGTGAAGTCTGGAGGGTGAAGCAGAAGAAGCAGAAGAAGGAGAAGAAGAAGGTGAAGTCTGGAGGGCGAAGCAGAAGAAGCAGAAGAAGGAGAAGGAGAAGGTGAAGTCTGGAGGGGGAAGCAGAAGAAGCAGAAGAAGGAGAAGGAGAAGGTGAAGTCTGGAGGGTGAATCAGAAGAAGTAGAAGAAGGCGAAGGAGAAGGTGAAGTCAGGAGGGTGAAGCAGAAGAAGCAGAAGAAGGAGAAGGAGAAGGTGAAGTCTGGAGGGTGAAGCAGAAGAAGCAGAAGAAGGAGAAGGAGAAGGTGAAGTCTGGAGGGTGAAGCAGAAGAAGCAGAAGAAGGAGAAGGAGAAGGTGAAGTCAGGAGGGTGAATCAGAAGAAGTAGAAGAAGGAGAAGGAGAAGGTGAAGTCTGGAGGGTGAATCAGAAGAAGTAGAAGAAGGAGAAGGAGAAGGTGAAGTCTGGAGGGTGAATCAGAAGAAGTAGAAGAAGGAGAAGGAGAAGGTGAAGTCTGGAGGGTGAATCAGAAGAAGCAGAAGAAGGAGAAGGAGAAGGTGTAGTCTGAAGGGAGAAGCAGAAGAAGTAGAAGAAGGAGAAGGAGAAGGTGAAGTCTGGAGGGTGAATCAGAAGAAGTAGAAGAAGGAGAAGGAGAAGGTGAAGTCTGGAGGGTGAATCAGAAGAAGGAGAAGAAGGAGAAGGAGAAGGTGAAGTCTGGAGGATGAATCAGAAGAAGCAGAAGAAGGAGAAGGAGAAGGTGAAGTCTGGAGGGTGAATCAGAAGAAGTAGAAGAAGGAGAAGGAGAAGGTGTAGACTGGAGGGTGAATCAGAAGAAGTAGACGAAGGAGAAGGAGAAGGTGAAGTCTGGAGGGTGAATCAGAAGAAGCAGAAGAAGGAGAAGGAGAAGGTGAAGTCTGGAGGGTGAATCAGAAGAAGTAGAAGAAGGAGCAGGAGAAGGTGTAGACTGGAGGGTGAATCAGAAGAAGTAGACGAAGGAGAAGGAGAAGGTGAAGTCTGGAGGGTGAATCAGAAGAAGTAGAAGAAGGAGAAGGAGAAGGTGAAGTCTGGAGGGTGAATCAGAAGAAGTAGAAGAAGGAGAAGGAGAAGGTGAAGTCTGGAGGGTGAATCAGAAGAAGTAGAAGAAGGAGAAGGAGAAGGTGAAGTCTGGAGGGTGAATCAGAAGAAGCAGAAGAAGGAGAAGGAGAAGGTGAAGTCTGGAGGTTGAATCAGAAGAAGTAGAAGAAGGAGAAGGAGAAGGTGAAGTCTGGAGGTTGAATCAGAAGAAGTAGAAGAAGGAGAAGGAGAAGGTGAAGTCTGGAGGGTGAATCAGAAGAAGCAGAAGAAGGAGAAGGAGAAGGTGAAGTCTGGAGGGTGAATCAGAAGAAGCAGAATAAGTAGAATGAGAAGGTGATGTCTGGAGGGTGAATCAGAAGAAGTAGAAGAAGGAGAAGGAGAAGGTGAAGTCTGGAGGGTGAATCAGAAGAAGTAGAAGAAGGAGAAGGAGAAGGTGAAGTCTGGAGGGTGAATCAGAAGAAGCAGAAGAAGGAGAAGGAGAAGGTGAAGTCTGGAGGGTGAATCAGAAGAAGCAGAAGAAGGAGAAGGAGAAGATGAAGTCTGGAGGGTGAATCAGAAGATGTAGAAGAAGGAGAAGGAGAAGGTGAAGTCTGGAGGGTGAATCAGAAGAAGCAGAAGAAGGAGAAGGAGAAGGTGAAGTCTGGAGGGTGAATCAGAAGAAGCAGAAGAAGGAGAAGGAGAAGGTGAGTTCAGGGGGGTGAAGCAGAAGATGTAGAAGAAGGAGAAGGAGAAGGTGAAGTCAGCAGGGTGAAGCAGAAGCAGCAGAAGAAGGAGAAGGAGAAGGTGAAGTCTGGAGGGCGCAGCAGAAGAAGCAGAAGAAGGAGAAGGAGAAGGTGAAGTCTGGAGGGTGAAGCAGAAGAAGCAGAAGAAGGAGAAGGAGAAGGTGAAGTCTGGAGGGTGAATCAGAAGAAGTAGAAGAAGGAGAAGGAGAAGGTGAAGTCAGGAGGGTGAAGCAGAAGAAGCAGAAGAAGGAGAAGGAGAAGGTGAAGTCTGGAGGGTGAAGCAGAAGAAGCAGAAGAAGGAGAAGAAGAAGGTGAAGTCTGGAGGGCGAAGCAGAAGAAGCAGAAGAAGGAGAAGGAGAAGGTGAAGTCTGGAGGGTGAAGCAGAAGAAGCAGAAGAAGGAGAAGGAGAAGGTGAAGTCTGGAGGGTGAAGCAGAAGAAGCAGAAGAAGGAGAAGGAGAAGGTGAAGTCAGGAGGGTGAATCAGAAGAAGTAGAAGAAGGAGAAGGAGAAGGTGAAGTCTGGAGGGTGAATCAGAAGAAGTAGAAGAAGGAGAAGGAGAAGGTGAAGTCTGGAGGGTGAATCAGAAGAAGTAGAAGAAGGAGAAGGAGAAGGTGAAGTCTGGAGGGTGAATCAGAAGAAGCAGAAGAAGGAGAAGGAGAAGGTGAAGTCTGGAGGGAGAAGCAGAAGAAGTAGAAGAAGGAGAAGGAGAAGGTGAAGTCTGGAGGGTGAATCAGAAGAAGTAGAAGAAGGAGAAGGAGAAGGTGAAGTCTGGAGGGTGAATCAGAAGAAGGAGAAGAAGGAGAAGGAGAAGGTGATGTCTGGAGGGTGAATCAGAAGAAGCAGAAGAAGGAGAAGGAGAAGGTGAAGTCTGGAGGGTGAAGCAGAAGAAGCAGAAGAAGGAGAAGGAGAAGGTGAAGTCTGGAGGGTGAAGCAGAAGAAGCAGAAGAAGGAGAAGGAGAAGGTGAAGTCAGGAGGGTGAATCAGAAGAAGTAGAAGAAGGAGAAGGAGAAGGTGAAGTCTGGAGGGTGAATCAGAAGAAGTAGAAGAAGGAGAAGGAGAAGGTGAAGTCTGGAGGGTGAATCAGAAGAAGTAGAAGAAGGAGAAGGAGAAGGTGAAGTCTGGAGGGTGAATCAGAAGAAGCAGAAGAAGGAGAAGGAGAAGGTGAAGTCTGGAGGGAGAAGCAGAAGAAGTAGAAGAAGGAGAAGGAGAAGGTGAAGTCTGGAGGGTGAATCAGAAGAAGTAGAAGAAGGAGAAGGAGAAGGTGAAGTCTGGAGGGTGAATCAGAAGAAGGAGAAGAAGGAGAAGGAGAAGGTGATGTCTGGAGGGTGAATCAGAAGAAGCAGAAGAAGGAGAAGGAGAAGGTGAAGTCTGGAGGGTGAATCAGAAGAAGTAGAAGAAGGAGAAGGAGAAGGCATAGACTGGAGGGTGAATCAGAAGAAGGAGACGAAGGAGAAGGAGAAGGTGAAGTCTGGAGGGTGAATCAGAAGAAGCAGAAGAAGGAGAAGGAGAAGGTGAAGTCTGGAGGGTGAATCAGAAGAAGTAGAAGAAGGAGAAGGAGAAGGTGTAGACTGGAGGGTGAATCAGAAGAAGTAGACGAAGGAGAAGGAGAAGGTGAAGTCTGGAGGGTGAATCAGAAGAAGTAGAAGAAGGAGAAGGAGAAGGTGAAGTCTGGAGGGTGAATCAGAAGAAGTAGAAGAAGGAGAAGGAGAAGGTGAAGTCTGGAGGGTGAATCAGAAGAAGCAGAAGGAGGAGAAGGAGAAGGTGAAGTCTGGAGGGTGAATCAGAAGAAGCAGAAGAAGGAGAAGGAGAAGATGAAGTCTGGAGGGTGAATCAGAAGAAGTAGAAGAAGGAGAAGGAGAAGGTGAGGTATGGAGGGTGAATCAGAAGAAGCAGAAGAAGGAGAAGGAGAAGGTGAAGTCTGGAGGGTGAATCAGAAGAAGTAGAAGAAGGAGTAGGAGAAGGTGAAGTCTGGAGGGTGAATCAGAAGAAGTAGAAGAAGGAGAAGGAGAAGGTGAAGTCTGGAGGGTGAATCAGAAGAAGCAGAAGAAGGAGAAGGAGAAGGTGAAGTCTGGAGGGTGAATCAGAAGAAGCAGAAGAAGGAGAAGGAGAAGATGAAGTCTGCAGGGTGAATCAGAAGATGTAGAAGAAGGAGAAGGAGAAGGTGAAGTCTGGAGGGTGAATCAGAAGAAGCAGAAGAAGGAGAAGGAGAAGGTGAAGTCTGGAGTGTGAATCAGAAGAAGCAGAAGAAGGAGAAGGAGAAGGTGAAGTCAGGGGGGTGAAGAAGAAGATGTAGAAGAAGGAGAAGGAGAAGGTGAAGTCAGCAGGGTGAAGCAGAAGAAGCAGTAGAAGGAGAAGGAGAAGGTGAAGTCTGGAGGGCGCAGCAGAAGAAGCAGAAGAAGGAGAAGGAGAAGGTGAAGTCTGGAGGGTGAAGCAGAAGAAGCAGAAGAAGGAGAAGGAGAAGGTGAAGTCTGGAGGGTGAATCAGAAGAAGTAGAAGAAGGAGAAGGAGAAGGTGAAGTCAGGAGGGTGAAGCAGAAGAAGCAAAAGAAGGAGAAGGAGAAGGTGAAGTCTGGAGGGTGAAGCAGAAGAAGCAGAAGAAGGAGAAGAAGAAGGTGAAGTCTGGAGGGCGAAGCAGAAGAAGCAGAAGAAGGAGAAGGAGAAGGTGAAGTCTGGAGGGGGAAGCAGAAGAAGCAGAAGAAGGAGAAGGAGAAGGTGAAGTCTGGAGGGTGAATCAGAAGAAGTAGAAGAAGGCGAAGGAGAAGGTGAAGTCAGGAGGGTGAAGCAGAAGAAGCAGAAGAAGGAGAAGGAGAAGGTGAAGTCTGGAGGGTGAAGCAGAAGAAGCAGAAGAAGGAGAAGGAGAAGGTGAAGTCTGGAGGGTGAAGCAGAAGAAGCAGAAGAAGGAGAAGGAGAAGGTGAAGTCAGGAGGGTGAATCAGAAGAAGTAGAAGAAGGAGAAGGAGAAGGTGAAGTCTGGAGGGTGAATCAGAAGAAGTAGAAGAAGGAGAAGGAGAAGGTGAAGTCTGGAGGGTGAATCAGAAGAAGTAGAAGAAGGAGAAGGAGAAGGTGAAGTCTGGAGGGTGAATCAGAAGAAGCAGAAGAAGGAGAAGGAGAAGGTGTAGTCTGAAGGGAGAAGCAGAAGAAGTAGAAGAAGGAGAAGGAGAAGGTGAAGTCTGGAGGGTGAATCAGAAGAAGTAGAAGAAGGAGAAGGAGAAGGTGAAGTCTGGAGGGTGAATCAGAAGAAGGAGAAGAAGGAGAAGGAGAAGGTGAAGTCTGGAGGATGAATCAGAAGAAGCAGAAGAAGGAGAAGGAGAAGGTGAAGTCTGGAGGGTGAATCAGAAGAAGTAGAAGAAGGAGAAGGAGAAGGTGTAGACTGGAGGGTGAATCAGAAGAAGTAGACGAAGGAGAAGGAGAAGGTGAAGTCTGGAGGGTGAATCAGAAGAAGCAGAAGAAGGAGAAGGAGAAGGTGAAGTCTGGAGGGTGAATCAGAAGAAGTAGAAGAAGGAGCAGGAGAAGGTGTAGACTGGAGGGTGAATCAGAAGAAGTAGACGAAGGAGAAGGAGAAGGTGAAGTCTGGAGGGTGAATCAGAAGAAGTAGAAGAAGGAGAAGGAGAAGGTGAAGTCTGGAGGGTGAATCAGAAAAAGTAGAAGAAGGAGAAGGAGAAGGTGAAGTCTGGAGGGTGAATCAGAAGAAGTAGAAGAAGGAGAAGGAGAAGGTGAAGTCTGGAGGGTGAATCAGAAGAAGCAGAAGAAGGAGAAGGAGAAGGTGAAGTCTGGAGGGAGAAGCAGAAGAAGTAGAAGAAGGAGAAGGAGAAGGTGAAGTCTGGAGGCTGAATCAGGAGAAGTAGAAGAAGGAGAAGGAGAAGGTGAAGTCTGGAGGGTGAATCAGAAGAAGGAGAAGAAGGTGAAGGAGAAGTTGAAGTCTGGAGGGTGAATCAGAAGAAGCAGAAGAAGGAGAAGGAGAAGGTGAAGTCTGGAGGGTGAATCAGAAGAAGTAGAAGAAGGAGAAGGAGAAGGTGTAGACTGGAGGGTGAATCAGAAGAAGTAGACGAAGGAGAAGGAGAAGGTGAAGTCTGGAGGGTGAATCAGAAGAAGCAGAAGAAGGAGAAGGAGAAGGTGAAGTCTGGAGGGTGAATCAGAAGAAGTAGAAGAAGGAGAAGGAGAAGGTGAAGTCTGGAGGGTGAATCAGAAGAAGCAGAAGAAGGAGAAGGAGAAGCTGAAGTCTGGAGGGTGAATCAGAAGAAGCAGAAGAAGGAGAAGGAGAAGGTGAAGTCTGGAGGGTGAATCAGAAGAAGCAGAATAAGTAGAAGGAGAAGGTGAAGCCTGGAGGGTGAATCAGAAGAAGTAGAAGAAGGAGAAGGAGAAGGTGAAGTCTGGAGGGTGAATCAGAAGAATTAGAAGAAGGAGAAGGAGAAGGTGAAGTCTGGAGGGTGAATCAGAAGAAGCAGAAGAAGGAGAAGGAGAAGGTGAAGTCTGGAGGGTGAATCAGAAGAAGCAGAAGAAGGAGAAGGAGAAGATGAAGTCTGGAGGGTGAATCAGAAGAAGTAGAAGAAGGAGAAGGAGAAGGTGAAGTCTGGAGGTTGAATCAGAAGAAGCAGAAGAAGGAGAAGGAGAAGGTGAAGTCTGGAGGGTGAATCAGAAGAAGCAGAAGAAGGAGAAGGAGAAGGTGAAGTCTGGAGGGTGAATCAGAAGAAGCAGAATAAGGAGGAGGAGAAGGTGAAGTCTGGAGGGTGAATCAGAAGAAGCAGAAGAAGGAGAAGGAGAAGGTGAAGTCTGGAGGCTGAATCAGAAGAAGTAGAAGAAGCAGAAGGAGAAGGTGAAGTCTGGAGGGTGAAGCAGAACAAGTAGAAGAAGGAGAAGGAGAAGTTGAAGTCAGGAGGGTGAATCAGAAGATGTAGAAGAAGGAGAAGGAGAAGGCGAGGTCTGGAGGGTGAATCAGAAGAATGAGAAGAAGGAGAAGGAGAAGGTGAAGTCTGGAGGGTGAATCAGAAGAAGCAGAAGAAAGAGAAGGAGAAGGTGAAGTCTGGAGGGTGAAGCAGAAGAAGCAGAAGAAGGAGAAGGAGAAGGTGAAGACTGGAGGGTGAATCAGAAGAAATAGAAGAAGGAGAAGGAGAAGGTGAAGTCTGGAGGGTGAATCAGAAGAAGTAGAAGAAGGAGAAGGAGAAGGTGAAGTCTGGAGGTTGAATCAGAAGAAGTAGAAGAAGGAGAAGGAGAAGGTGAAGTCTGGAGGGTGAATCAGAAGAAGCAGAAGAAGGAGAAGGAGAAGGTGAAGTCTGGAGGGTGAATCAGAAGAAGCAGAATAAGTAGATTGAGAAGGTGATGTCTGGAGGGTGAATCAGAAGAAGTAGAAGAAGGAGAAGGAGAAGGTGAAGTCTGGAGGGTGAATCAGAAGAAGTAGAAGAAGGAGAAGGAGAAGGTGAAGTCTGGAGGGTGAATCAGAAGAAGCAGAAGAAGGAGAAGGAGAAGGTGAAGTCTGGAGGGTGAATCAGAAGAAGCAGAAGAAGGAGAAGGAGAAGATGAAGTCTGGAGGGTGAATCAGAAGATGTAGAAGAAGGAGAAGGAGAAGGTGAAGTCTGGAGGGTGAATCAGAAGAAGCAGAAGAAGGAGAAGGAGAAGGTGAAGTCTGGAGGGTGAATCAGAAGAAGCAGAAGAAGGAGAAGGAGAAGGTGAAGTCAGGGGGGTGAAGCAGAAGATGTAGAAGAAGGAGAAGGAGAAGGTGAAGTCAGCAGGGTGAAGCAGAAGCAGCAGAAGAAGGAGAAGGAGAAGGTGAAGTCTGGAGGGTGAAGCAGAAGAAGCAGAAGAAGGAGAAGGAGAAGGTGAAGTCAGGAGGGTGAATCAGAAGAAGTAGAAGAAGGAGAAGGAGAAGGTGAAGTCTGGAGGGTGAAGCAGAAGAAGCAGAAGAAGGAGAAGGAGAAGGTGAAGTCTGGAGGGTGAATCAGAAGAAGTAGAAGAAGGAGAAGGAGAAGGTGAAGTCAGGAGGGTGAAGCAGAAGAAGCAGAAGAAGGAGAAGGAGAAGGTGAAGTCTGGAGGGTGAAGCAGAAGAAGCAGAAGAAGGAGAAGAAGAAGGTGAAGTCTGGAGGGCGAAGCAGAAGAAGCAGAAGAAGGAGAAGGAGAAGGTGAAGTCTGGAGGGTGAAGCAGAAGAAGCAGAAGAAGGAGAAGGAGAAGGTGAAGTCTGGAGGGTGAAGCAGAAGAAGCAGAACAAGGAGAAGGAGAAGGTGAAGTCAGGAGGGTGAATCAGAAGAAGTAGAAGAAGGAGAAGGAGAAGGTGAAGTCTGGAGGGTGAATCAGAAGAAGTAGAAGAAGGAGAAGGAGAAGGTGAAGTCTGGAGGGTGAATCAGAAGAAGTAGAAGAAGGAGAAGGAGAAGGTGAAGTCTGGAGGGTGAATCAGAAGAAGCAGAAGAAGGAGAAGGAGAAGGTGAAGTCTGGAGGGAGAAGCAGAAGAAGTAGAAGAAGGAGAAGGAGAAGGTGAAGTCTGGAGGGTGAATCAGAAGAAGTAGAAGAAGGAGAAGGAGAAGGTGAAGTCTGGAGGGTGAATCAGAAGAAGGAGAAGAAGGAGAAGGAGAAGGTGATGTCTGGAGGGTGAATCAGAAGAAGCAGAAGAAGGAGAAGGAGAAGGTGAAGTCTGGAGGGTGAATCAGAAGAAGTAGAAGAAGGAGAAGGAGAAGGTGTAGACTGGAGGGTGAATCAGAAGAAGGAGACGAACGAGAAGGAGAAGGTGAAGTCTGGAGGGTGAATCAGAAGAAGCAGAAGAAGGAGAAGGAGAAGGTGAAGTCTGGAGGGTGAATCAGAAGAAGTAGAAGAAGGAGAAGGAGAAGGTGTAGACTGGAGGGTGAATCAGAAGAAGTAGACGAAGGAGAAGGAGAAGGTGAAGTCTGGAGGGTGAATCAGAAGAAGTAGAAGAAGGAGAAGGAGAAGGTGAAGTCTGGAGGGTGAATCAGAAGAAGTAGAAGAAGGAGAAGGAGAAGGTGAAGTCTGGAGCGTGAATCAGAAGAAGCAGAAGGAGGAGAAGGAGAAGGTGAAGTCTGGAGGGTGAATCAGAAGAAGCAGAAGAAGGAGAAGGAGAAGATGAAGTCTGGAGGGTGAATCAGAAGAAGTAGAAGAAGGAGAAGGAGAAGGTGAGGTATGGAGGGTGAATCAGAAGAAGCAGAAGAAGGAGAAGCAGAAGGTGAAGTCTGGAGGGTGAATCAGAAGAAGCAGAAGAAGGAGTAGGAGAAGGTGAAGTCTGGAGGGTGAATCAGAAGAAGTAGAAGAAGGAGAAGGAGAAGGTGAAGTCTGGAGGGTGAATCAGAAGAAGCAGAAGAAGGAGAAGGAGAAGGTGAAGTCTGGAGGGTGAATCAGAAGAAGCAGAAGAAGGAGAAGGAGAAGATGAAGTCTGCAGGGTGGATCAGAAGATGTAGAAGAAGGAGAAGGAGAAGGTGAAGTCTGGAGGGTGAATCAGAAGAAGCAGAAGAAGGAGAAGGAGAAGGTGAAGTCTGGAGTGTGAATCAGAAGAAGCAGAAGAAGGAGAAGGAGAAGGTGAAGTCAGGGGGGTGAAGCAGAAGATGTAGAAGAAGGAGAAGGAGAAGGTGAAGTCAGCAGGGTGAAGCAGAAGAAGCAGTAGAAGGAGAAGGAGAAGGTGAAGTCTGGAGGGCGCAGCAGAAGAAGCAGAAGAAGGAGAAGGAGAAGGTGAAGTCTGGAGGGTGAAGCAGAAGAAGCAGAAGAAGGAGAAGGAGAAGGTGAAGTCTGGAGGGTGAATCAGAAGAAGTAGAAGAAGGAGAAGGAGAAGGTGAAGTCAGGAGGGTGAAGCAGAAGAAGCAGAAGAAGGAGAAGGAGAAGGTGAAGTCTGGAGGGTGAAGCAGAAGAAGCAGAAGAAGGAGAAGAAGAAGGTGAAGTCTGGAGGGCGAAGCAGAAGAAGCAGAAGAAGGAGAAGGAGAAGGTGAAGTCTGGAGGGGGAAGCAGAAGAAGCAGAAGAAGGAGAAGGAGAAGGTGAAGTCTGGAGGGTGAATCAGAAGAAGTAGAAGAAGGCGAAGGAGAAGGTGAAGTCAGGAGGGTGAAGCAGAAGAAGCAGAAGAAGGAGAAGGAGAAGGTGAAGTCTGGAGGGTGAAGCAGAAGAAGCAGAAGAAGGAGAAGGAGAAGGTGAAGTCTGGAGGGTGAAGCAGAAGAAGCAGAAGAAGGAGAAGGAGAAGGTGAAGTCAGGAGGGTGAATCAGAAGAAGTAGAAGAAGGAGAAGGAGAAGGTGAAGTCTGGAGGGTGAATCAGAAGAAGTAGAAGAAGGAGAAGGAGAAGGTGAAGTCTGGAGGGTGAATCAGAAGAAGTAGAAGAAGGAGAAGGAGAAGGTGAAGTCTGGAGGGTGAATCAGAAGAAGCAGAAGAAGGAGAAGGAGAAGGTGAAGTCTGGAGGGAGAAGCAGAAGAAGTAGAAGAAGGAGAAGGAGAAGGTGAAGTCTGGAGGGTGAATCAGAAGAAGTAGAAGAAGGAGAAGGAGAAGGTGAAGTCTGGAGGGTGAATCAGAAGAAGGGGAAGAAGGAGAAGGAGAAGGTGAAGTCTGGAGGGTGAATCAGAAGAAGCAGAAGAAGGAGAAGGAGAAGGTGAAGTCTGGAGGGTGAATAAGAAGAAGTAGAAGAAGGAGAAGGAGAAGGTGTAGACTGGAGGGTGAATCAGAAGAAGTAGACGAAGGAGAAGGAGAAGGTGAAGTCTGGAGGGTGAATCAGAAGAAGCAGAAGAAGGAGAAGGAGAAGGTGAAGTCTGGAGGGTGAATCAGAAGAAGTAGAAGAAGGAGAAGGAGAAGGTGTAGACTGGAGGGTGAATCAGAAGATGTAGACGAAGGAGAAGGAGAAGGTGAAGTCTGGAGGGTGAATCAGAAGAAGTAGAAGAAGGAGAAGGAGAAGGTGAAGTCAGGAGGGTGAAGCAGAAGAAGCAGAAGAAGGAGAAGGAGAAGGTGAAGTCTGGAGGGTGAAGCAGAAGAAGCAGAAGAAGGAGAAGAAGAAGGTGAAGTCTGGAGGGCGAAGCAGAAGAAGCAGAAGAAGGAGAAGGAGAAGGTGAAGTCTGGAGGGTGAAGCAGAAGAAGCAGAAGAAGGAGAAGGAGAAGGTGAAGTCTGGAGGGTGAAGCAGAAGAAGCAGAAGAAGGAGAAGGAGAAGGTGAAGTCAGGAGGGTGAATCAGAAGAAGTAGAAGAAGGAGAAGGAGAAGGTGAAGTCTGGAGGGTGAATCAGAAGAAGTAGAAGAAGGAGAAGGAGAAGGTGAAGTCTGGAGGGTGAATCAGAAGAAGTAGAAGAAGGAGAAGGAGAAGGTGAAGTCTGGAGGGTGAATCAGAAGAAGTAGAAGAAGGAGAAGGAGAAGGTGAAGTCTGGAGGGTGAATCAGAAGAAGGAGAAGAAGGAGAAGGAGAAGGTGATGTCTGGAGGGTGAATCAGAAGAAGCAGAAGAAGGAGAAGGAGAAGGTGAAGTCTGGAGGGTGAATCAGAAGAAGTAGAAGAAGGAGAAGGAGAAGGTGTAGACTGGAGGGTGAATCAGAAGAAGGAGACGAAGGAGAAGGAGAAGGTGAAGTCTGGAGGGTGAATCAGAAGAAGCAGAAGAAGGAGAAGGAGAAGGTGAAGTCTGGAGGGTGAATCAGAAGAAGTAGAAGAAGGAGAAGGAGAAGGTGTAGACTGGAGGGTGAATCAGAAGAAGTAGACGAAGGAGAAGGAGAAGGTGAAGTCTGGAGGGTGAATCAGAAGAAGTAGAAGAAGGAGAAGGAGAAGGTGAAGTCTGGAGGGTGAATCAGAAGAAGTAGAAGAAGGAGAAGGAGAAGGTGAAGTCTGGAGCGTGAATCAGAAGAAGCAGAAGGAGGAGAAGGAGAAGGTGAAGTCTGGAGGGTGAATCAGAAGAAGCAGAAGAAGGAGAAGGAGAAGATGAAGTCTGGAGGGTGAATCAGAAGAAGTAGAAGAAGGAGAAGGAGAAGGTGAGGTATGGAGGGTGAATCAGAAGAAGCAGAAGAAGGAGAAGCAGAAGGTGAAGTCTGGAGGGTGAATCAGAAGAAGCAGAAAAAGGAGTAGGAGAAGGTGAAGTCTGGAGGGTGAATCAGAAGAAGTAGAAGAAGGAGAAGGAGAAGGTGAAGTCTGGAGGGTGAATCAGAAGAAGCAGAAGAAGGAGAAGGAGAAGGTGAAGTCTGGAGGGTGAATCAGAAGAAGCAGAAGAAGGAGAAGGAGAAGATGAAGTCTGCAGGGTGGATCAGAAGATGTAGAAGAAGGAGAAGGAGAAGGTGAAGTCTGGAGGGTGAATCAGAAGAAGCAGAAGAAGGAGAAGGAGAAGGTGAAGTCTGGAGTGTGAATCAGAAGAAGCAGAAGAAGGAGAAGGAGAAGGTGAAGTCAGGGGGGTGAAGCAGAAGATGTAGAAGAAGGAGAAGGAGAAGGTGAAGTCAGCAGGGTGAAGCAGAAGAAGCAGTAGAAGGAGAAGGAGAAGGTGAAGTCTGGAGGGCGCAGCAGAAGAAGCAGAAGAAGGAGAAGGAGAAGGTGAAGTCTGGAGGGTGAAGCAGAAGAAGCAGAAGAAGGAGAAGGAGAAGGTGAAGTCTGGAGGGTGAATCAGAAGAAGTAGAAGAAGGAGAAGGAGAAGGTGAAGTCAGGAGGGTGAAGCAGAAGAAGCAGAAGAAGGAGAAGGAGAAGGTGAAGTCTGGAGGGTGAAGCAGAAGAAGCAGAAGAAGGAGAAGAAGAAGGTGAAGTCTGGAGGGCGAAGCAGAAGAAGCAGAAGAAGGAGAAGGAGAAGGTGAAGTCTGGAGGGGGAAGCAGAAGAAGCAGAAGAAGGAGAAGGAGAAGGTGAAGTCTGGAGGGTGAATCAGAAGAAGTAGAAGAAGGCGAAGGAGAAGGTGAAGTCAGGAGGGTGAAGCAGAAGAAGCAGAAGAAGGAGAAGGAGAAGGTGAAGTCTGGAGGGTGAAGCAGAAGAAGCAGAAGAAGGAGAAGGAGAAGGTGAAGTCTGGAGGGTGAAGCAGAAGAAGCAGAAGAAGGAGAAGGAGAAGGTGAAGTCAGGAGGGTGAATCAGAAGAAGTAGAAGAAGGAGAAGGAGAAGGTGAAGTCTGGAGGGTGAATCAGAAGAAGTAGAAGAAGGAGAAGGAGAAGGTGAAGTCTGGAGGGTGAATCAGAAGAAGTAGAAGAAGGAGAAGGAGAAGGTGAAGTCTGGAGGGTGAATCAGAAGAAGCAGAAGAAGGAGAAGGAGAAGGTGAAGTCTGGAGGGAGAAGCAGAAGAAGTAGAAGAAGGAGAAGGAGAAGGTGAAGTCTGGAGGGTGAATCAGAAGAAGTAGAAGAAGGAGAAGGAGAAGGTGAAGTCTGGAGGGTGAATCAGAAGAAGGGGAAGAAGGAGAAGGAGAAGGTGAAGTCTGGAGGGTGAATCAGAAGAAGCAGAAGAAGGAGAAGGAGAAGGTGAAGTCTGGAGGGTGAATAAGAAGAAGTAGAAGAAGGAGAAGGAGAAGGTGTAGACTGGAGGGTGAATCAGAAGAAGTAGACGAAGGAGAAGGAGAAGGTGAAGTCTGGAGGGTGAATCAGAAGAAGCAGAAGAAGGAGAAGGAGAAGGTGAAGTCTGGAGGGTGAATCAGAAGAAGTAGAAGAAGGAGAAGGAGAAGGTGTAGACTGGAGGGTGAATCAGAAGATGTAGACGAAGGAGAAGGAGAAGGTGAAGTCTGGAGGGTGAATCAGAAGAAGTAGAAGAAGGAGAAGGAGAAGGTGAAGTCTGGAGGGTGAATCAGAAGAAGTAGAAGAAGGAGAAGGAGAAGGTGAAGTCTGGAGGTTGAATCAGAAGAAGCAGAAGGAGGAGAAGGAGAAGGTGAAGTCTGGAGGGTGAATCAGAAGAAGCAGAAGAAGGAGAAGGAGAAGATGAAGTCTGGAGGGTGAATCAGAAGAAGTAGAAGAAGGAGAAGGAGAAGGTGAGGTATGGAGGGTGAATCAGAAGAAGGAGAAGGAGAAGGTGAAGTCTGGAGGGTGAATCAGAAGAAGTAGAAGAAGGAGAAGGAGAAGGTGTAGACTGGAGGGTGAATCAGAAGAAGGAGACGAAGGAGAAGGAGAAGGTGAAGTCTGGAGGGTGAATCAGAAGAAGCAGAAGAAGGAGAAGGAGAAGGTGAAGTCTGGAGGGTGAATCAGAAGAAGTAGAAGAAGGAGAAGGAGAAGGTGTAGACTGGAGGGTGAATCAGAAGAAGTAGACGAAGGAGAAGGAGAAGGTGAAGTCTGGAGGGTGAATCAGAAGAAGTAGAAGAAGGAGAAGGAGAAGGTGAAGTCTGGAGGGTGAATCAGAAGAAGTAGAAGAAGGAGAAGGAGAAGGTGAAGTCTGGAGCGTGAATCAGAAGAAGCAGAAGGAGGAGAAGGAGAAGGTGAAGTCTGGAGGGTGAATCAGAAGAAGCAGAAGAAGGAGAAGGAGAAGATGAAGTCTGGAGGGTGAATCAGAAGAAGTAGAAGAAGGAGAAGGAGAAGGTGAGGTATGGAGGGTGAATCAGAAGAAGCAGAAGAAGGAGAAGCAGAAGGTGAAGTCTGGAGGGTGAATCAGAAGAAGCAGAAGAAGGAGTAGGAGAAGGTGAAGTCTGGAGGGTGAATCAGAAGAAGTAGAAGAAGGAGAAGGAGAAGGTGAAGTCTGGAGGGTGAATCAGAAGAAGCAGAAGAAGGAGAAGGAGAAGGTGAAGTCTGGAGGGTGAATCAGAAGAAGCAGAAGAAGGAGAAGGAGAAGATGAAGTCTGCAGGGTGGATCAGAAGATGTAGAAGAAGGAGAAGGAGAAGGTGAAGTCTGGAGGGTGAATCAGAAGAAGCAGAAGAAGGAGAAGGAGAAGGTGAAGTCTGGAGTGTGAATCGGAAGAAGCAGAAGAAGGAGAAGGAGAAGGTGAAGTCAGGGGGGTGAAGCAGAAGATGTAGAAGAAGGAGAAGGAGAAGGTGAAGTCAGCAGGGTGAAGCAGAAGAAGCAGTAGAAGGAGAAGGAGAAGGTGAAGTCTGGAGGGCGCAGCAGAAGAAGCAGAAGAAGGAGAAGGAGAAGGTGAAGTCTGGAGGGTGAAGCAGAAGAAGCAGAAGAAGGAGAAGGAGAAGGTGAAGTCTGGAGGGTGAATCAGAAGAAGTAGAAGAAGGAGAAGGAGAAGGTGAAGTCAGGAGGGTGAAGCAGAAGAAGCAGAAGAAGGAGAAGGAGAAGGTGAAGTCTGGAGGGTGAAGCAGAAGAAGCAGAAGAAGGAGAAGAAGAAGGTGAAGTCTGGAGGGCGAAGCAGAAGAAGCAGAAGAAGGAGAAGGAGAAGGTGAAGTCTGGAGGGGGAAGCAGAAGAAGCAGAAGAAGGAGAAGGAGAAGGTGAAGTCTGGAGGGTGAATCAGAAGAAGTAGAAGAAGGCGAAGGAGAAGGTGAAGTCAGGAGGGTGAAGCAGAAGAAGCAGAAGAAGGAGAAGGAGAAGGTGAAGTCTGGAGGGTGAAGCAGAAGAAGCAGAAGAAGGAGAAGGAGAAGGTGAAGTCTGGAGGGTGAAGCAGAAGAAGCAGAAGAAGGAGAAGGAGAAGGTGAAGTCAGGAGGGTGAATCAGAAGAAGTAGAAGAAGGAGAAGGAGAAGGTGAAGTCTGGAGGGTGAATCAGAAGAAGTAGAAGAAGGAGAAGGAGAAGGTGAAGTCTGGAGGGTGAATCAGAAGAAGTAGAAGAAGGAGAAGGAGAAGGTGAAGTCTGGAGGGTGAATCAGAAGAAGCAGAAGAAGGAGAAGGAGAAGGTGAAGTCTGGAGGGAGAAGCAGAAGAAGTAGAAGAAGGAGAAGGAGAAGGTGAAGTCTGGAGGGTGAATCAGAAGAAGTAGAAGAAGGAGAAGGAGAAGGTGAAGTCTGGAGGGTGAATCAGAAGAAGGGGAAGAAGGAGAAGGAGAAGGTGAAGTCTGGAGGGTGAATCAGAAGAAGCAGAAGAAGGAGAAGGAGAAGGTGAAGTCTGGAGGGTGAATAAGAAGAAGTAGAAGAAGGAGAAGGAGAAGGTGTAGACTGGAGGGTGAATCAGAAGAAGTAGACGAAGGAGAAGGAGAAGGTGAAGTCTGGAGGGTGAATCAGAAGAAGCAGAAGAAGGAGAAGGAGAAGGTGAAGTCTGGAGGGTGAATCAGAAGAAGTAGAAGAAGGAGAAGGAGAAGGTGTAGACTGGAGGGTGAATCAGAAGATGTAGACGAAGGAGAAGGAGAAGGTGAAGTCTGGAGGGTGAATCAGAAGAAGTAGAAGAAGGAGAAGGAGAAGGTGAAGTCTGGAGGGTGAATCAGAAGAAGTAGAAGAAGGAGAAGGAGAAGGTGAAGTCTGGAGGGTGAATCAGAAGAAGCAGAAGGAGGAGAAGGAGAAGGTGAAGTCTGGAGGGTGAATCAGAAGAAGCAGAAGAAGGAGAAGGAGAAGATGAAGTCTGGAGGGTGAATCAGAAGAAGTAGAAGAAGGAGAAGGAGAAGGTGAGGTATGGAGGGTGAATCAGAAGAAGCAGAAGAAGGAGAAGGAGAAGGTGAAGTCTGGAGGGTGAATCAGAAGAAGCAGAAGAAGGAGAAGGAGAAGGTGAAGTCTGGAGGGTGAATCAGAAGAAGCAGAAGAAGGAGAAGGAGAAGGTGAAGTCAGGAGGGTTAATCAGAAGAAGCAGAAGAAGTAGAAGGAGAAGGTGAAGTCTGGAGGGTGAATCAGAAGAAGTAGAAGAAGGAGAAGGAGAAGGTGAAGTCTGGAGGGTGAATCAGAAGAAGTAGAAGAAGGAGAAGGAGAAGGTGAGGTATGGAGGGTGAATCAGAAGAAGCAGAAGAAGGAGAAGGAGAAGGTGAAGTCTGGAGGGTGAATCAGAAGAAGTAGAAGAAGGAGTAGGAGAAGGTGAAGTCTGGAGGGTGAATCAGAAGAAGTAGAAGAAAGAGAAGGAGAAGGTGAGGTCTGGAGGGTGAATCAGAAGAAGCAGAAGAAGGAGAAGGAGAAGGTGAAGTCTGGAGGGTGAATCAGAAGAAGCAGAAGAAGGAGAAGGAGAAGATGAAGTCTGCAGGGTGAATCAGAAGATGTAGAAGAAGGAGAAGGAGAAGGTGAAGTCTGGAGGGTGAATCAGAAGAAGCAGAAGAAGGAGAAGGAGAAGGTGAAGTCTGGAGTGTGAAGCAGAAGAAGCAGAAGAAGGAGAAGGAGAAGGTGAAGTCTGGAGGGTGAAGCAGAAGAAGCAGAAGAAGGAGAAGGAGAAGGTGAAGTCAGGAGGGTGAATCAGAAGAAGTAGAAGAAGGAGAAGGAGAAGGTGAAGTCTGGAGGGTGAATCAGAAGAAGTAGAAGAAGGAGAAGGAGAAGGTGAAGTCTGGAGGGTGAATCAGAAGAAGTAGAAGAAGGAGAAGGAGAAGGTGAAGTCTGGAGGGTGAATCAGAAGAAGCAGAAGAAGGAGAAGGAGAAGGTGAAGTCTGGAGGGAGAAGCAGAAGAAGTAGAAGAAGGAGAAGGAGAAGGTGAAGTCTGGAGGTTGAATCAGAAGAAGTAGAAGAAGGAGAAGGAGAAGGTGAAGTCTGGAGGGTGAATCAGAAGAAGGAGAAGAAGGAGAAGGAGAAGGTGAAGTCTGGAGGGTGAATCAGAAGAAGCAGAAGAAGGAGTAGGAGAAGGTGAAGTCTGGAGGGTGAATCAGAAGAAGTAGAAGAAGGAGAAGGAGAAGGTGTAGACTGGAGGGTGAATCAGAAGAAGTAGACGAAGGAGAAGGAGAAGGTGAAGTCTGGAGGGTGAATCAGAAGAAGCAGAAGAAGGAGAAGGAGAAGGTGAAGTCTGGAGGGTGAATCAGAAGAAGTAGAAGAAGGAGAAGGAGAAGGTGTAGACTGGAGGGTGAATCAGAAGAAGTAGACGAAGGAGAAGGAGAAGGTGAAGTCTGGAGGGTGAATCAGAAGAAGTAGAAGAAGGAGAAGGAGAAGGTGAAGTCTGGAGGGTGAATCAGAAGAAGTAGAAGAAGGAGAAGGAGAAGGTGAAGTCTGGAGGGTGAATCAGAAGAAGCAGAAGGAGGAGAAGGAGAAGGTGAAGTCTGGAGGGTGAATCAGAAGAAGCAGAAGAAGGAGAAGGAGAAGATGAAGTCTGGAGGGTGAATCAGAAGAAGTAGAAGAAGTAGAAGGAGAAGGTGCGATATGGAGGGTGAATCAGAAGAAGCAGAAGAAGGAGAAGGAGAAGGTGAAGTCTGGAGGGTGAATCAGAAGAAGCAGAAGAAGGAGAAGGAGAAGGTGAAGTCTGGAGGGTGAATCAGAAGAAGCAGAAGAAGGAGAAGGAGAAGGTGAAGTCAGGAGGGTGAATCAGAAGAAGCAGAAGAAGTAGAAGGAGAAGGTGAAGTCTGGAGGGTGAATCAGAAGAAGTAGAAGAAGGAGAAGGAGAAGGTGAAGTCTGGAGGGTGAATCAGAAGAAGCAGAAGAAGGAGAAGGAGAAGGTGCAGTCTGGAGGGTGAATCAGAAGAAGCAGAAGAAGGAGAAGGAGAAGATGAAGTCTGGAGGGTGAATCAGAAGAAGTAGAAGAAGGAGAAGGAGAAGGTGAAGTCTGGAGGGTGAATCAGAAGAAGCAGAAGAAGGAGAAGGAGAAGGTGAAGTCTGGAGGGTGAATCAGAAGAAGCAGAAGAAGGAGAAGGAGAAGGTGAAGTCTGGAGGGTGAATCAGAAGAAGCAGAATAAGGAGGAGGAGAAGGTGAAGTCTGGAGGGTGAATCAGAAGAAGCAGAAGAAGGAGAAGGAGAAGGTGAAGTCTGGAGGCTGAATCAGAAGAAGTAGAAGAAGCAGAAGGAGAAGGTGAAGTCTTGAGGGTGAAGCAGAAGAAGTAGAAGAAGGAGAAGGAGAAGGTGAAGTCAGGAGGGTGAATCAGAAGATGTAGAAGAAGGAGAAGGAGAAGGCGAGGTCTGGAGGGTGAATCAGAAGAATGAGAAGAAGGAGAAGGAGAAGGTGAAGTCCGGAGGGTGAATCAGAAGAAGCAGAAGAAGGAGGAGGAGAAGATGATGTCTGGAGGGTGAAGCAGAAGAAGCAGAAGAAGGAGAAGGAGAAGGTGAAGACTGGAGGGTGAATCAGAAGAAATAGAAGAAGGAGAAGGAGAAGGTGAAGTCTGGAGGGTGAATCAGAAGAAGTAGAAGAAGGAGAAGGAGAAGGTGAAGTCTGGAGTGTGAATCAGAAGAAGTAGAAGAAGGAGAAGGAGAAGGTGAAGTCTGGAGGGTGAATCAGAAGAAGCAGAAGAAGGAGAAGGAGAAGGTGAAGTCTGGAGGGTGAATCAGAAGAAGCAGAATAAGTAGAATGAGAAGGTGAAGTCTGGAGGGTGAATCAGAAGAAGTAGAAGAAGGAGAAGGAGAAGGTGAAGTCTGGAGGGTGAATCAGAAGAAGCAGAAGAAGGAGAAGGAGAAGAGGAAGTCTGGAGAATGAATCAGAAGATGTAGAAGAAGGAGAAGGAGAAGGTGAAGTCTGGAGGGTGAATCAGAAGAAGCAGAAGAAGGAGAATGAGAAGGTGAAGTCTGGAGGGTGAATCAGAAGAAGCAGAAGAAGGAGAAGGAGAAGGTGAAGTCAGCGGGGTGAAGCAGAAGATGTAGAAGAAGGAGAAGGAGAAGGTGAAGTCAGCAGGGTGAAGCAGAAGAAGCAGAAGAAGGAGAAGGAGAAGGTGAAGTCTGGAGGGCGCAGCAGAAGAAGCAGAAGATGGAGAAGGAGAAGGTGAAGTCTGGAGGGTGAAGCAGAAGAAGCAGAAGAAGGAGAAGGAGAAGGTGAAGTCTGGAGGGTGAATCAGAAGAAGTAGAAGAAGGAGAAGGAGAAGGTGAAGTCAGGAGGGTGAAGCAGAAGAAGCAGAAGAAGGAGAAGGAGAAGGTGAAGTCTGGAGGGTGAAGCAGAAGAAG